>NC_069499.1:793171373-793484873 GCF_027579735.1 Bombina bombina
CTGTTATTGAAATTATATTAATTTATACAGCAAAACATTATTTTGATGTTATTAATATTTTTTTATATTTTATATTTAATATTTCAATAACATGTGTTATTGTTATAAGTTAGCGAACCTGATGCACGTTATTTTTAAATTCCTATGTTCTTAGGAATTTTTTTTTAATGTTTATTATTAATATATATATATATATATATATATATATATATATATATGAGATAATATTAATGTAAAATAGAGATCTATACCTATATATCTACATACAGGTATATGTATATATACTGTAAATATAATATATATTTACAATAATAATTAAATAAAAACAGTCCACTGATAAACCTTTAAATTTAAAGAAACATCATATTTTTAAAGTCATATTTTTGCTTATGGAATTTTGGTAAAGTCAACCTAGATCACTAAAAGTAAAAACAAATAATAATACTTCCTATTTTATGAACAGTAAATTTAAACTTTTTGTCTTTATTAGTTTATAAACCAGCAAAACCATTGTCCATATGTGTTAGAACAATGAATTTAAAGGCTTAAATTGACACTAAACCCAATTTTTTTATTTAATGACTCAGATAGAGCATGCAATTTTAAGCAACTTTCTAATTTACTCCTACTATCAATTGTTCTTAGTTCTCTTGCTATGTTTATTTTAAACAAAAAGCAGGAATTTAAAGCTTAGGGGCCAGTGTGGCGAGTTTTTGTACTTTAAGTAGAAAAGAGTTCGCTGGATTTAATCAGGGTCTAATATGAAGTTTTTGTTAGTATTTACAAGTTTATCATTATAATTTTTGTGTCTCCTACAATAGTAATGTGGAACTATACGACATGCAAAACTTCACATTTTAAAGCACTCAGAAATTTTCAAATTGTTACTTTTTAGGTATTTTATGAAGTTTGTTTGTTTCATTTGTTGTTCATATTTTTCCCTGCACTGCACACAAACAAGGTTATAGTGTTCATGAGAAAAATCTTGCAAGCAGGAGCAGAGAAGCTTATGAATGAGAAGTTCAGAAGTAGGTTAGCTAAGGAATAAAAAAAAAAACTGTAAGTGGGAGAGTACTTTGAAATAGTGGTTCTGATGCTGGGAGGATGAATTGCATTGTTTTCAGCATTGTGAATGAATAATGAAGCCTTTGATAGTTATAAAATAGAAATCATTTATGAATTTATTTGTGAACTTTGTATAAAGAAAAGAATTGAAATCAAGATGGAAAGTACAATGTAAGGGTAGTGAGGCTTTAATCTTATTTCTAAAAGCTTTTCATTAAAATTATAGCAGGCAGGCAACACATTACATACCCATAGCAACCTTATGTTAAAGGTAAAAAATGTGTCTCTGTCTTATACACATGCGGCCTGATTTCTTTTCTGTGCCGACAGCTCGCTCTGAGCTGTTTCTCACCTTACCTAATTGACCTATATAACATGCAATTTAAGGCATCAAAAACATTTTAATCAAATATTCAAAATTAAAGAAGCCTTTAGGCAATTTGTCTGAAACTATTTCATTCTCTAAATCCTAAAATGAAAACCAATACAAAAAAAACCATGCTTGTTAGAAATGTGGTAGATCATAACTCTGGATTGTTGTAGCAGATATTCATTATATCAAATAACAAAAGGGTATTCCTTATTTGACCTCTTAAAATGAAGGTGACAGATAATTTGACTGGATTCAGAGCAGGAGGGGAACTGGCAATTTTTGGCCTAGGGGTGAAGAACAACAGTAGTGCACTGGATTGGCAACTCTGCCCCATTGAAAAGTTATATTTGTGCCAGCCTGAGGAAGTTAGGCAGTGCTGGGTCAGGCAGTAAAGCAGCAGTGTTGTTAAACAGTAACAATGTGCGCAGTTGACCTCAGTAAAATAAAAAATATAAAAATCAAATTATACATATATATATATATATATATATATATATATATATATATATATATATATATATATATCTATGTATCCCTTGTAAAATAACTGCACTCACAGGTCTTTGTTAAAGTGGAGAACAAAAAAAAGCTATTTTACAAGGGATATTTGTTGCATTGCTGCACCCAGGCAGATGACCTAAGGAGGGTATATCCTGTGCAAGGGACGGTATTATATATATGTATGTATACTGTGTGTGTGTGTGTGTATATATATATATATATATATATATATATATATATATATATATATATATAAATATATATATATAAAAATATATATATATATATATATATATATGGCCAGAGCCAGCTACAAGAATGAAATAACACCTCTTCAGTAGTAGCATTACTCATAAGCATATCAACCTACTAGCCTGTCCGCTAACCTTACTAAGTCTGCCTGCATGCAACTAATTCTTATGCACAGTTGCGCAATACGTGGGAAGGTAGTTAGGGATGAGATGCACTTGTCCCACCTTAAATGTTGTTCTTGACCAGTTCTGTGTCTTTGTGCATGAGGAGGTTATGCTGCTTGGAGCCTGCGACTTTCCCCACAAATACAGAGAAGAGGTTTGGGTCTGACAGTGACTGACTCAGTCACTGAATTGCTGCCCCTTGTCAAGTTCTGCCTGGGTCCATTGGACCCACTTGGTCCCATGGTTGAACCGGCCCTGTCAAGGGCTGAAAGAGGTATGAGTAGTTAGGACTTGGAATTTCAAGGATATTATTCACAGCTTCACTTACTGTAATATTCACACTCAGCTCCTTTGTTCTACTGTTGCATTTTGTTATATCAATATGAACAATGGCAGAACCAGAAATTCATTTAAAAGTCAATTTAAATAAAAGCCATTTGAAAAAAACATATAGAGTGATTAGCTGTACATGTTCATGCAGAAATTGACATATTCTCGATACCCTAATAAGAAATCAATTTGAATGAAAATATCTTTTCATAATATACAAAAAAGAAAAGAAATACATATTAGACTGCAAAATTAAACATATTTCTTGAAGTTTCCTTGCATGTAATATCTATTAAGCAATTTACCTTGAGGACTGCAGTGCTAAGCATGCTGGGATACTGTGAATGTTAACTTGCTGCAAATGGCACTGTTGAGTGCTTTGAAATCTGTGATGTTAATTATGTAGTTATATTGCTCAATCATTTTGGCTTAGAGGGTAATACATCTTTGTGGCCCCCTCTGTTTATAAATGTTTCTATAATTTTAATGGTCACACGGTGGAGAAGACCTTAATTACATTATATTGCAAGTCTGGACAGCACATAATCATAAGAAATAATTTTATGTTTTCCTATTTGGTGCCCATGAAAAGTTTTCTTCTTCTAAAAATGTGGCAACTACATTAAAAAAAAGCTGAGCAGCAGTCCATTGATGTATGCCAATAACATCTGAACAATATATCTACAATTTCAAAGGTGAAACTTGTGTGTCCAATTTTAACAAGAATTTATCATTTCACTCATGTTTTATTCAACTACAAAAAACTTGATTAAATTAACCTTGAGTATATTTCTTTAAAATTAAAGTGGCATGTGCATCTGTACTGACTACATTTATCAAAAACATTAAAGGTATACTGTGATTAAAATCTAGTAGTAAATGCAGCAAAATGTTGAATATAATCACTCATAAACTAAATAGGATAATCCAGATTTTTCTTATTCACTTTACTTTATAATAAGACATGTAAAGGCTATACTGAGTTATTCTATGTCCTCTAGGCCCTGATATTCAAAACCTCACCGCTCGGGGGAGATATTTTAAAATGATCCTCCAGCACTGCGATATCCCTAGTGAAGTTTCCAAAAGGCCAATTTTGCTTTACTTCTCCAAGGGGTGTTCCCTGCATTTCTGTATGTGGAGAGACAAGCCCAGTGCAATATAACACTTCATGATATAACAGTTCTGTTCCATTTACACTTTGTGTTTGCTATTATATATCACTTTACTCTTCAGATTAAATTTTATTACATTTAAAATGTGTATTTTATTTTGTATGCAGTAGTGTATTTAGGATTTTGATTTTACACATTTTGATTATTGAGCAGAGTGTAAACAGAAATATACAAAATATGAACCTAATTTGTTAAAGTAACATAGAAGTGTAACAAAACTCTCAGATCATGAAGTGCTGTATCGCGCTGGGCTTGTCTCTCCTTTATAAATAGAAATGAGAGAGATCTTGCAGTGCTAGAGAGTTCCACCCTATTTCCTTTGAATATTTAGTGAATTCAGCCTCTGTAAAGTCTGAACTGCAATTTCTCTCCAAGATGTAGAACCTCTGAATATCAGGGTGCTAGTATTAGTATTCTTAACTGTTTAATGTTTCAAAAATTCATTATATTAGCATATATATTTATGACCATGAAGCGTCACTTATATTTTTTACATTATCTTATTATGTACTTGTATTTATCTATCTGCTTTATAATATGATAATCTCTAGTACGTTTTTTCACAACTTTTTATAGTTTTGTAACATCACAATAACAATATATATATATATATATATATATATATATATATAAACGGATTAGCATCATTACTCTCAAATAACGTTGCCATCAATTTACATTAAACATATATAGCTAGAGCATATGTCATAGTGATTTGAGCTACATTTGACAACGTTGAGACATTGATAACTTAGGGGTTTCAATTTTACGTGTAATTTGACACATATTATAAGCAATTTAAAAGTTGAATTGTTGATAAATGGAGTCCATTGTATTTTCTACCAAATTAAGCTCCATAAGAAAATGGAGTACATAAGGAACAATAATTGAAAAAATATATATTTCTTGGTACATAATTGATATTGATATGAAAATAAATCAATAATTAAAAAAAGAAAAAACAACATAAACTGTTTCTTTGAATTCATTTTATCTCAAAAGCCCAATATTCCTGTTTCAAAAATTCTTTCACTTGTGTCTTTTAAGCTGGAAAACTTGGTTTCTGCCAGGTGTACTAGCACAATTATAGCAAACTCATTCCTTTTGTGATTGCAAAAGACATGTTTAATGCATTTGAATTGGCCGTTCTCTATCTATCAATCTATTAGGTTCTTGTAAAGCACGGCTATTCACCCGTAAGGGTCTCAAGGTGCTGAGGGTTGCAGTTCAGTCAAAGAGCCAGGTCTTTCTGAACTTAGTTAGGGCGATAGCTTGTCTAAGGTGCGGTGGGAGGGTGTTCCAAGTCTTGGCTGCTAGGTGAGAGAAGGATCTGCCTCCCGCTGTGGTTTTCCTGATGCGGGGATGACTGCGAGGGCTTGGTCGGCCAATCAAAGTTGTCTGACGAGGGTGTAGAAGGTAACGCAGTGGTTCATTTATTCGGGACCGATGTTTTGGAGTGCCTTGAATACGTGGGTGAGAAGCTTGAAGGTTATTATTTTGTTGATGTGGAGCCAGTGCAGGTCCCACAGGTGTTTGGTGATGTGGCATTGGTGAGGGATGTCGAGGATGAGTCTGGCTGAGGCGTTCTGGATGCGCTGGAGACTCTTTTGGAGCTTGAGAGTGCGTTGCCGTAGTCTAGTCTGCTGCTGACGAGGGTGTGGGTGACAGTCTTCCTGGTCTGGGTTGTGATCCATTTGAAGTCAATTACTTCAAGATACATGGTCCAGAAACCATTTTCCTCATTACATGGTCCAGAAACCATTTTTCTCAATACACAGAATGTTCCAAACATGTCAAAGAAGTAGGATTTTTATTAAAGAGAATACTACTGAAAACTGTTTTTACACAGGCCCATATTTTTTTTCTGCTACTACTACATTATATTAAAATTCTACACAAAAAATCAGTTATCGTATTCTACATTTTTGTTTAAACTTGCAAATGCTTTGACAGATAAAGTGAAGAAAATGTACACAAAAGATAACACATATTGTTCTTTATGTGGAATATATCCGCTCGCACTGGTATCTTTTATGAAAACAGAAAAAAATATATAAAGAGAATTTTTATTTTTATCCCATTTTTTATTGCTATTCCCTGAGAGAATAGCTGTTTTTGATAACATCACTCAGTTTTATGGAGCAGTGCTTTAATTTAACAGGTCTGTGGAAGTGGTTGCCCTATCTATAGTTGTGGTAGGATAAGTATTCCCATGAGATAGTGTGCACACATTCCTCTTTATATTAAAATAGTCTCTTAAGTTGAACATTGGCTCTTGGGGAATTGCTGTAAAAAAAAAATGGTTTTAATAATGAGGACGTTTCTAGATGCACGGTAGCAGAGACAAAATACTTACTGTGAAGTATAAATTAAGGTAATCTTTAAATACCTGTTATGAAAGATGTTTAAATTGTAAATCTGTATGGGAAAGGAAATTTTATGAGATTATTTTTCAATGGAAAAATAATGGAATTTAATTATTTTATCTTTTCACTGAGATATGGATTTTTAACTTGAAAATTCCATTATATAATGTGACTGATTGACAGACAAGCTGATAGATAGATTGACCGATAGGTAGATAGAAATAGATAGATATACAGATAGGCATAAAATAAATAGAATGGGATTCATTCATATGCAAAAAGTAGCAATTACTAAAAAAAAAAACATGAATTGGAGAACTGGTCACAGCTATTGCACCATGCTATGATAAATACATCCAATATATTCTGAGAGTGAAGTTCATTTCCATGTTTTGTGTGTATTTTCTAAGGAAACTACATATAGTTTGTGATTAGCATGCTTAATTAAAAGTCAACATATAATGCTGGGGTATGGACCCAAGTACTGTAGGGGTTGTGGAGAGGCACTTTGGTATATCCTTTTTAGCCAATAATTGTAGCTAACTTATCCTACCTTTTATGTTTTTAGTTATTGCTGCTTTTTGTATGTGAGTGCCTGCTAGTTTCTCTTGCTGTATTTCTAGTAAATTCCTAGCAGAGTTTGCAATTAGTCTGCAATTAGGTTCACTGCCTGTGTCAGTTGCTGTTTACCTAGTTTACTCTGTTCTTTTAATCCAATGGAAATATACCCATGTTTTGTATGTATGTATGTATGTATATATATATTAAAAGTAGAGAGAAGAAAAGGGCGTGCCTCTTAGTGTGTTAAGTTGAATTTTCAAACGTGAAAAGGAAAATGGTACACTCACCAAGTATGATGGTACCTGTGCCAAGACTGTGTTCAAATGAGCCGGTTAACACTTATCAGCTGTTAGCACACTGACCACAGATACTCCGCCAGCACGTCTCTACCAGATCTCTTGCCCTGGTAATGTTTGCTGCATCGATTTGCAGGAAGCATGTAGTTGTAAAAAACGCTCAGAGGACCGCTCAAACGGAGTGCTGTAGGACTGCTGTTAGTGTCAATATGTGAAAAGATACAACTAACGATCGAGTCTCCATTAGATAAAAGACAATTTTATTGCTAAAATTCACATCAAATTGCAAAAAAATGCAATGTGTTTCTCGACCGTTCGAAGGTCATTTCATCAGGCAACAGATTTATTAAAAGTAATTTGTGACCAACACTCGCACCTAAAGTATAGCCAGCTTACCATGGAGAAAATAACATTGTAGAAGAAGCTGTTTTGGAAATGTTACAATTTGTAAACTTTAGAATGCAACTAACCACAAGAGTGGAGTCGATTCTCTTCAATTTAAAATTACCATATATTGTAATAGAGAATTTTCTTAAAAAAATCTTGGTAAACTTAAGTAACCACAGTGTGAACCAATAGTAAACATACCCTGTAACGTAATTTTCCAATTGCAAGCAGGGGCCTACAGTTTAATTATGTTGTGAAAAGCTCTACAAGGCACTAGAATCAAAATTAAACTCATTATTCAGATAGAGCATGTAATTTAAAAAATAATAATAATACATGTGCACAATCTTTTTATATGCAGATTCTCTGGGGCCCCAGATCCTACTGAGTATGTGCACAGTAAATACATATATGCATTTTGTGATTGGCTGATGGCTGCAACTTGAAACAGGGGGGAGGGAAATGGAATTAACTAAATCTACTACTCAATTAAAATTCAAAGTGAGTACTATTGCATTTTCTTTTTATTATATACGTGTTGGTTATGCAATTTAACTGTATTGAATGGTTGGCATATACCTTATTGCCTTTCACTATAATAGTATATCCTCCTTAAATGAGGGTTGACACCTTTTCTGGAAACAATGTAAGTATATAGCATAACTTAGGAAATTAAGCTGATAATAAATAATCATTGGTTTACAACTAGGTTCTAACACACTTAGAAATTTCACTATGATATCTTTATTTCTATATTTATTCTTTATTTTAAACTTTGATCAAAGCATTCAAAATCTACCATCCGTGTTGATAAAATACTGTCTGAATGCTCTTTATCCATCACAAATATAGTTATTTTTAAATCTAAAACTACTGTTGATGAGATTGATCAGAGTGTGAATATAAGCATTTCATATAGCAAACAACATCTAATTTTAGTCATTTTTGTATTCCCTAACAGTGATGTGACTATTCTGACCAACCTATGAGCTTATCTCTTAGTAGTAACACTGGGTCCTTCAGAGAAGCAATAGCTTACTCTCCAGATACTGAAGGCCTCAAGTGATTGTACACAATGATTTATGTTCCTCGGAGCACAGCTATTCTTTTTAAAAATGTGATGTCAATGTGAAAAATTGAATTCCTTGTGAAACATAAACAATAGATATTGATTTACCTTTTTCTTCCAGATTGGATTTTTTTGTAGATAAATAAAATGTTATAAATAAATAACAAATTATAAATAAACTAGATCTGAGCTTTTTGTGATATAGACAAGTTAAAATAAAGTGTCTCAATATATATCTGCTTCTCAAATTCTAATTCATGTTGCAATTTGTTTTCCTTTAATACATTCAATAATTTCTATTTCAATATCTTTGCTGATTCACAGACAGGAAAAGGTATTGCTTTCACTCAGTCATAGAAATAATATTAAAAGTATATTGTACTAAAAAATATTTTGAAAAATGATGTGGGAGTTGTCCCAATTGGCTAGTTAGTAATGGATTCCTAGATAAATGTTTAACTGCTTTCCTTTAAAGAGACATTAAAGGTACTTGAAATCCAAAATTATTCAGATAGAGAATAACATTTTTAAAAAGTTTACAATTTACTTCTATAATAAAATGTGCTTGATTCTCATGGTATTCTTTGTTAAAAAGATACCTAGGTAGGTAGCTTACATATGCATAAAGCACGACATGACAGGAAATAGTGCTGCCATCTAGTGTTCTTGCAAATGTATAACATTGTTGCAAAACTGCCGCCATCACGTGCACACTCCTGAGCTTACATAAGAAGAAAATTAAAACAAAATCGATAATAGAAGTAAATTGGAAAGTTGTTTAAAATTGAATGCTCTATCTATCTCATGAAAGAAGATTTTGGGGTTTTATGTCCCTTTAAACGCATTGAGAATGTAATATTAAATGTTTTATTTTATAGAGGAAAAAAAGAATATACATGCATTATTTATTTTGTCCACTTATCCTGTGATTTCATTCTATTCAATTAAGTGCAATTCAGATAGAGCATGCACTTTTTAGTAATTTTCCATTTTAATTCTATCGTAATTTGATTCATTTTCTTAGTATACTTTGTTAAAAATCATGCCTAGGTAGGCTCAGAAGCAACAATGCATTACTGGGAGCTAGATGCTGATTTGAGGCTGCAGACATATGCATTTTGATATTGGCTCACCCTATGGCCTCTATTTAACAAGGTCTGGCGGACCTGATCTGACAGTGTGGATCAGGTCTGCCAGACCTCGCTGAATACAGAGAGCAATACGCAGAGCAGGCGGACAGGTTATGGAGCAGCGGTCTTTCTGACCGCTGCTTCATAACTGCTGTTTCTGGCGAGTCTGAAGACTCGCCAGAAACACAGGCCGTCAAGCTCCTTTCGGAGCTTGATAGATAGGCCCCTATGTGTTGGCTAGCTCTCAGTAGTATAACTGTCCCTTTTTGGCCTCAGCACAGTTGGAAACCTAGTTTACAACATGGTCACATCCATTGCTTTATGGAGAATAAAACGTTAGGTTTATATTTTTTGGAATAAAGAACTAATTATGGGGTCAATCATAATTCTTCAGAGAAACCTTTTCAAGCTATGTATCTACAAACATCCTCATAGATTTATGAGTTGAAAGTTTGCCCGAGCACAATCAAATTTAACAAGCATCAGGTTAGTGCGACTGAAGATATCACATAAAGGGTTAGGGATAAAAAAAAGTTGCACCTAACACAACATAAAAACATTAAAATATACTGTTACACTCATATAAACACTATCTGATAAAAAATAATCATATAAATATTAATAAAAAAGTTATAAGCGCTCAAAGTATATGGTAAATATTTCACATTCCACTCTCTACATCTCTCTTTAGTGCTCAAAACCTGGCAGACTACTTTTTAAACAAAACGCATTCCATCCGAAGCAACATCCTGACACAAGCCTGCAATCTTCCATCTCCACCTCCTCTGAGACTGCATTTTACCCCCAGCCACTGAGAATGAAGTGGGTTCCTTTTTGTCTTCCTCATGCCTCACTACCTGCCCGTTTGACCCTATCCCTTCACATCTAATACCTTCTCTGTCTTCTCTGTCTTCCACCCTCACAAACATATTCAACATATTCTTTCTACTGGTTAATTCTCATTTTCTTTCAAAGTCTCCTGCAAACTACTGCCCTATATCACTGCTTCCGCTAGCTTCAAAACTCCTGAAAAAAATTGTTTAAACCACCTTCCAGTCCTCCAACTCCTTGCTCAACTTCCTGCAATGTGACTTCCGTCACCATCACTCAATAAAGACTGTCCTCACCAAGGTTGCTAATTATCTTCTTTCTGCTAAAAACAATGGCTACTACTCTATAATTTTCTTACTTTGACATCTCTGCTGCCTTTGATACAGTTGACCATCTCCAGACTCTAAGCTCTCTTGGTCTCTGTGACACTACCCTCTCTTGGATTTGTATCTCTCTAGCACGTCCTTTTCCGTCTCACTTGCTGGTGACTCCTCCTCTTCATTGCCTATGTCTGTTGAAGTTCCTCAAGGTTCTGTCCTGGATCTTCTACTCTTCTCAATTTATACTGCTACACCGGGTAAACTTATAAAAAGCTATGGCTTCAAATATTACCTCTATGCTGATAATACTCAGATCTACCTCCCCACCCCTTGCTCTCTCTCCATCTGTCCTTTTTCACATCAGTGACTGCTTATCTTGCATTTCTTGCTAGATGGCATCTCACCACCTAAAAATTAACATGGCCAAGACTGAGCTCCTTCTAATCCACCCTCTAACTCAATTCCAGTTTCAAACTTTTCTATCACTGTTGGCAACAGAACTATTTCCCAATCACCCCAAGTCCACTGCCTTGGAGTCACACTTGACTCCAATCTGTCCTTCATAACCCACATCCAAGTGCTCTCTTCATCCTGCCACAACCACCTATGCAAAATCTCCAAAAGTCATCAATTTCTGAGCGCTGACACCACAAAGCAACTAATCCACTCCCTGGTAATTTCCTGACGTGACTTAACATAATAACCCATTAACTAGCCCTTCTCTCCCAAGCTCCTCTCCATTCAATCCATCCTAAAAGCCTCTGACAGGCTAATCCACCTTTCCAGACGCTCTGTATCTGCTTCACCTCTCTGAGAGTCCCTTCACTAGCTCCCCATTCATAGCAGAATTACATTCAAAATTTTTACCCTGACTGACAAAGCCTGTACCAATGTTGCCCCTCTACCTGTCCTTAATTATCAACAAATATACTCCAGCTCACCCCCTAAAATCCAACAACGACCTGCTCCTCAAATTTTCTCCTAACAATTCCTCCCATTCTAGACTGCAGGACTTCTCCTGTGCAGCATCTACCCTCTGGAATGCACGTCCTTGTGCTATTAAGCTTTGCCCTAATCTGTCCTCCTTCAAATGCGCCCCTGTTCAGGGAAGCCTATCACCCAACTCAGTAACATATATACTCAACTTGCCTATTAGTTGCCCTCATCTAACTCTGCACTAACATTATTCTCACCTTTACAGTCCCCACCTACTGTTTCTCACACTCCTACCTTTCTAGATTGTTCCATCAGGAATAGGGCCCTCAATTCCTCCTTTATTTGTTTGCTAAATTTCCTGCCTTAAATATATTGTATCATCTTTGTACTTTTATCTATGTACCCATGGACAGTGCTGTAGAATTTGTTGGCAATTTATAAATAAACTAGTCCTAAAGCCTGTGTACACGGGACATTTTCTGCAGTGCAGCGGTCCTGCACAGCCCAACTCAACGACAACGCCCCATCATGCCCTTCCCTGCCACGCCTGCTCTAATCACTCCCCCTTTTTCCGGCTCTGCCCACCCTGTCTGCTGTCTGATCCTCACTGTGGTCACTGCTGATCCTTCCTTATGGCCAGGTATGTTTATCTCGCTCTGCAGTCTCTACTGCGCATGACTGCATCAGACAAACATACTTGGCCTTTTATAATATAGGATATAATAATAATTCCAATGTTCTTCCCATACAGGAACATATTATTTTTATTTTAATTGCATATATCTATATATATCAATACCTATATTTCTATTCTTATAGATATATAGTATAGATACAAGTGGCCGTCGTTTTGCGCCGGTTCAATTTGCGCCATTTCAGAATAACGCCCTTTTTTCAGTCATGTGACTGCTATTGAAAAGCACTGAGAAGCAGTGCATTGATTTATTATTATTATTATTATTTATTATCAGGTATTTATAGAGCGCTAACAGGTTCTGCAGCGCTATGAAGATAGGTGGTATATAAAAACAATTTCAGGGATCAAATGGGTAGAGGTTCCTGCCGAGAGTTGCACTGTTGTAGTCGGCTCTTATAAAGGTGGACAACAAACAGCTGGGCTCATAGGCTTACATGCTATGGGGTTTAAGTGGATAGCAGTGGAGATAGGAAAGTTAGTGTAGGTTGTATGCGTCCCTGAATAGTAGAGTCTTCAGGGAGCACTTGTAGCTTTTAAAACTAGGGCAGAGTCTTGTGGAGCGAGGCAGAGAGTTCCATAAGATGGGAGCCAGTCTGGAGAAATCTTGTAAACGGGAATGTGAGGAAGTAACAAGAAAGGAGGAGAGTAGGAAATCATGAGCGGAGCGAAGGGGTCGGGATGGAGAGTATCTGGAGACAAGGTCTGAGATGTAGGGGGATGAGAGAGTGGATTAAAATCTTAGTTGTGTCTTGTGTAAGGAAATGTCTGATTTTAGCGATGTTTATAAGGTGGAAGTGGCAGGCTTTGGCCAAGGACTGAATATGAGGAGTGAAAGAAAGATCTGAGTCAAGTGTGATTCCAAGACATCGGGCATGTGAGGTTGGGATAATGATGGAGTTATCAACAGTTAGAGACATGGGGTGTGGAGATTTTCGGAGAAGGGGGGAAAATAAGGAGCTCAGTTTTGGAGAGATTTAGCTGGAGGTAGTGAGAGGACATCCAAGATGAGATATGAGAGAGACAGTTAGTGACATGGGTTAGCAAGGAAGTGTCAGGTTAGGAAATGTCCAGAAGAAGACCCAAATGCTAGGGCGAACTTAATCAACACCCTTGCACTCTGAGTTTAATCCAGGACGTGACCCCACGACAACCTCCAAAAAACAATTTACTCACGATATGGAGCAGGGTTAGCCTGTGCCCAAAGTAATTCAAGATATCAGCCAGATAGACTTCTGAATAAGGAACTGGTTTCAGGAAATGTCTTCCACAGAATCAGGAGAGCAGGGATAGTCCACTTATACTCAGACAGAAGAAGGGTAAAACAGGAAACAGTTAATAATGCAGGAGTAGGTAATTTGTTATCAGGCAGTTTGAGGGTAAACACTGTGTAGATAGTCTTTGCAGAGTATGCAACAGGTAATCAGGCAGTTTGAGGGTTAACACGGTGTAGTCAGAACTTGCAGAGTTAACAACATGTAATCAGGTAGTTTGAGGGTTAACACTGTGCAGACAGTCTTTGCAGAGTATGCAACAAGTAATCAGGCAGTTTGAGGGTTAACACTGTGTAGATAGTCTTTGCAGAGTATGCAACAGGTATTCAGGCAGTTTGAGGGTTAACACGGTGTAGTCAGAACTTGCAGAGTTAACAACATGTAATCAGGAAGTTTGAGGGTTAACACTGTGCAGACAGTCTTTGCAGAGTATGCAACAAGTAATCAGGCAGTTTGAGGGTTAACACTGTGTAGACAGTCTTTGCAGAGTATGCAATAGGTAAACAGGCGGTTTGAGGTTAACACTGTGTAGATAGTCTTTGCAGAGTATGCAACAGGTAATCAGGCAGTTTGAGGGTTAACACTGTGTAGTCAGAACTTGCAGAGTTAACAACATGTAATCAGGTAGTTTGAGGGTTAACACTGTGCAGACAGTCTTTGCAGAGTATACAACAAGTAATCAGGCAGTTTGAGGGTTAACACTGTGTAGACAGTCTTTGCAGAGTATGCAATAGGTAAACAGGCAGTTTGAGGTTAACACTGTGTAGATAGTCTTTGCAGAGTATGCAACAGGTAATCAGGCAGTTTGAGGGTTAACACTGTGTACTCAGAACTTGCAGAGTTAACAACATGTAAACAGGTAGTTTGAGGTTTAACACTGTGCAGACAGTCTTTGCAGAGTATGCAACAAGTAATCAGGCAGTTTGAAAGTTTCACAAAACAAACTGTACTTGCATTGTTTGGAGACAGGTAATCAGGAGGTTGAAGGTTAATCCAGCATAGTAAGTCCTTGAAGAGATTGGCAACAGAAAAGCAGCAGTTAGAGAGATTCCACAGTGAATTCACCACAGAAGCCACAAATTTAAACAAACAAACGGGCACTGGAGAAACAGGAAGCTCGAAATAAAAAGCCTGGTTGTGACATCATCAGGAAGGGGTGGCTCAGACACCTGTCAATCAATCACACAGAGAGGACTGCAGAGCTTCCCAGCAGCTGAGAGTGACAGTGCCCCCTCCTCAAGGACCCCTCCGGGGGACCCGACCGGACCTGGCAGGGTATTTCTTGTGAAAAGACTTGACAAGAGCTGGAGCATGAACATGAGAGGCCGGTTCCCAAGATCGTTCAGAGATAGGATAGCCCTTCCAATGGACCAGGTAGTACAGCCGATTGCCCCGTAGCTTGGAATCGAGAATCTGGCTGACTTCAAACTCAGAAGTTCCCTCTACGGAAAGTGGAGGAGGTGGTTTACTCTTGATAGAGTACCGATTGTAGATGACTGGCTTGAGTAGGGAGACATGAAACACTGGATGGATCTTGAGAGTCTTGGGTAAGGCCAGGCGGTATGCAGAAGAACAAACTCTGGAAACAATTTGAAAAGGTCCAATGTACTTAGGACCCAACTTGGTACAAGGTTGTTTTAGACGTATGAATCTGGTGGATAAAAATACTCTGTCTCCAGTACGAACTAAAGGAGCCTTGCACCTTCTGTGATCAGCATATTTCTTATGTCTTATGGAAGAAGAGAGTAGATTTTGACGAATGAGTTGCCAGTGATTACTGAGATTTTTCACTATACGATCTGCTCCAGGGACTTCAGTAGAACTGGTAATCATAGGAAAGGTTCTAGGTTCAAATCCATAAGCTGCCTTAAAGGGAGAGGTCTGTAATGAGGCGTTATAGCATGAGTTGTGAGCTAATTCCGCCAAAGGCAATAACTGAGACCAGTTGGAGTGGTGATGGTCTACATAATGTCTAAGAAAAGATTCCAAGGCTTGATTTACACGCTCAGTCTGTCCGTTGGATTGAGGATGGTGTGCAGTAGAAAGAGATATGTTGATTCCGAAGTGCTTACAAAAAGACCTCCAAAATTTGGAAACAAATTGGACTCCACGATCTGAGACTATATCAGTGGGAAAACCATGTAAACGAGATATATGTAGAACAAAGAGTTCAGAAAGTCTTTGAGCTGAAGGCAAGCCTGGAAGAGGTATGAAGTGAGCAGACTTGGAGAACCGATCCACCACTACCCAAATGGTCGTATTTCCAGCAGAAACAGGAAGATCTGTAACAAAGCCCATGGATAAGTGAGACCAAGGGTAATGAGGAATAGGAAGAGGGTGTAATAGACCAAACGGTCGATGAGAAGATTGTTTGTTCGAAGCACAAGAACTACAAGCAGCAATATAATCCTTAACATCCCTCCTCATAGTGGACCACCAAACATGCTGCTTCAGTTTCCACAATGTATTGGTTATTCCAGGATGACCTGCTGAAATGTTGTCATGAGCCCAACGTAGAAGCTTAAGACGTAATCCTTTGGGTACATACAGGATACCAGAAGGTAGTTTGCAAGAAGATGGTACCCGGACTTGAGCAGCATGTAAAGCCTGTACTGGAAAAGAGGATACTTGAGCCAAAACTTTGACTGGACGTAGTATAGGTTCTGAATCCAATGGAGAAGGTTCAGAAGATTGGAACTGCCTAGATAAAGCTTCTGCCTTGGAATTTTTTGAACCAGGAACATAGGAAAGTACAAAATTAAACCTGGAGAAGAACAAGGCCCACCGAGCCTGACGAGGATTGAGACGTGTAGCTGTTTGGAGGTATAAAAGATTCTTGTGATCTGTCAGAATGAAAAAAGGTTGACTGGTACCCTCTAACCAATGCCTCCATTCATCCAAAGCTAATTTTATAGCCAAAAGCTCCTTATTGCCCACATCATAATTTAACTCGGCAGGATTGAATTTTTTCGAAAAGAACGCCACAGGATGTATCTTGCTGGTAGTTGGATCACGTTGGGAGAGAACAGCTCCAGCTGCTATAAAGGAAGCGTCAACCTCCAAAATAAACTGGAGATCAGGAATTGGATGACTGAGAAGAGGTGCAGAAGAAAATGCTGATTTTAGCGTTTCAAAAGCCTGTACTGCCGAAGAGGACCAGTTCTTACAATTTTGCCCTTTCTTAGTAAGAGAAGTGAGTGGAGACGTGATGTCAGCAAAGTTCTTTATAAACTTTCTATAGTAATTGGCAAAGCCAAGAAACCTCTGCAGGGATTTGAGAGTAGTTGGTCTGGGCCAGTCCTTGATAGCCGACAGTTTAGCAGGATCCATCTCAAAACCTGATTCAGAAATGATATACCCCAAAAAGGGGATGGAACTCTGATGAAAAGAGAATTTCGCCAATTTAGCGAACAGGGAATTGTCTCGTAACCTCTGAAGTACCAGTCTTACATGATGTACATGTTCCTGTAATGTTTTCGAATAGATCAGAATGTCATCGAGGTAAATGATAACAAATTGATTTAGATAATCTCTGAAGATTTCGTTAACAAAGTGCTGAAATACTGCTGGTGCATTGCACAATCCGAATGGCATTACCAGATACTCGTAGTGACCAAATCTAGTGTTAAATGCCGTCTTCCATTCGTCTCCTTTATGGATTCTGACCAGATTGTAGGCCCCACGGAGATCTAACTTGGAAAAAATAGAAGCACCTTGAAGACGATCGAATAACTCAGAAATGAGCGGCAGAGGATAGCTGTTTTTGACAGTAATCTGATTCAAGGCTCGATAATCAATACAGGGATGAAGACCTCCATCTTTTTTCCCAATGAAGAAAAAACCTGCACCCACAGGTGAAGAGGAAGGACGAATAAATCCTCTGGCTAATTTGTCCTTTATGTATTCCTCGAGAGAGACATTTTCTTGACGAGAGAGGGGATAGGTCCTTCCCTTAGGTAGAGGAGCCCCTGAATACAAATCAATAGGACAGTCAAATATCCGGTGTGGAGGTAACGTCTCAGCCTCTTTTTTAGAAAACACATCACAAAAGGCATGATAGTAATTAGGCAATGATTCAGGAACTTCCACCATAGCTACGACAGGACAAGATGGTTTAGAGGGATTTTGCAGGCAATGTTTGAAACAGGTAGTTCCCCAGGAAATAAGTTCTCCTTTAGACCATGAGAAAACTGGATCATGAAGCTGCAACCAAGGTAACCCCAGAATCAATGGTATGTGGGGAGAAGAGATGACATCAAAACGAATAATTTCAGAATGAAGTATACCCACAGTCAAAAGAAGAGGAATGGTAGAATGTTGTATGATACCAGAACCTAGAGGCTGTCCACTGACAGTAGTTACCTTAACTAACTGTTTCTTGGCTTGAAGAGGAATCCTGAGAGAGTCAGCAAAGTTTGAATCAATGAATACTCCAGCAGCTCCAGAATCGATGAGAGCTTGAGCTTGAAACTTGGTGTTTCCAAAAGAGATAGTTACAGGAACAAAAAGTTTAGAATTGAGGGAAGACATGGGATTCTGGCTTAACTCTGTCCCTCTATCAAAAGTTAAGCCTTGGCTTTTACTGGCCGGATAGGACAGTCCTTCAGTAAATGTCCTTTGGTACCACAATACAGACATAACCCAAGAGTACGCCTTCTATGGCGTTCAGCTTCTGACAATTTAATAGCTCCTACTTCCATGGGTTCCACAGACTCAGGAGATTGGGAATTATTATTAGAAAGACTTGAGGTTTGAATAGGAGGACGAAAAGAAGATTTAACAAAGGATCTCTGATTCCTATCTCTCTCCTGAAGACGTTCAGAATGCTGGGCGTCAAGAGTAATACATAAATTGATAAGACCCTCCAATGAATCAGGGAGTTCCCGAAATACAAGTTCATCCTTAAGGCGTTCGCAAAGTCCTTTGCGAAAGGCTGCCCGTAAGGCTCCATGGTTCCAATCAGTTTCTGCGGCTAAAATCCTGAATTCAATAGCATATTGAGCTACCGAAAGGGATCCCTGTCTCAGATCCAACAATCCTGTCTCAGCAGCTGCAGCCCTCCCAGGCTTGTCAAAAACAGAAGAAAAAATGGACACAAATAATTCCACATCCTGTAGTAATGGATCATTCTTCTCTAAAAGAGGGGACACCCAGGCTAGAGCCTTACCCTTCATGAGGGAAATAATAAAGGTGATTTTGGAAGTAGAATTGGAAAAAACTTGAGGACTGTTTCTGAAGTGTAAACGACACTGATTAAGGAATCCACAGCATTCTTCAGGATTACCGTCATATTTATCTGGAAGTGGGATTCGTGGTATATTCTGTCCAACAGGTTGAGGTGGATTAAAGACAGCATTGGTGCTAGTAGCAGTGGCAGCAGGAGTCGCCGTAGCTTGAGAAGGAGCGGAGAGGTTATGTAGCAGAGCAGTAATCTGGTCAAGCTTGGAATCCAAAGATTGCAAATGAGCAGAATGATTTCCTAGAAGTTGTCCTTGTAGAGCCACAGCCCTGGATAACTCATCAGGGTCCATATTATGGCCCGTTTGTACTGTCAGGTTAGGAAATGTCCAGAAGAAGACCCAAATGCTAGGGCGAACTTAATCAACACCCTTGCACTCTTAGTTTAATCCAGGACGTGACCACACGACAACCTCCAAAAAACAATTTACTCACAATATGGAGCAGGGTTAGCCTGTGCCCAAAGTAATTCAAGATATCAGCCAGATAAACTTCTGAATAAGGAACTGGTTTCAGGAAATGTCTTCCACAGAATCAGGAGAGCAGGGATAGTCCACTTATACTCAGACAGAAGAAGGGTAAAACAGGAAACAGTTAATAATGCAGGAGTAAGTAATTTGTTATCAGGCAGTTTGAGGGTAAACACTGTGTAGATAGTCTTTGCAGAGTATGCAACAGGTAATCAGGCAGTTTGAGGGTTAACACGGTGTAGTCAGAACTTGCAGAGTTAACAACATGTAATCAGGTAGTTTGAGGGTTAACACTGTGCAGACAGTCTTTGCAGAGTATGCAACAAGTAATCAGGCAGTTTGAGGGTTAACACTGTGTAGATAGTCTTTGCAGAGTATGCAACAGGTAATCAGGCAGTTTGAGGGTTAACACGGTGTAGTCAGAACTTGCAGAGTTAACAACATGTAATCAGGTAGTTTGAGGGTTAACACTGTGCAGACAGTCTTTGCAGAGTATGCAACAAGTAATCAGGCAGTTTGAGGGTTAACACTGTGTAGACAGTCTTTGCAGAGTATGCAATAGGTAAACAGGCAGTTTGAGGTTAACACTGTGTAGATAGTCTTTGCAGAGTATGCAACAGGTAATCAGGCAGTTTGAGGGTTAACACTGTGTAGTCAGAACGTGCAGAGTTAACAACATGTAAACAGGTAGTTTGAGGTTTAACACTGTGCAGACAGACTTTGCAGAGTATGCAACAAGTAATCAGGCAGTTTGAAAGTTTCACAAAACAAACAGTACTTGCATTGTTTGGAGACAGGTAATCAGGAGGTTGAAGGTTAATCCAGCATAGTAAGTCCTTGAAGAGATTGGCAACAGAAAAGCAGCAGTTAGAGAGATTCCACAGTGAATTCACCACAGAAGCCACAAAGTTAAACAAACAAATGGGCACTGGAGAAACAGGAAGCCCGAAATAAAAAGCCTGGTTGTGACATCATCAGGAAGGGGTGGCTCAGACACCTGTCAATCAAGCACACAGAGAGGACTGCAGAGCTTCCCAGCAGCTGAGCGTGACAGGAAGGAGATAGTTCTGGTGCAGAGAGGTAGATTTGGGTATCATCGGCATACAGAAGATAGTGAAACCCGTGGGACTTTATTAAGGAACCTAATTAGGATGTGTAGATTGAGAAGAGAAGGGGACCGAGGACAGAGCCTTGTGGTATCCCAACAGAAAGAGGTAACGGGGCAGAGGATGCCCCAGAGAAGGCTACACTAAAGGTACGGTTAGACAGATAGGAAGAGAACCAAGAGAGAGCCGTGTTGCAGATGCCGAAGGATTGGAGGGTATGGAGCAAAAGAGGGTGGTCAACAGTATCAAAGGCAGCAGACAGATCAAGGAGGATAAGTAGAGAGAAGTGGCCTTTGGATTTTGCTTTAAGTAGTCGTTGGTAACCTTAACAATTGCTGTCTCTGTTGAGTGAAGGGGTGAAATCCAGATTACAGTGGATCAAGGAGGGAGTTTAATGTAAGTAAATGGGATAGACGTGCATATACTATCTTTTCAATAAGCTTTGAGACAAAAGGCAGAAGGGAAATAGGGCGGAGGTTTGGATAGAGAGAAGGTTTTTTGAGGATCGTGGGCAAAACGTTTACTTTAAACTTGTACGCTAACCACAAACATATTGCTTCTAGCAGTGTTTACACTCAAGTGGGAGCATTAAATACAGCACCACTTATAATCTTGCCCTTAAAGCTTAAAGTCACTTTAAAATATATATATATATACAATAGAAACATTTTACATGGTATGTCCCTTTAACTATTAATCAAACTACAATCACAATTATTGGATTGTATTAAATACATGACTGCCGCAGAGAACTTAATTGAATTCTTATTTTAAGCAAAGGATTAAAGGGTAAGAACATTCCTATTCCTAAAAGCATACATTTGTGGCAGTCAGAATTAGACAATTTATAATAAACTGTGTGCATTAAAACATCAGGCATTTCTTGTTGTTCCATGGCAAACATAAAAACTGATGTTCTATTATGAAATTTTAACCTTTTCTCCCCCCATTCCAACATTTCTGTCCCATATACATGAAAACAAGATAAATAGCTACTAAGTGTTCCATATTTTGGCAAATTGCTATGGATGTATAAATGTGGAACAGATAAAGTAGCCTACCTGAATCACTTTCTGCATCTAAAAATTGAGGAACATTCAATACATGATTATTATTTCTGACCTAAAGTTGAAGGAAGTTTACTGTTTGGATTTTTGCCAATAAAAGCATTTGCCGTTTCCATTAGATAGTTCTTTCTCACCCTCTCTCTCTCTCATTTTTTTTTTTTTTTTAAAGTATGTTCTGCATCTTTCCAACACATATTACAAAAAAAAGGGAAAAAAAAAACCCCCAAAACTTTATTTGAGAGGATATTTTGCTTATTTATTTTTTTGATAGTACAATATACAAAAAGTAAGACAAAAGGATAGATTTGCAGAAGTAATTACAAGTTGTTACTATCATTTTGTGCATTACTGAACATACTAAATACACTGTGTTTATTATTAACTACTAAAATATTCAAGAAAATGACAGATATATCTATGCAGGCTTCCTATAATACATTGCATTAGAAGTGGTGGAGGAATCAATGTGCAATGGAACAGCTTAAAAGTTATAATTTATCAATGTTTGCCTGGTGTGAATGTTTATAAAAATAATACCCAGTTCACTGTGTGAACAACAAAGGATATAACTTGAAATATGCCAACATTTAGCAGGAAACCATCTGCCACCAGAAAAGAATAGCAACACCGGATTTGATATTAATATTAAACAAATGTTGTTTTTCTATTAGACAAAAAATGATCTAGATACACAGTACCTTTGAAAATACATATTTTTATATTGTATAGATTACAAAAAACATCCCTACTTTCCTTGTTCATATACTAGGGTCCTTAATACTTTATTGCAATTGGGGTGCAAATGGAAATCTGTTATGTCTTAGAAGTACATTAAACACATTATAAATGCAAGATTATTGTGCAGTGTTGCAATAAATGAACTCACCAATGGGGTATGCAAGCTTTCTGAGTATACCAACACTTTTGTATGTGGCAATTGCAAATGGTCTAATTGCCATTACTTACCTTATTTAGAGGTTACTGGGTTAGACACAGCTAGCCATTATCATAATTGCCATTTATTTTTTAGTACACTTTTGAAGACCTCTTACATTATCTCTTCTGCTAAGGCCAATTAGAGACAAATATAAATTAGCTTTTATAGTGACCATGTAGAATTTAGCAGGGTTACTCTTCTGATGTCCAATGTTTGAGGGATTTGGAAAGCCCACAATCTGCATTGTAAAATGATAGAAAAAGGGGGCAAAATAAAATATGACTTAATGGGTTCAAATGTAAAAATGGCATTGAGCACCTCTTGCTGTTATGTAAAAAATATATTTTGCCCCACACTACCGAGGGCAAAAACATGCATTAAAACATCAGGCATTTCTTGTTGTTCCATGGCATACAAAAACTGAAGTTCTTTTATGAAATTTTAACATTTTCTCCCCCTGTTCCAATATTTCTGTCCCATATACATTAAAACAAAATAAATAGCTACTAAGTGTTTCATATTTTGGCAAATGGTTATGAATGTATAAGTATAAATGTGGATATATATATATATATATATATATATATATATATATATATATATATATACACACAAATATCATCTACATCATGGGTGAGTGATTGTAGGTCAGTTTGGACTGGGTGACAAGAACGATGTTTGCGATTGGCAGATCCAATTTTGTAATGAAAATCATCTCTGGGTCTTAAATACATGGTTCATGCAATTGAAACGCGCCTGTACACCTGGACAAGCCCCAGTGGACAGCATCACAATCAAATCGACTATATTCTTTGCAGTCAATGCTGGAAAGGTTCAGTTTGCACCATTATAACATTCTCTGTTGCTGAATGTGGTTCTGACCACAAG
Source organism: Bombina bombina (assembly GCF_027579735.1). NCBI lineage: Eukaryota > Metazoa > Chordata > Amphibia > Anura > Bombinatoridae > Bombina > Bombina bombina. The sequence goes on from NC_069499.1 coordinate 793,194,804, forward strand.
CTTCTTGTAACCATCATCAAGGTGAAATTCTGTAACATCAAAAAGAATGCTTCCCCAAAATATTTGATGTCTCCAAGATTCAGTTTTCATAGTGAAGTGAAGAACAGTTTCAAACTGCTTGGCACTGCAGTCAAACATCCCAATTAATTATGGCAAGAAATGTTATCCACAATTATTGAAATAGCACAGGAACATATACCATACAAGAAACCAGAGATAAGAAAAAAGTGTCTGTCAGAAGAAACCATCATAATTGTCGAACAAAGAAGAGCAGCCAAAGCCACTGGAGATAGAGATGAGACTAGGAGGCAAAATGCAATGAGTTTAAAAGAGCAGCAAGGAAGGATAAAGAAGCATACTGGATCAGCAGTGCAGGTAACTGGAAGAGGACTCTCAAATAGGTCACACCAGAGATCTTTTTACCAGGTCAAGAAAACTCGAACTCCTTTATTGCCAGCAAATGAGCAATGAAAAACAAGAATGAGAAGGTCCTGACTGACCAGCAAGGCATTAGAAACAAATGGCTAGAATACACAAAAGAGATGTATGCAACCACCAGCAGCATTGAACCACTTAATGACGATCCAGTGGAATTGGAGTCAGCCATCCTGAATAAGGAATTTGTATGGGCGTTAAGACAGTTACAACAAGGCTCCTAGTATTGACAGCATATCAGTAGAAAAGCTTAGGCCTGTCTGTCCAGTGGCAATAAAATTGATCTATAAGATGATCTAGGAAACCAGAAGGTGTCCAAAGGACTGAAAAAGATCAGTGTTCACCCCACTGCAGAATAAAGGCGATGCAAGGGCATGGGGTAATTACTGTATAATAGACTTCATTCCTCATGCAAGCAAAATCCTTCTGAAGATTATTCAGTGGCATCTATGCCCAATCCTAGAATCAGAACTACCTGACTCACAAGCTGGGTTTCAGCAAAAGTGTGGCACATGCAACCATATCACAAATTTGCAGTGGATTGCGGAGAAATGTCTTGAATATCAGAAAACATCTACGTGTGCTTCATCAACTACAGCAAGGCATTTGATTGCATTGAACATGATAGACTATGGAAGGTCCTATAAGAACTGGGAGTGCCAGCACACTTGATCCAGTTGATAAATCCCTGTATACAGACCAACAAGCAACTCCCTGAACACAACACAAAGACACTAAATGGTTCAATATTGGAAAAGGCATGCAACAAGGTTGTATTCTATCCCCTTTTCTTTTCAACCTTTATGCAGAAATGATGAGGAAACAAGATCAGAAATTGGTGTGAAGATTTGTGGCAGAAATATCAACAATCTCTACTATGCTGATGATGGTCTCAAACAACTTATAGTAATAATAAAAAAAAAGGAAAGAAAAAAGATGGACTTTAACATTAAAAGGACAAATATCATGACGACAGTTAGAACTGGAACAGTCAAAATAACCATCAATGGTGAAGAGATCAAATGTATCAAGGACTTCTGCTTCATAGGATCCATGATTTACTGAACTGCAGATTTTGCCCCTGAAATCAATTGACACATTTAGTTAGGTTGTTTGAAATTCTGAGCATGCACTAAATCCAAAAGAGCAAAGACATCACAAACAAATACAAACTGGTCCATGCCATTGTGTTCCCCGTATCAATGTATGGGTGTGAAAGCTAGACACTGAAGAAATCTGACCATTGGAGGATTAATGCTTTTGAGTTGTAATGTTGGAGAAGACTCTTATGAATACCATGGACAAGAATGGTCACTAACAAAGAGGTTCTGGAGTGCATCAAACTAGAAGTCACACTTGAGGGAAAGATCACCATGCTTTGGCTCATTAACTTTTGCCAAGAATGAGAACTGGTACGCTAGTACACTTGAGACGATGCCTCCATTCTTTGAGTGCCAAAATTATGGCCAGTAATTTCCTGTCGCCAATTTCATAATTGCACTCCGCAGGAGACAATTTCTTAGAGAAGAAACCGCACAGATGCAAGGAACCGTCAAGCATAGGACGTTGAGACAAGAGGGCACCTACGTCTCAGACGTATCAAGAATGAAAGGTAGCACAGGGTTAGGATGAGCCATAACTGGAACGGCAGCAAAGGCAGTCTTAAGACTATCAAAGGCCTTAATGGCAGTAGATGACCAATGGAGTGGATCATTCTCTTTACGGGTCATGTCTGTGATAGGTTTGACAAAGGAAGAAAAGTTTTTAATAAACTTTCTATAGCAATTTGTGAACCCTAAAAAACGTTGAATAGACTGAAGACCAACTGGGCGAGGCCACTGCAGAACTGCAGACAACTTGTCAGGATCCATGGAAAACCCTGCAATGGAGATAACATAACCTAGGAAGGTTACTTGAGTCTGATGTAACTCACATTTCTCGAGTTTACAATACAGGCAGTTCTCATATAGTCTCTGAAGAACCCGTATAACATCAGAATGATGAGCCTCAAGTGTGGGTGAGTGTATGAGGATGTCGTCTAAATACACCACAACACACTGTTGCAACATATCTCATAGGACATCATTAATAAATTCCTGGAAAACAGCAGGAGCATTACATAGGCCAAAGGGCATAACAAGATATTCATAATGCCCATTGATGGTGTTAAATGCTGTTTTCCATTCGTGGCTCTCCTTAATCCTAACAAGATTGTACGCTCCTCTCAAATCAAATTTAGAAAAGATCCCTGTAATTGATGCATGGTTTTAACTTGCTACCCTTTTTCTTCACAAAGAAGAAGCCAGCCCCTGCAGGAGAGCAGGATTTGCGAATTATCCCCCACAACAGAGCATCGGCAACATACTCCTCCATAGCGCAATTCTCCGCAACAGACAGAGGGCAAACCCGGCCCCGAGGAGGAATGACTCCGGGTTGCAGGACTATGTCACAATCGTAAGACTGGTCAGGAGGTAACGTACCAGCACGCATCTTGTCAAAAACGTCTAGGAACTCTCGGTACTCCTCCAATTGAGATACCGAAGAAGTGCACAAGACTTTAACTAGTTTCCGAAGACAAGTGGAAATACATTGCAGAGGCCACAGCAAAATTTTGGACCTGCGCCAGTCGAGACTGGGATTTTGCTTTTGGAGCCAGGGCTAACCCAGTACAACTGGAAAATGTGAGAATTTATCACCTAGAACTGGAGGGTTTCAAAATGGAGAGCCCCAACAGCCATGGATAACGGAGCGGTTTCATGAGTAACGACTGCGGGCTTGGGCCTGACATCAATGACCTCAAAAGCAAGCGGAATGGACCGAGGCAAAACAGTAATGGAGTGCTTTGATACAAAAGCACTGTCAATGAAATAGCCCGCAGCACCAGAGTCATCAAGAGCCTAGGTGACTATGGAGGAGTCCACCCAGGAAAGGACAACTGTGACCAAAGGTTTCTCCTTTAGCGGTTCCAGGGACAAGGGTAAACCACCCAAGGTCTGCCCCCAACAGGATTTTAGGTGTGAGCGTTTTTCTGGCCGTGTAGGACAAGACTTCAAAAGGTGGCCCTGTAACCTACAATAGAGGCAGAGCCACTACCTCCTCCTGAAGGCCCTCTCCGCTGAAGAGAGATGCGTGAATCCCAACTGCATAGGCTCAGCAATAACTGGTGACTCGGGACCAGGAGGCATGGGAGGAGAGGGAGGCATGGGTGGGAATTAACACGTAGGAGACAACGGAACAGGAGGCTTCTGCAAGCGCTCCTTGAAAGAGGGCCTCTCTCTGAGTCTGATGTCAATTAGGATCAAAAAAGACATCAATGCCTCAAGATCCTCTGGTAAATCTCTGGCAGCAACTTTGTCTTTAATCACATCAGACAGCCCATGAAAGAAGGCGGCAACAAGGGCTTCATTGTTCTAACCTACCTATGCATCAAGCGTACGGCACTCAATGGCATACTGAGCAACAGATCTTGTACCTTGCTCAATGGACATGAGTCGTTTAGCAGCAGAGGAGGAGCAAGCTGGAGCATCAAATACCCTTAGAAAGGAGGCCACAAATTCTGGGTAATTTGAAATCACAGGTTTATTAGTCTCCCACAAGGGATTAGCCCAGGCAAGAGCTGTGTCAGAGAGTAACGAGATGAGAAATCCCACCTTAGCTCTGTCAGAGGGAAACTGCTGAGGTAACATCTCAAAGTAAATGCCCACCTGGTTCAAAAACCCTCTGCACTGATTAGGATCGCCTCCATATCGCTGAGGTAGAGGTGCAGAACCGGAAATGCTTCTGGTAGGACTAGGTGCCGCAGCGGAAACAGGAGAAGCCATAACTTGCGGGGCACTTTGGTCCAAATGTGCAGTGCGAGTAAGCAGGGTTTGCAGGGCTAGTGCAAAACCAGAGCTGGTAGTCAGACGAGCCGAGTCAGGAGCCAAAGCGAATAGTCATACGAGCCGAGTCAGGAGCCAAAGCGAGTAGTCAGACGAGCCGAGTCAGGAGCCAAAGCGAGTAGTCAGATGACCCGGAATCAGGAACAAGGAGAACAGCAGAGTCAGGAACAAGCCAGGGATCAGGAACAAGGAGGGACGTCAGACAGCCAGGTAATACACAGGAACTGGAACTCACAAACAGGTCTGAGACAACGCAAGGACAAAGCATGCTGAACAGAGGCCCTTTAAATAATAAGTGATGACATCACAATTCTGAGACTGCAACCTGTCTCACATGTATGATGTACACCAGTCTGGCCATAAAAGGGCGTGCAGTAAATGAACAGCATCACACACTATGCACCAGAGCCAGCGAGAGAGGTGAGTAAAATGGCTGCCAGCAGCACATGGCAAACAAAGCAGGGAAAAAACCCTGACACTTTCCAAGTCAGAGGGCTCGAGTCCAAGTCAATAAGTCATCAAATTTGGTACTCGAGTCCAAGTTAGGTCCAAGTCATTCAACTCAAGTCCACAACCCTGATATATATATATAAATATTTTCTTCTGAGTGAAAAACAATGCTATTCAAATTATTTCTTAATGCACCTTCAGCTTTGGCACACTTTGGCTTAGTGCACCTTCGGGTTAGTGCTCGAGCCATAGACGTCCATCCAACCTGCAGATGTAATCGCACCTGAGGCTTTAACTTGTACTATAAGAGCATGAGTAATATTGATTTAACCACTTAAGGACTGGGAATTTCAGAGAAAAAATTGCCCATAAGAGCAGAGACTTTTTAATATTTTGCTATCACTCTATTTAAACAAAAATATAGCCTTGATTTTTGCTTTGTTTTTGCTTTCCCTATTAAAACGTTATATATTTTTTAGTAGAAACCTCACTTCTGAAACTCTGGTAACTTGTAAGGTTAATTTTAGTGTAGTGTACTGTAGTGTATAGATTACACTCTCACCTGATAATTCCCATCCACTGATCCCTATATGATCTCTCACGAACAGCTCTGCCAGTATGCATTTTAGGGATAGTTTATAAATATATATATATATATATATATATATATATATATATACAGTATATATATATATATATATATATATATATTTATTATTTCTATAGTGTAGGGGACCCTCCTCAACTACCCGCCTCCTTCATCCCCTCCCAAACTGCTGTTTAACCCCCCTCTATCTAATACCCACCATCTTAGGTACTAGGTACTTAGGCTTTGCCAAATACATTTTCCATAATTAGAAAAAAAAACCATACTCCTCTCCCTTGCCTCCGTACAATACCTACCACACCACCCACGGCAGCACCGCAAGCCCAAGCAAACAGTACACTGAGTGGGGTACATTATGTAGAGGATGTTTTTAACAAAGAACTAGCTTCTATGTAATAGCTACTTTAAACATACATTTAGGTTAGCTTATTTGCTAGCGGCTTTTAACATTGGGGATAGCTGCTTTAAACATTTTATACCAATTATGTAGACGTTCACATTACTTACAATTTTTATAATGATCAGTAGTAACCAGATGATCCTGACAGATTGGCTTCTCCAAATAAGCAAAGGGGTGGGTTGAGCTTTATAATTATAACATGATTGCAGCAAATAATGCATTAATCTTTCCTGATAATGCTCAGATTCTGTTACTCTATTGGAAGAAGCCACATAATGTTTTAATTGCAAGCTGTTACTGCCCCTTTAATAGGGTATATATACTTGTAAGATTAATTCTGCATGTTAATATACAGGCATAATTAATTATCACACATTTAAGCAATAATTGACATCTCTTTCATGAGTAGATTTATTTTGGGAATACAATTACATTGGGGTAAAAATCAAAACATCAAAGTGAGTGTGTCTGCAATTATTTATGCATTACTTGTATGTACATAATGTTTTCTGCTAATGGGACAATATATTGGGAAAAAAAAATAATAGAATGTGCAATTTTAACACGAGTGTCCCTGCAATTTTTTGTGTTTAACCAATGCAAATGGATTAAACACATAGCTAAAGTACCACTAAGGAGTCAGAGAGTACTGCTGGTTCTGAATGGAAACTGCCGATGACCCAGTCAGCAGCAGTAGTTGTGCTACTCATTTGTTCAACAGATTTCCCTCAGAGAGAGATAAGGGGAAACCTACATACCTTTATACAAACTAAAGTACTTTATATAAGATAAACCGTTGCACTTCTTTCTTCAGACAATTAACATACTGTTAAACCATTGGGGGTCGATCCGATAAAACTCGTCGCCCGCAAAAGTCGGCGACGCCAATATTTGCGCGGGTTTGGTATCCTATATACAGCGTAACCTAGAAGTTACGCGCGTATATTTCTGCCGTCGCCCGTAGTTTTTTGGGCCATAGGCAGGTATACCAAACCCGCGCAGTTTGGTATCCAATATACAGCGTAAGGACTTACGTGGCGAAAATGGAGAAATCTTACTCCATTTTCACCTCGCCACAAAAAGCAGCCGTAAGAAGCCTTACGCTGACTATTGGAGCCCCGTAACTCCCTAAACTGGCTGCTAAAATAAACCTAACACCTAACGCATGCGCAATGTCTATCTCCCTGTCAACCGCGATCTGCTAAAATAAACCTAACACCTAACGCATGCGCAATGTCTATCTCCCTGTCAACCGCGATCTGCTAAAATAAACCTAACACCTAACGCATGCGCAATGTCTATCTCCCTGTCAACCGCGATCCCCCGCCACAATTCATAATAAAGTATTTAACCCCTAAACCGTCGCCATCTACATAAACTAACCCCCTACTGTGAGCCCCTAAAACCGCCACCATCTAACTGATCTATCCCCTAATGTGAACCCCTTACACCGCCGCCATCTATATTAAAATTATTAACCCCTAATTTAATCTACCTACCCCGCCGCCAGCTATATTATCTATATTAACCCTAAGTATATTATAGTTAATATAGTTATTACATTATATATATTAACTATATTAACCCTAATTATATTAGGGTTAATATAGTTAATATAGTTACTATAGTATTTATATAAACTATATTAACTCTATCTAACCCTAACACCCCTAACTAAATTCTTATTAAATAAATCTAATTCATATTATCAACTAAAATATTCATATTTAAATCTAAATACTTACCTATAAAATAAACCCTAAGATAGCTACAATGTAATTAATAATTACATTATAGCTATGTTAGGGTTTATATTTATTTTACAGGTAAAGTGTTAATTATTTTAACTAGGTATAATAGCTATTAAATAGTTATTACCTATTTAATAGCTACCTAGTTAAAATAATTACCCAATTACCTGTAAAATAAATCCTAACCTAAGTTACAAATACACCTACACTATCAATAAATTAAAGAAACTACAAATATCTATCTAAAAATACAATTAAATAAACTAAACTAAATTACAAAAAAAAACAAACACTAAATTACAAAAAAATAAAAAAAAGATTACAAGATTTTTAAGCTAATTACACCTATTATAAGCCCCCTAATAAAATAATAAACCCCCAAAATAAAAAAAATTCCCTACCCTATTCTAAATTAAAAAAAAGTTCAAAGCTCTTTTACCTTACCAGCCCTTAAAAGGGCCTTTTGTGGGGGCATGCCCCAAAGAAAGCTGCTCTTTTGCCTGCAAAAAAAAAAAAACAATACCACCCCCCAACATTACAACCCACCACCCACATACCCCTAATCTAACCCAAACCCCCCTTAAATAAACCTAACACTACCCCCCCTGAAGATCTCCCTACCTTGTATTCACCCCGCCGGGCAGAACTCCTCATCCGATCCGGGCGATGTCTTCCAGCAAGCGGCAGTGAAGTCTTCTTCCATCCGGGCGATGTCTTGAAGCAAGCGGCAGAGAGTCTTCTTCCATCGGCGATGTCTTCAAGCAAATCGGCATCTTCAATCTTCTTTGTTCGCTCCTCCGCCGCGGAGCATCCATCCGGCACGACGACTTCCCGACGAATGAGGTTCCTTTAAATGACGTCATCCAAGATGGCGTCCGCCGAATTCCGATTGGCTGATAGGATTCTATCAGCCAATCGGAATTAAGGTAGAAAAATCTGATTGGCTGATTGAATCAGCCAATCAGATTCAAGTTCAATCCGATTGGCTGATTGGTTATTTTGATTTTTTTAGTATCTATAATAATTTTTAATTTTTTTTATTTTTCAATATTTTATATGTAATTTGAAAAAAAATGTGCATTGAGAAAAGAAATTCTTCATGCGCACTAAACGGACACCGTAAATTGCAAAACGCAAAGCGCGATACTCATATGTTACATTCCTATGTTCTTCACATAGAAATGTTTTTAATTTTTATTATTACAGGGAGTGCAGAATTATTAGGCAAATGAGTATTTTGACCACATCATCCTCTTTATGCATGTTGTCTTACTCCAAGCTGTATAGGCTCGAAAGCCTACTACCAATTATCTATCTAGATAGATAGATAGATAATCGATAGATATACAGATAGATAGATGATAGATAGATAGATAGATATACAGGTATATATATATATATATATATACAGATAGATATATAAATAGTTAGAGGGATAGATATATAGATAGATTTTAAAAAAAATATGTATATCAATCATTTTTATCAGTTAGTGTTTATATGAGTGTAACTGTAATATACAATATATTTATGTTGTGTTTAGAGCAACTTTTTTTAACACATTACTATTTATGCAAGGGTCTGTATATATATATATATACAGATAGATATATAAATAGATAGAGGGATAGATATATAGATAGATTTTAAAAAAAATATGTATATCAATCATTTTTATCAGTTAGTGTTTATATGAGTGTAACTGTAATATACAATATATTTATGTTGTGTTTAGAGCAACTTTTTTTAACACATTACTATTTATGCAAGGATCTGTATATATATATATATACAGATAGATATATAAATAGATAGAGGGATAGATATATAGATAGATTTTAAAAAAAATATGTATATCAATCATTTTTATCAGTTAGTGTTTATATGAGTGTAACTGTAATATACAATATATTTATGTTGTGTTTAGAGCAACTTTTTTTAACACATTACTATTTATGCAAGGGTTTTTAGCCACGCTGACCTGTTGAGCGTAAAATGCAACTGTGTTCTCACAATTGTGTTTTATTTTAACTTGTAATACGCTCGCTATTGCCAACAAGCACAAAAACCCGATATTGCTCACGTGAAACAGTTAGCGCGCCACTTGTAATCTAGCCCTTAATTGGAGGGATAGAAAGGAAGATTGACAGACAGAAAGAAAGAAAGATTGAAAGATAGATAGATAGATGATATATAGATAGATAATATACAGATAGATAATAGATAGATAGATAGATAGACAGACAGACAGACAGACAGACAGACAGACAGATAGATAGATAGATAGATAGATAGATAGATAGATATACAGATAGATAGATATACAGGTAGATATATATATATATATATATATATATATATAGATAGATAGATAGATAGATAGATAGATAGATAGATAGATACCGATAGATATACAGATAGACAGATAGACAGACAGATAGATAGATAGATAGATAGATAGATAGATAGATAGATAGATATACAGATAGATGTACAGGTAGATAGATAGATAGATAGATAGACAGACAGACAGATAGATAGATAGATAGATAGATAGATAGATAGATAGATATACAGGTAGATAGATAGATAGATAGATAGATGATAGATAGATACCGATAGATATACAGATAGACAGATATACAGATAGCTATACAGATCGATAGACAGACAGATAGATAGATAGATAGATAGATAGATAGATAATCGATAGATATACAGATAGATAGATGATAGATAGATAGATAGATAGATAGATAGATATACAGGTATATATATATATATATATACAGATAGATATATAAATAGATAGAGGGATAGATATATAGATAGATGATAGATTTTTCCTTTAATATTAAATAAATTAACTCTGTCATTATACAAACTGGTGGCTATGTATTTTCCAGTTACTTCTACAGAACTCTGAGACAAAAATCTCTTAAAATGTATAAGAAAAAGTAAAGAAAACAAACTGTAATACACAAGTAGAACTGCGTATGCTTCTCACTTCTTAATGACTAAACAGTTTATGTAATGGAAAAGTGCTTCTGCCTAATGTACGTGCAGCCCTATAACTTCTTTTTGTGATTCAGATCATTAGCAATGACCATGGAAAATGTCTGAGATCGCTAGGGGAAATGCTGAGCATTAGAATAAAGTCTTCCCCAAAGGGATAACTTCATTGTTTGCTCTAATTTTCTCTGGCACTTTGTGCCCTCTTAAGTGTTAATTTTTGTTTTTTTTTTGTTTTTCAAGAATGAGAAAACAGTTTGTCTTTTGATGCTTCCAGCCTGTCCTTTGCTGTTTTATACCAGATGTGTTTATTTGCTACAGACACATATTGTTACCAATATCTACACTGATTAAAAAATATAACAAAGATCAGAACAAAGAGGTTGAGGTACTAAACACCCCATTAATTACTGCAGCACTCAAAGATATCAAAGGCTTAACAAGTAGTCACTTTTTTATCAGTAAAGATGGTGGAAGGGATTTAAGAAAAAAGATAAAGATAGGAAAACTTTATATAAAAGGACTTCTATCAAGCACCCCTTGCACCCTTGATACTTAGCATTGTTAACCTTTTGTTCCCCATATTGTCATTACATTTTTAAACACAGTTTTCAGAGGTGTAACTGGACTACAACCGGGACCTAAGTAAAAATATCCAATATCAGAAAAGAAAATCAAAAAGATTGGAATAGAAAACTTTATGATTAATCCATGCAAAATGTATTAAGGTCTTAACCCCCTATTCCATCTTACGACTTGCCATATAACCTTATACTTATAAAGAAATAAACAGACCAGACACATAGTTGGGAGAAAAACAAAGACCAGTCACGGTCACGTTTATTTAACATAAACGATTAACTCGTGCCTGCGATGATATTTAATACCATTGCAGGCACTCAAATAAATTAACTTTCCAAACTTGGCAACAAGTTCGTTACAACAATCCGTTGGCGGCATCTCACCCTAACCTAACCCCTACCAGCAGCTGGTCAAGGCCCCTTTCGGTGTTTGCAGCGTGACACCCGGCTGTTTACGCCCAATGGCACAAAAAGAGAGTTGTGGAATTAAGAGATTTTCAGCCTGTAATCGCAAGGGAGGGGACCCCCTAAGCCGGCGCCTAGGTGGGCATAACCCCTCCCCTTTCTAGACCGTCACTCTTCTCCTTCTGTGCCCGCTCCCCAGGGCCTTGACCACCCGCCAGCTAGGGCATCTCCACCCAACCCAGTAAAGGCACCCCCATCAGGCGAATCGTACAACCCTCCTGATGTGGGTGGGTGGCTATCTTAACAACCCGGGCTTACAAAGGCTAGCTCAATTAAACCTACCCCTGCCGGGTTCACTCACCCTCATGCTGCTGCATCGTTGCCGCCACTCTCTTCTTCCCTGGGGCCGGGTGGGCGGGGAAAACTTTCTCCTCAAAGTCTGGAACAGAAAGAGGCCGGATACACTGCTGCAGGACCCTATAAAGGTAAGCACAAACACCGCCTCCAACCCTGCAACATTGTAACAAAAACACACTAGCATTCTCCAGACTTCAAGTTGGTAATCCCTTAATGTTATTACAGGCCCACTAGAGGGCCCTCCACTCTCATAAGGTCTTAACCCCCTATTCCATCTTACGACTTGCCATATAACCTTATACTTATAAAGAAATAAACAGACCAGACACATAGTTGGGAGAAAAACAAAGACCAGTCACGGTCACGTTTATTTAACATAAACGATTAACTCATGCCTGCGATGATATTTAATACCATTGCAGGCACTCAAATAAATTAACTTTCCAAACTTGGCAACAAGTTCGTTACAACAATCTGTTGGCGGCATCTCACCCTAACCTAACCCCTACTAGCAGCTGGTCAAGGCCCCTTTCGGTGTTTGCAGCGTGACACCCGGCTGTTCACACCCAATGGCACAAAAAGAGAGTTGTGGAATTAAGAGATTTTCAGCCTGTAATCGCAAGGGAGGGGGCCCCTAAGCCGGCGCCTAGGCGGGCGTAACCCCTCCCCTTTCTAGACCGCCACTCTTCTCCTTCTGTGCCCGCTCCCCAGGGAAAACAAGTTTTTTTTAAAACATTTTTTTATATGACTAACAATAGGGCACTCCTGATGTCTTTTAAGAAGATATCCAACCCAACATCTGTCAGGTGGACACCATCAGGGCGAAACAAATCCTTCCTGTCGGCCTTTATGAGCTCATGTCTGACCACAAAGCCACCCAAGGCTGTGACCGTCCTTCCCATCTCCTGGTTAACCTTTTTCCGTACATTGTACGCAGCCTTCTGGGTCACAATTTACCTCCAATGCAGTTGTGCGACCACATTGGACCAACCCAACTTAACATTTTTAAGCCATGTGTGCACCCACTTTAAGTCTGCTACCATTCGTTTAATTAAATCCAGTGCGGGGAGAGACCCCAAGTCATTTCCCCCGAGGTGCAGCACTATCACATTAGGCTGCCCCCACCTCCTGTGTGCCTCCTGCAATAATGCTGGCAGATCTGCCCACGTAAGGCCCCTGCGCCCTAACCATCGGAAGTTCACCCTGGATGTTGCGAATCCAAGTTGCTGCCATTCCGCTGACCGCAGCGCCCTGATGGACGCCCAATGGATGTACGAATGTCCAACAATCCATACTCGAACAGGAGGGGAATTTCCACCTCTCACACCTGGCAAAAACAGATCAAACCACATTACCTGTCATGCCCTTGTCTATCAATTCACACAGACCCCTAAACCCACCCTAGCAATTCCCTGGCACCCGATCCCTAATGGTTGTTTGCCCTAGACCCTCCCTGCTAAGTGGGTCTAATGTATCTTTTGTATTGGGTTGACTTCCATCTACCCAACCTTTTAATCTCAGCTGACGATGTACCAGCCGCCGCGCTGGTAGCTGCTCCAATCCTGAAGGAGTGGGGCGCTATCTTTTTCGGATCTAGCCCCGCCATCCCCGCCGTTTTAGCGAGTACCTGGCGAAACTGAAACAATGACAAGGCGCTGCCATCCTCATGCACTAGCAACTGCCTACTGCTTTGCGGTCTCACTTTTTGGAACTCCTCAACACACCGCACCGGGCAGCACTCCGCGAATTCATGTATCGCAAGTGGCAGCCAAGCCCCTTTTCCCTCCTGATCCATTTTGGACCGAGGCACAAACAGGAGCAGTCCCTCACCCAAGCAACGCACGTGCTCCGTGAGGATGCCCCGTGTTCCTTTGTGTTTCGAGGAGGCAACCAACTCCCCCACCCACAGTGCTCCAGCGAACGCCAGAGCAAATGCTGCTTTGAACAGGAGCTTTTCATTCTCCAACGTACAAATCGATTGCAATTGTCCCGCCAATTGCCTTAATCAACCTGATGTTATGGGCTCCCTCCGATCCTTCGGACGGGGGGAAACTCTCCCCAAACCTTTCAGCACCTGCCTAACCAAAAATGACCTGGAGTGGTCGACATAGCCCAATGCCTTGTTAAAGAATGCCAGCGCTGCCAATTAGCCTGCCACTCCCATTCTACTAGACCCCCCTAGCCTTAGCTGTGCCAACCATTCCAGTACCTGTAACCCTGGAAGCGTCTTCCACCCGCACTCCCATCTGTTGGCAGAACGCAACCCATTTGCTCCAGTGACTCACGTACGTAACCCAAGTCTTTGGTGCCAGCGACGACCTGATTAAGGGGAGGATGCCCTCCCAGGCTGGAACAGCTGCCAAAGAAAAGACGGGCATGTTAGACCCTTCTTCGCGGCCCTGGGCGCTGCCTTCCTAAACTGCCCCCAGTTGAATCGAGAGAGTGCATCAGCGATCACGTTATGCACCCCCGGGACATGTCTGGCCATGAAAGTGATGTTGAGCTCCAAGCAGCACAACACCAGGTGCCTCAAGTAGCACACCACTGCTGGGGAGGATGCGGACAGTTTGTTAATGGCGTACACCACACTCAAATTGTCCGACCAGAACACCACTAATCTGTTAGCCAGCCTCCTTCCCCAGATCTCAACCGCAGCAATGATGGGGAAGAGCTCCAGCAAAGTCAGGTTTCTGACCCAGCCGGCCTCAACCCATTCACTAGGCCATGTCCCCACACTCCATTCACCATCCAGGTATGCCCCATACCCGAATCCGCCGGCTGCATCAGTGAACAGGTGCAATACCTGATTAGAAACCGTCGGGTGTCTCCACAGACAAACCCTGTTGAAGTGTGACAGAAACGTGTCCCACACCCCCAGGTCATCCCTCACTTCTGCCGATATTCGGACCCATTTTCCACCTCCAACTGGTCCCTTCAGCTGCCCCTCCAGGTGCCTGTTAAAGACCCTGCCCTTCGGAATTGCCCTTCCGGTGAAATTCAGCAGTCCTAGGAGGGATTGCACTTCCCTCCTAGTAACTCTCTCTTGTCCCTGCACCAGCCGCACGATCCGCCGCATCCGCTCAACCTTATCATCCGGCAATCTGCATAGAGCCCTGACCGTATCGATCTCTATCCCCAAGAATGTTAGGCACGTACACGGGCCTTCCATCTTGTCAGCGGCCAGGGGGACTCCAAAACACTCTGTTATATCCCTCATTACATGCATGAGCTGTGCACACTCCGTGCAACGTGCTCTCCCTACCAGCAGAAAGTCGTCCAAGTAGTGGGCCACTGACCCACCCCCAGACGCCTCCTGAACCACCCAGTGAAGGAATGAGCTGAAACACTCAAACAGAGAGCAGGACAGCAAACACCCCATGGGCAAGCACTGCACTGATTGCTAGGGCCCTGGGCTGCTTCTTTTCTCACACTAACCTGTGCCTGCTTTACAGGGCCAGCCCCCCCCCACCCCCACTTTTCTTGGGCCTTTCCCTTTATTAAAATTCCTATTTGGTGGGTTTTTTGGGGTGTGGGGGGGTACCGCCTCGTCTGACATGTCCTCCTCTCTCTGTGTTGCAGGTCCCTTCTTTCTGGCTGCAACCTCCACCACCTCCCAAAATCGCTTAGGAGGCACTGACTTCCTTCTAGATCTCTCCATCATTCAAGCTCAGATCACCAGGAAAACTTTCTCCTCGAAGTCTGGAACAGAAAGAGGCCGGATACACTGCTGCAGGACCCTATAAAGGTAAGCACAAACACCGCCTCCAACCGTGCAACATTGTAACAAAAACACACTAGCATTCACCAGACTTCAAGTTGGTAATCCCTTAATGTTGTTACAGGCCCACTAGAGGGTCCTCCACTCTCAAAAGTCCTGCTTAGGAGTTGCAACACATTAAAGCTTGCTAGAAATTTAAGAGGTGTAAGGAACTACCATTGTATAAAATAAGGTCTTTACTGAACCCCATGCACAGATTGACCTTATTGTTTTAGTAATCTTTGTGAGAATTTTGGATTTTTTTTTTATTTTTTTTTAAAAACCCATTAAATACAGTAGATTTATGTAATCAACAGATGTATTATAAAAAGACAATGGAATACAATTATAAAATTCAAATGAGCATTTTAGATATTTTTAAAAACAGCTTTCCCTTCCCGCTATATCATGTGACAGCCATCAGCAAATCACAGACTCATATACCCATACACGTTGAACTCTTGTACATGCCCAGAATGAGCTAGTGTCTCAGAAACTGTGCATACAAGCAACCCAGTTTTAGAATAGAAGTAAATTGGAAAGTGTTTTTTTTTTTTTTTTTTTTTTTTAACACATGCTCTATCTGAATAATTCAAGTTTAATTTTGACTTTAGTGCCACCGTAATTATATCTATAACAACATGCCGGTAGTGTTTATTCTTAATGTAGAAAACTGAATGAAATGAATGATTATTAGTAACATCTATGCTCTGCTGTTTATGCTGTTTTTTTTATGACTGGTGAAATAAAATAAGATTGCCCTTCGATTTTATACAGGCAACTTCTAGATGATGTGTGGAGAAGGAAAATGGAAGATGCTGATAATCCATTACTAACCTGTGAGTGAGCTATTACCCTTTTTGGAGTATTGTTCGAAGATTTACAATACTTTTTCTCCTTTGTAGGCTTCATCACTACACCCCCTACCTGTAGAAAGCTTTGGTTCAGTTTTGGAGAGACTGAATGAGGCTGCAATGTTATCCAAGTAGAATGTTTTTCATTCATTGTGGTGAAATGTATTTATATTTTTTTATTTGTTTTATTCTCTATTGTTATATTTTTTTGTCACTTTAATATTTTACCTTATAGGCCATATTTAAAAGCTTTATCTTTTAAAAATGTACAAATAATCAGTGTGTTAAAGTTTTTTATGGGTGATTTTCTTTTTCTTTTCGACCAACATCTAACACAATTACAATCCTATTAGAAAAAAATAAATATGAAATTTTTTATTTGCGTTCTGTATATATGACTGTATGTAATAAATAGCAGCTCTAAATGTAATATGCATACATCTAGGGGCACACAGCTCAAATAAAAAAGGCTTGTTTTAAAATACTCTATTAAGTGCAAATGGGACCCACACATTATCTGACTGTTTATAACTCACTCTCTTCCTCATAAATGTAATGTAACTTGGACTACCCCTTTAAATGGTGGCACATGTGATACATCTGTCCTATACATTGGCATAGCTCTTAAAAGTCTGGTGACCACATTTTAAGAATCTTACACTTTTGTGTAGCAAAGAGGCATATATGTGCAGCCACCCTTCAGCAGCTAGTTCCTAATAATGAATTACTGATCCTGAGCCTACCTATGTATACTTTTAAAGAGAGGATTACAAGAGAATAAAGCAAATTAGATAATAGAAGTAAATAGGAAAGTTGTTTAACCCCTTAAGCCAATAGGACGTAGGTACTACATCACAAGGTAATGTGCCTAGCATACACTGTTGAAAAAGTAGCTACGTCCTACCTTCTACCTCCTGCTGAGGTCCCGACTGAAAGCTCATATGTTGAGGGTGTCACTGTTTGCATCGGCTTGCGGTGCTGCTGTGGGCTGTGTTTAGTCAGTCTGTGGCCTCTATTTAACAAAGTCTGGCGGACCTGATCCGACAGTGCGGATCTGGTCCGCCAGACCTCGCTGAATGCGGAGAGCATTACACTCTCCGTATTCAGCATTGCACCAGCAGCTCACAAAAGCTGCTGGTGCAACGCCGCCCCCTGCAGACTCGCGTCCAATAGGCCGCCAGCAGGGGGGTGTCAATCAACCCGATCGTACTCGATCGGGTTGATTTCCGGCGATGTCTGTCCGCCTGCTCAGAGCAGGCAGACAGGTTATGGAGCAGCGGTCTTTGTGACCACTGCTTCATAACTGCTATTTCTGGCGAATCTGAAGACTCGCCAGAAACACGGCCGTCAAGCTCCTTTCAGAGCTTGATAGATAGGCCCCTGTGAGTCAGATCATATGCATTTGTAAAGTAATCCTCTAGATTACTAATTTTCAGATAAGATGTTTCTGATGATCTAAGTCTGCTGTTAGATTTGCTTTAGGTATGTGTAAGTACGTGTACATATTTGTGTCAATAGGTGTTTATATGTGCATCTGAGTGTGTATGTAATTGTACTCATGTGTACACATATGTGATTTTGAGTGAATGTGCGCATATATGTTTATGTGTGCATGTCAATGTATATGTGTGTGCATTTGTGTTTGTATTTTTGCACATATGTGAGCTTGTGTGTACGTGTCTTTCTCTGCATGAGTGTATACAAGTGAACTTGTGTATGTGTGTGTTTGTTCTTTTCTGTATGTCGGTGCTTTTAGCAGCAATTGTATACATGATTATGATTTATCAACAGGATTAGAAAATGTATTTCCCATTTCTCAAAATTGATTGATTCCAATTGTTAAAGATGTAAAAATATGTAGATTTATGTAAAATGTTGAATTTAATTTCAGCTTCTTCACTAAAGTCCTTAATCTTGAGATTTGTTTCATAACTCCTTGTCATTGCTTGATATTAAAGGGACAGTCAACACCAAAATTATTTTTTTTTAAAAGATAAATAACGTCTTTACTACCCATTCCCTAGCTTTGCACAAACAACATTGTTATATTAATATACTTTATAACATTTAAACCTCTAAATTTCTGCCTGTTTGTAAGCCCCTAAAGACAGCCTCTTATCACATGCTTTTTATTAGCTTTCCTCAACAAGATACTGCTAGTTCAAGTGGACCATATAGATAACACTGTGCTTAGGCCCGTGGGATGTGCATGACACTGCACTCATTGGGGCCGAATTATCAAGCTCCGAATGAAGCTTGATGCCCCTGTTTCCACGCGAGACTCTAGGCTCGCCGGAAACAGCAGTTATGAAGCAGCGGTCTAAGTTATGAAGCAGCCTCTTAGGCCGCGGTCTGCAATCCGCCCGATCCTATACGATCGGGCTAAATGACACCCCCTGCTAGCGACCAATTGGCCGCGAATCTGCAGGGGGCAGCATTGCACAAGCAGTTCTGGTGAACTGCTTGTGCAATGTTAAATGCTGACAGCGTATGCTGTCGGCATTCAGCAATGTCTGTCGGACTTGATACTCTACAGCCTATCATGTCGGACAGACATTAATAAATCGGCCCCATTGGCTAAATTGCAAGTCAATAGATCATAAATAAAAAGTCATGTGATCAGGAGGCTGACAGAAAAGGCTTAGATACAAGTTAATCACAGAGGTTAAAAGTGTATTAATATAACCCTGTTGGCTGTGCAAAACTGGGGAATGGGTAATAAAGGGATTATCTATCTTTTTAAACAGCACAATTTTGTTGACTGTCCCTTTAAAGATAAGTGTTTTTACCTTGGCATGTCCCTTTGTAAGAGGCTTTGTCAATTACTAAGCTCTCTGGTAAACAGAATGTTATTATGTATTAAAATGTCCCAATATTTGTAAAATGATCTCAGGTTAAATTTGAATTTTCTTTGAAACATTAATGTAGGTCATGTAATTTATGTCTTGGAATTTGTCAAGACCTATAGCTTATCTCATGAATATTTTTTTTTTTTAATAAAAGTTATTACCTTCTACCACCATATTTCTTTTCTATAGGTTCTATAGCTTTCACAATCTGCTGACGGCTGATTTCACCATTGCAATTGTGTCCACAGCTATATATTTATCACCATTACTATTTTACATTAACGGCATATGAAACCCGAAAATCATTATTCAGATAGGGCATGCGATTTTGAACAGCTTACTTATATTATACATGTCTCTTCATTCTCTTGGTATCCATTGTTGAAAAGCTGGGATGTATGCTAGAGGGCAACACTATTTCCTGCAACGTAGTGCTCCAGACCCAAACTATATCTTCAACAAAAATATCATAGAAACTAAGCAAATTTGATCCTAGAATTAAATTGGAAAGTTTTTTTTTAATTGTATGCTCAGTCTGAATCACAAAATTAAAATATTGGGTTTTATATCCCTTTAAAAATAACCAACAACAATTTTTACTGATTCTTTTAGATTTTGTATATTGAAATTAGGCATCTTTTCTTTAGACTAACAATTGTTTGTACGTATTAAAATTCAAGGCTTTTATATCCGTGCATTTTTCAAATTTGAAAATGAATCCCTCAGTGATCGTATCTTTTGTTATTTGTATGTGCATTGTGCTTTTCCTACACCCTTCATTTAACACAAAAATACCCAGGAGCACCTAAATATAAATTTCCCTCATTTTTTTCCTCAATAGAATCACTTTGACCTTATCAGATAAATTCATGTTGACAACCTTTACAAACTGTCTGCTTTTGGAAGGCTGTAGCTAAAAAGCAAACAATAACTTGAATCTGACATGCTTTATATTAATTTCCTAAATCCATGGTAAATAATTAATTTCAGCATATTCAAGAGAAAATTTAAACCAGAGGGAATTTATTTTATATCTTCTGATACATAGTATTTCTCATTGGTAGCACCAATACATTTCATACATTAAAATGCATTCTTTTTAAAATAGATTCAATATATCAAATGGTTTTAAAGCCAATTACTTCAAATAAAAGTAGTCATTTAGTAATTAAAACATAAATAATAGAATAAAGAATGTTATACTTTAAATTATTGATATGTATAAATATGCACTGCAAATAAATCAATATTTGAATGTACAAATGAAGCTACTACACAAACAGATGGATTTATCTAGAGACTTAGGGCCTATTTACTAATGTGCGAGCGGACATGAACCGATATTCCGGATCACGTCCGCTTCACATTGATAAATGCCGACATGCATACGCTATAAGCATTTATCATTGCACCAGCAGTTATTGTGAACTGCTGGTGTTATGCCGCCCCCTGCAGACTCGCCACTAGCAGGGGGGGTGTCAATCAACCCGATCGGATTCGATCGCCAGAAACACAGAGCTTCAAGCTCCATACGGAGCTTGATAAATATGCCCCTTAGGGCTAGATTAGGAGTGGACCAGTAGTTTTTTCTACCGTTTGCGCATTAACTCCGCAAATTGGATCTTTTTGCACACATCAAGTAGTGTGTATTACAAGTTGAAAGTAAAAAGTTTTTGCACTAGCACTAATCCGATGCGTGCAAGAAGCCAAAGTCTGAATATTGTGACTGCTTTAAAGTAAACGACGAAAGTCATAGGAGCAAAGCTAAATGTCTGACAACAAATTTCTAATTAACAAGAATTCAACTACAGGTGAGTCTAATTATTAATTAAACAGGTGTCCATCAGACAGTTGACTATAAAAGGGCGTTACTTACTAAAGAAAACCCCTTCCCATGTCATGCTGTCAGCAATGGCTCCACATGGAAGAGACATGTCACAAAGCCTGAGAAAGAAAATAATTTATTTACACAAGAAAGGTGAAGGCTACAAGAAGATCAGCAAAGCTTAACTTATCAGTCAGAATACTGCAGCGCAAATGTGATACAAAAATGTAACAAAGATGGAACTGCAACCATCTCATAACGCCGTCCAGGTCGTCCACGGAAGTTAACACCTCGACAGAAGCGTCTGCTTATGAGAAGGGTTGAAGAAAATCGCCATGCAAGTTCACTGCAATTAGCTAAAGAAGTAGAAAGTCAAACTGGGGTGATTGTTTCCCATGACAAAATACAGTGTACACTAATTATATGAACCCAATTGAACACCTATAGGGAATTCTGAAGAGACAAGTTGAGCATCACTCTCCATTCAGCATCCAGGCTCTAAAAGAGGTTGTTCTTGTTGAATGGAAAAATAAATATGTTGCAATATGTCCCTAAATTGTTCATTCCATGCCTAGAAGACTTGGTGCTGGCCTTACAAATCATGGAGGTCATACAAAATAGTAGATATAGTAGTTTTTGTTGTGGGGTGTATTCATTTGTGCATCACCTAATTCGAGTAAACCTGAAGATTTTGCAATCTAAGTTACATTATTAACATTACTTTCATGTAATAAGCTAAACAAATGTTCTTAAAACTCAGTTTTGTCAAAATTCTGGAAATTGTTCTTGTATTCTTTGAGATATTGATTAAAATCATACTTTTTAAAAGGGATGTACTCATTTATGCTGAGCACTATATATATATATATATATATATATATATATATATATATATATATAACAGTCCAAGCGAATCCAGCACACTAACAGCAATACAACCTCCGGGGTGCACTTCCAACACTGCATACAAATATCCCACAAAAGAAAGCACTCTCTGGTATTATAAACATTGTTTTTTTACTGTGCAAAATGCAAATACATATGAACATTTTCAGGCATCTGCCCATCCTCAGACATACATTTTAAAATACATTACCACCCTTATAAGTGCTCGCCACGCTGTATCCCAAGTGATCCGCTCTGCAGCATCTGGAAACCCTGCAGAACACATACGGCGCAACTGTGCTGGACTACGGAGCGCCATCTGGGCCAATGAAAAAAAGCAAACATTAAAAACATGTTAACATTTATGTTCCTAAATAACCAATATCCACAAATGATATTAAAATGTATATATATATATATATATATATATATATATATATATATATATATATATATATATATATATATATATACAGGGAGTGCAGAATTATTAGGCAAGTTGTATTTTTGAGGATTAATTTTATTATTGAACAACAACCATGTTCTCAATGAACCCACAAAACTCATTAATATCAAAGCTGAATATTTTTGGAAGTAGTTTTTAGTTTGTTTTTAGTTTTAGCTATTTTAGGGGGATATCTGTGTGTGCAGGTGACTATTACTGTGCATAATTATTAGGCAACTTAACAAAAAATATATACCCATTTTAATTATTTATTTTTACCAGTGAAACCAATATAACAACTCAACATTCACAAATATACATTTCTGACATTCAAAAACAAAACAAAAACAAATCAGTGACCAATATAGCCACCTTTCTTTTCAAGGACACTCAAAAGCCTGCCATCCATGGATTCTGACAGTGTTTTGATCTGTTCGCCATCAACATTGCGTGCAGCAGCAACCGCAGCCTCCCAGACACTGTTCAGAGAGGTGTACTGTTTTCCCTCCTTGTAAATCTCACATTTGATGATGGACCACAGGTTCTCAATGGGGTTCAGATCAGGTGAACAAGGAGGCCATGTCATTAGATTTTCTTCTTTTATACCCTTTCTTGCCAGCCACGCTGTGGAGTACTTGGACGCGTGTGATGGAGCATTGTCCTGCATGAAAATCATGTTTTTCTTGAAGGATGCAGACTTCTTCCTGTACCACTGCTTGAAGAAGGTGTCTTCCAGAAACTGGCAGTAGGACTGGGAGTTGAGCTTGACTCCATCCTCAACCCGAAAAGGCCCTACAAGCTCATCTTTGATGATACCAGCCCAAACCAGTACTCCACCTCCACATTGCTGGCGTCTGAGTCGGACTGGAGCTCTCTGCCCTTTACCAATCCAGCCACGGGCCCATCCATCTGGCCCATCAAGACTCACTCTCATTTCATCAGTCCATAAAACCTTAGAAAAATCAGTCTTGAGATATTTCTTGGCCCAGTCTTGATGTTTCAGCTTGTGTGTCTTGTTCAGTGGTGGTCGTCTTTCAGCCTTTCTTACCTTGGCCATGTCTCTGAGTATTTCACACCTTGTGCTTTTGGGCACTCCAGTGATGTTGCAGCTCTGAAATATGGCCAAACTGGTGGCAAGTGGCATCTTGGCAGCTGCACGCTTGACTTTTCTCAGTTCATGGGCAGTTATTTTGCGCCTTGGTTTTTCCACACGCTTCTTGCGACCCTGTTGACTATTTTGAATGAAACGCTTGATTGTTCGATGATCACGCTTCAGAAGCTTTGCAATTTTAAGAGTGCTGCATCCCTCTGCAAGATATCTCACTATTTTTTACTTTTCTGAGCCTGTCAAGTCCTTCTTTTGACCCATTTTGCCAAAGGAAAGGAAGTTGCCTAATAATTATGCACACCTGATATAGGGTGTTGATGTCATTAGACCACACCCCTTCTCATTACAGAGATGCACATATATATATAAATATAAAAATAATATTACCCTATGTGAAGAACACTGGAATTTACATTACAAACACAGTTAAAGGGACAGTATAGTCAAAAGTTTACTTTCAGAATTCAGATTAGGCATGCAATTTTAAACAACTTTCCAATTTACTTTTTTCATCAAATTTTCTTTGCTCTCTTGGTATTCTTTGTGGAAAGTTACATCTAGGAAGGTTAATATGCTAATTTCTAAGCCATTGAACTGACTCTTATCTCAGTGCATTTTGACAGTTAGACACTGCTAGTTTATGTGTGTCATATAGATAACATTGTGCTTGTTCCTGTGGAGTTATTTAAGAGTTAGCATTGGTTGGCTAAAATGCATGTCTGTCAAAAGAATTGGGATAAAGGGGCAGTCTGCAGAAGCTTAGAAACCAGGTAATCACAGAGGTAAAAAATGTATTAATATAACAGTGTTGGTTATGCAAAACTGGGGAATGGGTAATAAAGGGATTATCTGTCTTTTAAAACAATAAACATTATGGAGTAGACTGTCCCTTTAACACATTTTTTTTAATGATTATTGCATTAATATGATTTTTCATGTTTTCAGTTATTTGACTGCAAAGCATTCTAAAGAACTTATATATGTCTATATGTGTAGACTTATGTATTTAAGTGTTTATATGTGCATATATGTCTGTAAATACATATATACACATATAAATACATAAATACATATGTATACACATATAGACGTGTGTGTGTATGTATATATATATATATATATATATATACACACACACTTACATACACATATTTATACATGTGTATGTATATATCTCTATGGTGAAGCCCTTTGCGTGCCTTTTTTTCCTAACGCCTAAAATCTCATATATCTAAGTCTTTATAAAAAAAAAAAAAAAAAAAATTTATTAGACAGTGTTATTATAAGTGTAACTGTACTTTTAAATGTTTTTTTAATGTATTTTGTGCAACTTTTTAGTCGCATGTAACAGTTAACTAGAGCTCTGAAGTCGCACTATCCTGACGCGCTATATTGAATTGTTCTCAAGCAAACGAATTTCCTTGTAACTTTTAATATGTATTTACTTCCGATGCGTGTGACTATGTGAGATAAACCTCTTTACGCTCACTAAACTGTCACTGTGCCACTTGTAATCTAGTCCTTAAAGGGACATTACGGTCATAATTTAAGTGCACATAAATGAATTACATCTTTGAATAGAAACATGTTTGCAATATACATGTACAGTATTAGAAAAATTGCCTCTAGTTAAAGTTATTACTGTTTCAGTATTAACATTTGGGAAAAGCAAGTCTTCTGACTTGTCTAGACTTGTAAATGGTTTACACAATGAGTTATTTTCTCTACATTTTGTATTTAGTGGAGGATTTTAAACTCACTTTTCGCCTTCCCATAATTTTAATTGTTGTTATATATATATATATATATTAACAAGGAAAGGAGAGAGGCGCCGTATGTGTGAATCAATCACCCACAAGGAAGATACAGGGTACTCACATCAGGTAGATGCACTCAATTGTGCCAGTAGAGGCAGGCTGGTTTTCAGCAGCAGACCAGCTAGCTGAACCAAGGCGATCACTGGAAGCACAGGTATAGTAATACCAAGGGAGATGACTGGGCCCAGGTGTTCATTCACTACTACCAAAAACTGGCAGCAAGGGGGATTAGCAGGGATAAACCAGAACCTTCTCAAGGTAGTGTAGACAAAAGCATACAGCTTTGAGAGTTACTGATTAAATAATTGTTTAATAAAATTAAAAACAACTCATGCTGTAAAGTGCATATTAAAGCAATGCAACGCGTTTCACGGTTTCCACTGTTTTAATCAGGCATCAGGTATATTAAGATCTAGCCAAGGTGCAGTACATAAATAGAATAAAAACCTAAATACAAGTCACAAATATGACAAAAAAATGAAGGTAATAGTGATAGTAATCCCAGTACTAAAACAATTGAAGCTGTTGAAGACTAGAGAGAGAAGGGGTCCTCCCATCACAGGAAATCTAAAAAGTAAAACAAAACAAGCGCAAATTGATTGAAGTGATGATTTAATATAAAGCGATCACACAAAATAAAATAAACTTACAAGAAAGTCTAGAAGTGCAAAACATCTCGCGCAAAATAAAATAAACTTACAAGAAAGTCTAGAAGTGTAAATCGTCATCCCTGGAATGGAAAAGTCTGTGTGCGAATGCTGTCGATGCAATAGTATGCTTGCGAGTAGGAGCTGTGGTCTTGCATAAGAGTCAGCCACAGTTCATTTGAATTCCAATGTTTGAGGTAACTTGTGAGTAGAAATACATATCAATAAAACTGGTATTTATATACCTTGATCAAGACAAACAAAACAGCATCACTCCAATATAGTTCCAAGGTTTATTGGAGTAACAAGTACAAAGAGAGCAACGTTTTAGGTTTCAACACCTTATTCATGCATCATTGAACCACAAAACGTTGCTGTCTTTGTACTTGTTACTCCAATAAACCTTGGAACTACATTGGGGTGCTGCTGTTTTGTTTGTCTGAGAAGTTTTTTTGTAAGTTGGCCAGTGGCTTCTGACAGCCTCCACCCCTTACATAAACTCTGCTGCCGGACCAATATTATTGTGGTTTTGTCTTGATCAAACCAGACATAAGGAAGCAATAAATTTTGAGCACATGCACATAATGAGCTGTTGCTTGGAATGCTGATTTCATTATAATAACGACAATTTAATTAAAGGAACATTCAAGCCAAAATTGGAATCCACATGGATACATTTCAGTTTTGAATAGAAGCAGAAGTGGGAAAAGCAAGTCTTCTGACTTGTCTAGACTTGTAAATGGTTTACACAATGAGTTATTTTCTCTACATTTTATATATATATAGCTTGAATTGCAGAAAGAAAAAGCCGGCACTTCTCCCAGGATGAATAATAAAAAACGATCTTTATTTCATATACATTAAAATAAGTAAGAGAGAATGCAAAGCTAGAAAGTATGCCTTACATGTTTCGGCTAGTGCAGCCTTAATCATAAGCAATATATATAAGTATCTAGTCTGATACACACTTATGGTTTAGCATCCCCATTTACTTTTGTTTTTTAATGTTTAAAATTGTATATTCTATCTGAATCATGAAAAAAAAATTATGTATTTTATGTCCATTTAAACTTAAGCATAATCCTACTCACACCACCACAAAAAAATAAAATAATAATTGATTGTTATTGAAACTAGTCAACACTGTAAAATCTACCGGGCCACTACAACTACAAGCAGTACACTTGTGTTCTATAATTACCAGCAGTGCCTTAGAGTGTCTTATTATTTTTGTGTATCCCACAATAACATGGGATGGAAGCCACACTTAACTAGCAACACTATATTGCATAATCATATCTCTATTAACTCCCTGAATGCTTCCTTTATTTCAACCCCAAATGACCATAGTGATTTATAGGTGTCAAAAGTGCACCTCTACCCAAATGTATTGGAATGAAACTAAACCTGTAGATATTAATGATATTGTAAATAACATTTCCTCCTTAAATAAGGTAGAATAATTACTTCTCAGCTGCTAGTACTACTACAATAAAACCTCACATATACAAATTTTAACATCTTCAACAAAAACTTTATTGTTCTGCCCCCAATCCCTGTTATGTCTAACTAGAACTCCCACAATACAAATACCCCTAATTGGCTGAACCAATCCCCTCACCAACTGATACCAAACCAACTGACCTGATCCCCAATCCCAACCTACTGTAACTCTAAACAAACCCAACCTACATGACACCCACTGCAAACACCTCCATAAAGTCCCCCATTAGTCCACAAAACAGAACGTACACAAATTACACAAAGAGTAAAAAAATCTATTTACTTCAAAAGAAAAGATGCATCAGTCTTACCCTTCCAGTATCCCGTTCTGGCCAGTAGCAAGAGGCCCTCTTCTTTTTGATCTACATTTTTCTTCCAGTTCCAAAAGGTTCTGTCCTCTGTTCAAAGAAAATTTATCATCAAACCTGATTGGGTGAGCTGTCAAAATTAAGTCCAGATATTTCTCTGATTGGTTAATGAGGTCTTAATAAATACATGTATACATTTAGACTAACATGAAACGTGATGGACAACTGTTCAAGAAAACCACACTAAATAAATGTCTTGTAATTGTTATATTTGAATTATGCCTCAAAATACAGATATTTTCCTAGTGATATAATATACAAGATGGACACATAACTTAAAGGCTGTTTTACTAATCTTTGTACCTGTGTCAGTTGAAAGGACCTGCAATCCAAACATTTTCTTTAATGATTCAGATATAGCATGTAATTTTAAACAATGTTCCAATTTATTTCCATTATCATATTTTCTTCTTTCTCTGTATACCTTTTGTTGAAAAAATCCCAGGAGCTTGCACATGTCTGGAGCACTATATGGCAGTAGTTTTGCAAGAATGTTATCCATATGCAAGACACTAGGGGGTATATTTATCAAGCTCCAAGTGGAGCTTGATGCCCCGTGTTTCTGGCGAGCCTTTCTTGCTCTGAGGCGGCAGACAGAAATAGACAGAAATCAACCTGATTGAATACGATCGGGTTGATTGACACCCCCATCTAACGGTCGATTGGATGCAAATCTGCAGGGGGCGGCATTGCACCATCAGTTCACAAGAACTGTCTGCATTTATTGTATCCTGTCAGCATTAATCGATGTGCAGCTGACATGATCCGCAATATCGGATCATGTCCGCTCGCACAATGATAATTCGGCCCCTAGATGACAGCACTATTTTCTGCAATGTATACCTAGGTATCTCTTCAACAAAGAATACAATGGAAATCAAGCAAATGTGATAATAAAAGTAAATTAGATATTTTTTTTAAACTACTTGCTCTGAAAAAAATGTGGGTTTCATATACCTCTAAGATGAAAAAATAACCTAGTGGAAGCTGTTTGATATACAGGTAAAAAGCACATTACTAAGAAATCATTTCTCTTTGCCACTGTATATATTTCCTGGATTGATTTTTAAGACTATGGGGCCGATTAATCACTGCCCGAATGGGGCCATATACCCCTGTTTCCACCCAAGCCTTAAGCTGTCTTAAGACCACTGCTCCTTAACTCGTAAGCCTGCTCTGAGGCAGTTGACATCAATCCGCTCGATCTCATACGATCGGGTTGATACCTCATGCTAGGCTAGCGGCCAATTGGCCGCGAATCGGCAGGGGGCGGCATAGCATAAGCAGTGTATGCTGTCGGCATTTATTGATGTCTGGCGGACATTATCACTACAGCGGATCATTTACGCCAGACACTTGATAAATCAGCCCCTATGCACTTCCATTCATAGATCTCGCTAAAATATAATACATAAAATGATTTAATAGCAACATAATTATTAAAATGTTTTGCATCTCATAAAATTAAGTTAATTCATAAATACAAAATAATGCAATGTTATTTTCAAGCAACTAGACTAATTAACTCATTTATTTATGTGTTTCAAAAGTGTCAATAGTAATCACTGACATGATTTGATGCAATTCTTTTTTACTTACCATATTAATTTAGATCCACAGGAGAGATTAGAAATATCTTTGTGATTGAAACTAATTTCTGTCTCAATCTAAGAAAAGATCTATGAAGGATAACAGCATGAACTCAGTGGAGGCTCCTCCATTTGTGCACAGTCGCACGTGAACCCCCTGGGGCAAGAGGGGCAAAGAGGAAAAAAAAATGAGCCAAAAAAAAAAACATGAGAAAAAAAAAAAAAGCCAAAAAAAAAATATATAATTTTATTTTTTATTATCATTATTATTGTGTCATAAATAATCATTTCAGCACATAATGTAGGTATAATAAAGTAAAGGCTTAAAGGCAGGCTCTCAGACAGGCTGTGTTGTGTATAATATCATCACATTCACACATCATGTATTTAACTCAAACAGGAGGGGAGCTAGGACCGGGCGGACGCCGGACGACAGAGCAGAGCCCAGACTGCTGCACTGACGTCACCACCAGGCAGACCCACACCGCGTCAGTCAGTCTCCTCCTCCTGATTTCTCCCGACCAGCCAGCCCAGCCCCAGGCACTGCGGCTGCTGTCTCTTGTGCGCCGTCACGCCCACGCCAGTCACCTGACCGCTCCTATTCTAAACCTGTTCGCACGTGCGAACAGAGAGCCCCTATCCTGCACAGTGATCTCTATGCATCACTGTGCAGGCGTAGCTCCTCCCAGCCCGGCAACTGTAATAGAGCCTTAACCGCACAGGCTGAAGTGTGCGATTCACTTCAGCCTGTGCTCTGCCTCCTCCCACAGTCTGCCTGAGCTTGCCTCTGATACGCTGCTGCGTACACGTGACGGCCCCCACAAGGCTCCTCCCCCTCAACGGCGCGAAAATCGCATTGAGGAGATAGCCGTTGAGCGGATAGGAGCCTTGTTTAAGAGCTCTGTGTACAACTTGCCTCTCTTCTTAAAACAAAAACAATCTGAATCTACATAGTGTACTAATTTCTACAGTGGTTACTGCAGTGCTGCCTCACTGAGTCTGTGACTATTGTTGACTCGCAGTCAGAGACTGAGTTAGTTAGATCAGACATTAGATAGGGAAGGAAGGCCAAGGTCAGGGACAGAGTCAGACAGGGTAGGGAAGGTAGGGAGGTCCAAGGAATCTTGCCTTAAAAAATATATTTTGCTGCAGGCCTGCAGCTTATTAATTTGTGTGTGTGAGAAAAAAAAAAGGTCATTTTTATTTTTGCTTTAAAAAAAAAAAAGATACAGTCTCTCAGACAGTCAGATTAGAGTACTTAGGTAGGGAGTTCTTTAGTGGACTAGTGGAGTAATTTGGGAATAATAAAATAATATTTTTTAGCAGATTTTATCAGATTGCAATTAGAAGTTTTGCAAAAAAAGTTAACATCTGCTGTGCTGCTGTCTGATACTAGTTGTGACCGTTGACGGCTGTCACGGTTTCTTATTCTTACCATTAATACATTTAAGTATTTTAGCAGATTAATTAATTAGCAGATTGCAATAAGAAGTTTTGCAAAAAAAGAAAAAAAAAAATTTTATTTTAAAAAAAGCATTTAACTGCTGTGCTGTTGCTGATACTACTTGTTGACCGTTGACGGCTGTCACGGTTGCTTACCATTAATACATTTAAGTATTTTAGCAGATTAATTAATTAGCAGATTGCAATTAGAAGTTTTGCAAAAAAAGGTAAAAGTTTTTTTGAAAAAAAAGCAGTTAACTGCTGTGCTGCTGTTGATACTACTAGTTGTTGACCGTTGACGGCTGTCACGGTTGCTTACCATTAATACATTTAATTTAAGTATTTTAGCAGATTAATTAGCAGATTGCAATTAGAAGTTTAGCAAAAAAAAGGTACAAGTTTTTTTTAAAAAAACTGCTGTGCTGCTGCCGATACTAAAATTAGGCAGTAAACTGACATATTTAAGTTTTTTTTTTTATCTCTAGTGAGCTATATTATTATAATTATTATAAGATATTACCTATTAGTTGTAGTTGATATTTTCTAACAGCTGCAGTATATTTTATAACAACCGGCACCGCAAAACTACTTGCCGTTGCCTACTAGTGTTGTGTTGTATAGTTTCCAACAGCTGCAGAGCTACCTACCTACAAGTTATATATTACATAACAACCGCCAAACTATTAAACTTTAATATATTTTCTAACAGCTGCAGAGCTACCTACCTACAAGTTATATATTAGATAACAACCGCCAAACTATTAAACTATTACTTCAAGTTGAGTTGTATATTTTCTAACAGCTGCAGAGCAGCAGAGCTACCTACCTACAAGTTATATATTACATAACAACCACAAAACTATTAAACTTTTAATATATTTTCTAACAGCTGCAGAGCTACCTACCTACAAGTTATATATTATATAACAATCGCCAAACTATTAAACTTTTAATATATTTTCTAACAGCTGCAGAGCTACCTACCTACAAGTTATATATTAGATAACAACCGCCAAACTATTAAACTATTACTTCAAGTTGAGTTGTATATTTTCTAACAGCTGCAGAGCAGCAGAGCTAGCTACCTACAAGTTATATATTACATAACAACCACAAAACTATTAAACTTTTAATATATTTTCTAACAGCTGCAGAGCTACCTACCTACAAGTTATATATTACATAACAACCGCCAAACTATTAAACTATTACTGCAAGTTGAGTTGTATATTTTCTAACAGCTGCAGAGCTACCTACCTACAAGTTATATATTAGATAACAACCGCCAAACTATTAAACTATTACATCAAGTTGAGTTGTATATTTTCTAACAGCTGCAGAGCAGCAGAGCTACCTACCTACAAGTTATATATTACATAACAACCACAAAACTATTAAACTTTTAATATATTTTCTAACAGCTGCAGAGCTACCTACCTACAAGTTATATATTAGATAACAACCGCCAAACTATTAAACTATTACTTCAAGTTGAGTTGTATATTTTCTAACAGCTGCAGAGCAGCAGAGCTACCTACCTACAAGTTATATATTACATAACAACCACAAAACTATTAAACTTTTAATATATTTTCTAACAGCTGCAGAGCTACCTACCTACAAGTTATATATTACATAACAACCGCCAAACTATTAAACTATTACTGCAAGTTGAGTTGTATATTTTCTAACAGCTGCAGAGCTACCTACCTACAAGTTATATATTAGATAACAACCGCCAAACTATTAAACTATTACATCAAGTTGAGTTGTATATTTTCTAACAGCTGCAGAGCAGCAGAGCTACCTACCTACAAGTTATATATTACATAACAACCACAAAACTATTAAACTTTTAATATATTATCTAACAGCTGCAGAACTACCTACCTACAAGTTATATATTACATAACAACCGCCAAACTATTAAATTATTACTTCAAGTTGAGTTGTATATTTTCTAACAGCTGCAGAGCTACCTACATACAAGTTATATATTAGATAAGAGCAAAGGACTGTTCTTTGTGTGTAAACTAACAGTTAAGATGGCACTTAGTAAAATTAGTGTGTCTGAGCTAAAGCAATTACATTTTTCAACGTTGCCCATTGAAAGAAAAATTGAAATTAAAATGCTCAGGCCAACGCCTATGCTTAACCTTACCCAGGTGACAAAATGTAAAACTAGAGATTACAAAAGAGAATTCAAACCCGAGGTATATGATAAATATCCATGGATTTGTGGTTGTGAATTATCAAACAGGCTCTTTTGTTTTTATTGTCTACTGTTTGCAAAACAAAGTGGGGATTCAAGCTGGGTGAGTTATGGTGTCGCCGATTTATCACATTTAAGTCAAAAAACAAATAAACATAATTGCTCCCAATCACATTTAAACTCCACATTAGAGTTTAATTTGCTAGGAAGGGTTGATATTCGGCAACAACTTGACAGTGCATATCGCTTGAATATTAAAAAACATAATGAGCAAGTAACGAAAAATCGCTATGTTCTTTCCAAAATAATTAATTGTATTTTATTTTGCGGCGCATTTGAGCTTGCACTTCGAGGACATGACGAACGCGATGATTCATTAAATCCAGGCATTTTCAGAGGTCTTATAAACTTCTCAGCAGAGCTTGATGCATCTCTAAAAGAACATCTCGCTAGTGCCACTGTTTTTAAAGGAACGTCAAACGAAATTCAAAACGATTTATTAGACTGTATGCTTACTGTTTGCCAGAACCAAATAAAGAAGGAAATCTCAAATGCAAGTTTTGTAGCAGTGATAGCAGATGAAACTACTGATGTTTCATCTGCCTTCCAATTGGTTGTTGTTTTTAGATACATTATAGGTAACGGACAACCGGTTGAGAGATTCTGGGAATTCACTAATCCAGCTGGACATGATGCAGAATCTTTAGCTACGTGTATTCAAGCTACTTTGGAAAAAGTTATAGACAACCCAGAGAAACTGATATCGCAGAGTTACGACGGTGCAAGCGTGATGAGTGGTCAGCATGCAGGTGTTCAGGCTATAATTAAACGTACCTATAAGAATGCACATTTTGTGCATTGCTACGCACATCAGCTCAATTTAATTGTCAGCCAAGCAAGCAGTCAAAATCAACAAGTTCGAGTATTTTTTTCAAATCTAAGTGACATTACTAACTTTTTTAGTAACTCACCACAAAGGATAGCTATTCTAGATGAAACTGTTAAAAGAAGGATACCTCATGGTTCAGCCACCAGGTGGAATTTCAAGAGTCGAACCGTCAATACAGTTTTTGAAAACAGGGAACAGTTAATTGAATGCATGGAAAAAATAGAGTCAACATCGAAAAAAGAAATAGCTATAAATCAAGCAGGGGCTATTCAGCGTATGTTACAAGACTCGGTATTCGTGTTTTGGCTTACAGTTTTCCACAATATTATGCCACATGTAGATGTGTTATACAACCAACTTCAGAAAACACAAACAGATGCGGCACTTATTAGAAAACATATTAACACTTTCCAGCAGACAATGGAAAACGAAAGGAATAGAATGGACACAGTGACCATGACAATATCAGAAACAGAGGAAACATCTAGGAAAAGGAAGAGAGAAAATATTCACATTGCTCAGACTGTGGCAGCTAAAGAGATATGCGATGTTATCACAAATCAAGTAAAAGATAGATTTTCTTTTATAACTCACTACTCTGCTGTTTCTCTCCTGCAAGCGGAAAAATTTGCGGATTACGAGAAAATTTTTCCAAATCAGCTTCTTGACCAAACATCAGCTGTTTATCACACATTACAGAAAGATCGCCTGAAAACTGAACTAGGAGTAATTTACAGAAGACCAGATTTCAGAAACATGAATGGTGCCATTAGTCTTCTACAGTTTATAATTGAAAATAACTTGGACAGTACTTTCTCGGAGACCTACAAACTGTTGCAAATTATTTCAACTATTCCCGTGACAACTGCTGAGGCTGAGAGATGTTTCTCAACTTTAAAACGAGTTAAGACATTTCTAAGGAGCACAATGACTGAGGAAAGACTGACCGCTCTAGCCATGCTGACAATTGAAAAACAATTGATAAATGACATTCCTAAATTCAACGAAAATGTTATTGATTTATTTGCCTCAAAAAAAGACAGGCGGATTGACTTGATTTACAAAACTTGTACTTGAGTTATAAACATTGTTTTAATGTTTACCTTTGAAGTAAATTATTAAGCACTAGTGTAATAGAAAAAATCTTCTTTTGTACTAGAAAGTAAAATGTTGGTGTATTTATCTTCATGTTGCCAAGGCCTTTGGTTGCATTGCCTAATATTGAACACTGGGGGCTGGGGCAACAGTAATTGAAATGTGGTTGTATTTCTCTATAAAGTGGAAGGTTCTTTAAATCCAGGAATATATATGTTTTCATAAATGTACATTCAATATTCTTATTATTTTGCAGCTTTAATTAATCATTTGGTTAATATATATATATATATATATATATATATATGTTATTATATAATTTAACTGAGCACCATCATGTATATTTTAAGACTAGACATGGGCAGGTAGTGTAGGCTCCTCCATTTGTGCACTGTCGCACGTGAACATGGCTGTACTGAAGAGTATGCATTCATAGATTTAAGATGTCTGTGTCCACTGTGAGGAACACAGTGAGCAATGCATGGTGAGGATATGGAAGACCACAGGCACAGTTCTTGTTAAGGCCAGAAGTAGCAGGGCAAGTAAAATATCAGAGAGGGCCAGAGGCAAAGGCAAAGGATGTTGAGAACGGTCAAAAACAGCCCACAGACCACCTCCAAAGACCTGTACTACTGGTAATATTGTTGATGGTCTCATGGATTCCACTCAATATCAGCAGATACTTGAGAATAATGTTGAGGAATCAGTCACAAACTTCAGTTGAAGTTACCCCCAGGCAGTGGCTGGATATTTCAAGAAGACGATGACCAAAAACACTGCTGGTTGAAATTGGTGGGGCCATTTGAGGGGCGTGACTTTCGCAAAGGGATGTGGCTTTTAAAAATGGGTGTGGCTTGCTAAAAGGGGCGTGGTTTTTAAAAAGGGACGTGTTTTTTCAAAGGGGCGTGGCTTTCTAATAGGGGCAGGGTCTTGTGCACCCCCATCCTAAAAATTCACCAGCCGCCACTGCATGAACTTATATCTCAGAACCGGGAATTACTACATATATCTATGTATAAATCCAGTGCTGAGTGGATGTTTGATAAAAAAATATTATAATAATGAGACCGCTGCTACTTAACCTCGCTGAAACCTAAAGTGTTGCGAATTTCAATCATCCTGATTAGATCCGATCAAGATGATTGACAGCTGAGAGCTGGAATTTTTGAATGTTAAGATTTACCAGCACTATAAATAAAGGGGACTTTCAGCCATGACGTATAAAAAATTTCATGCTGAACGTACCTTTATTTACAGTGAGTTTATGCTAAGCTATGCACCACCGGCCGCCCATGGCAAAGGGCTGTATCCTCAGTTAGGTGGTGTTTCCACCTCTTGGCCAGAAGCGTGCTACCTAGCTATTCGGCATAATGCCTAGCAGCTGGCACAGCTATTGGCAAAGCGGTGGAAACGTCACCACGTTGAAAAAAATTGCATTTTGTGGTAGGCATCCAGAGGTGCTCAACTCAGTGTGAACTTGCTGTAAATAAAGGTACTTTAAGTATGACGTTTTTGATACTTTATGCCTTTTATAGTCCCATATATTTCAAAAAACGCTAGGATTTACCATCACTTTAAATGTGGTGAGCGGATGCTTCCCTCTAGGCACGATGCTGGGCAGACGAGGTTCTTGAAAGCAAACCTTATCTGCCCGCCAAATTATAAATGGAGCCCTAACACTCAAGAAGTATTAGCAGGAAGTATCTACTCATAAGCTAATGAGCTTTAGTAGGAATTATACTAAAACAAAACATACACAGAACCCCTACAACTCGCAGTGGTGTTTATTCATACAGTAAAAACACATAAAAGTTGTCCTTACAAGATATGTGCAAATCGTTTGCATGTAAAAAGTTCCAAAGCACAGCAACCGGTGGGGGATCTAGGTTCCAGAAGCATTCATACAGTTCCAGAATCCGTGCTGATACCTTCTTTTCTTGCACCACTCACCATGGGACAATGCTAGGAAAATGTTCTAATTCTATTTCCCAGTAGTAACGTGCTCTCTACACATTTCGTCCACTCATGGGCGGACTTTATCAAGAGGCAAATTATTGTTACCTTTAATGTACTCATAAGCCAATGAGCATTACTCGGGATTTATTATCAGCCAATGAAGGTTAGTAGGAAATATTAACTGATATAACTGTTTTAGTTTCAATTCGAAGGCTTTTGCTGCACATTTTTTTTTCAAATGGATGAGAAAAAATAATTGAGTACAGTGTTTCTTCAACCTTCAACTTAAGATGGCATTCAAGTAGTTTTTTTTATTTTTTCAAACGTTTATCTCTAGCAATTATGCATAATCAATACTTTGCAATTACGCTTACCCAGTTATCTTCATGTGACTTTTTTGCTGCTAATACAAGCAGACACACTTCAGCATATAAACTTTCTATGATTTGTATTTGTGTGTGTTACTTAAAGGGACAGTGTACTCCAGAATATGTATTGTTTAAAAGATAGATAATCCCTTTGTTAGCCATTCCCCAGTTTTGTGTAACCAACACAGTTATATAAATATACATTTTACCTATATATACATATATATATATATATATATATATATATATATATATATATATATATATATATATACAGGGAGTGCAGAATTATTAGGCAAATTAATATTTTGACCACATCATCCTCTTTATGCATGTTGTCTTACTCCAAGCTGTATAGGCTCGAAAGCCTACTACCAATTAAGCATATTAGGTGATGTGCATCTCTGTAACGAGAAGGGGTGTGGTCTAATGACATCAACACCCTATATCAGGTGTGCATAATTATTAGGCAACTTCCTTTCCTTTGGCAAAATGGGTCAAAAGAAGGACTTGACAGGCTCAGAAAAGTCAAAAATAGTGAGATATCTTGCAGAGGGATGCAGCACTCTTAAAATTGCAAAGCTTCTGAAGCGTGATCATCAAACAATCAAGCGTTTCATTCAAAATAGTCAACAGGGTCGCAAGAAGCATGTGGAAAAACCAAGGCGCAAAATAACTGCCCATGAACTGAGAAAAGTCAAGCGTGCAGCTGCCAAGATGCCACTTGCCACCAGTTTGGCCATATTTCAGAGCTGCAACATCACTGGAGTGCCCAAAAGCACAAGGTGTGCAATACTCAGAGACATGGCCAAGGTAAGAAAGGCTGAAAGACGACCACCACTGAACAAGACACACAAGCTGAAACGTCAAGACTGGGCCAAGAAATATCTCAAGACTGATTTTTCTAAGGTTTTATGGACTGATGAAATGAGAGTGAGTCTTGATGGGCCAGATGGATGGGCCCGTGGCTGGATTGGTAAAGGGCAGAGAGCTCCAGTCCGACTCAGACGCTAGCAAGGTGGAGGTGGAGTACTGGTTTGGACTGGTATCATCAAAGATGAGCTTGTGGGGCCTTTTCGGGTTGAGGATGGAGTCAAGCTCAACTCCCAGTCCTACTGCCAGTTTCTGGAAGACACCTTCTTCAAGCAGTGGTACAGGAAGAAATCTGCACCCTTCAAGAAAAACATGATTTTCATGCAGGACAATGCTCCATCACACGCGTCCAAGTACTCCACAGCGTGGCTGGCAAGAAAGGGTATAAAAGAAGAAAATCTAATGACATGGCCTCCTTGTTCACCTGATCTGAACCCCATTGAGAACCTGTGGTCCATCATCAAATGTGAGATTTACAAGGAGGGCAAACAGTACATCTCTCTGAACAGTGTCTGGGAGGCTGTGGTTGCTGCTGCACGCAATGTTGATGGTGAACAGATCAAAACACTGACAGAATCCATGGATGGCAGGCTTTTGAGTGTCCTTGCAAAGAAAGGTGGCTATATTGGTCACTGATTTGTTTTTGTTATGTTTTTGAATGTCAGAAATGTATATTTGTGAATGTTGAGATGTTATATTGGTTTCACTGGTAAAAATAAATAATTGAAATGGGTATATATTTGTTTTTTGTTAAGTTGCCTAATAATTATGCACAGTAATAGTCACCTGCACACAAAGATATCCCCCTAAAATAGCTATAACTAAAAACAAACTAAAAATTACTTCCAAAACTATTCAGCTTTGATATTAATGAGTTTTTTGGGTTCATTGAGAACATGGTTGTTGTTCAATAATAAAATTAATCCTCAAAAATACAACTTGCCTAATAATTCTGCACTCCCTGTATATATATATATATATATATATATATATATATATACATTTTAATATCATTTGTGGATATTGGTTATTTAGGAACATAAATGTTAACATGTTTTTAATGTTTGCTTTTTTTCATTGGCCCAGATGGCGCTCCGTAGTCCAGCACAGTTGCGCCGTATGTGTTCTGCAGGGTTTCCAGATGCTGCAGAGCGGATCACTTGGGATACAGCGTGGCGAGCACTTATAAGGGTGGTAATGTATTTTAAAATGTATGTCTGAGGACAGGCAGATGCCTGAAAACGTTCATATGTATTTGCATTTTGCACAGTAAAAAAACAATGTTTATAATTCACTTATATTTCACTGGTAAAAATAAATAATTGAAATGGGTATATATTTGTTTTTTGTTAAGTTGCCTAATAATTATGCACAGTAATAGTCACCTGCACACAGATATCCCCCTAAAATAGCTATAACTAAAAACAAACTAAAAACTACTTCCAAAACTATTCAGCTTTGATATTAATGAGTTTTTTGGGTTCATTGAGAACATGGTTGTTGTTCAATAATAAAATTAATCCTCAAAAATACAACTTGCCTAATAATTCTGCACTCCCTGTATATATATATATATATATATATATATATATATATATATATATATATATATATTTATATATATATATATATATATATACACACACACACACATATATATATACATACACACACATGCATATGTTTTAAGTGTTTAAATTTGCATATATATGTATCTATATATATTTATATATATATATATACATATATATATATATATATAAATATATCTGTAAATAATTATATACACATATAAATACATAAATACATATGTACACACATATATAAATATTTATATATGTATATGTATGTATCTCTATAATAAAGCCATTTGCATGCCTGAGACCTCATATCTTTGAGCCCTTATAACTTTTTTATGCAATTTTTTGTTTAATAATTTTTATTAGATAGTGTTATTATGAGTGTTACTGTACTTTTAAATGTATTTTGTGCAATTTAATTTTTTCATATAATTTTATTAGATGTGTTATTATAAGTGTAACTATACATTGTAATGTATTTTTGTCTTGTGATAGTTTTTTGATTCACAAAACAGTAAACCATAGCTCTGAGGATGCAGGGCAATTTAACCTACATGTAAACATTCCCGAAAACTTGAAATCAATTGCACACAAACGTTTGCGCTCCATTCATACTCTGGCCCTAAGAGTGTATCAACTGGGGAATATTTGAGACTGAGGAGGAATTGTACCACAGGGGAATCTTTTAAGCAAGCTGCAGGTGAGTAAAGAGAAAGGCTATTGGCCCGAGGTTACTTAAAGAGAATATTAGCTAAAGCTTACCATAGAGCCTTAGGGAGTCCGAGAAGCTAATTATTAAAACCAAGACAAAGAGAAAATAGTAAGTAATTTGATATATTTCTACCTACAGTTCTATAATCCCGAAGATTCTAGGGATCTTTGATCGCAGCAAATTGAATGGCCTAGTATTTATTTATATTGCTCTATGAATTTCCATAGCAAAACTTATTTCCAATGCAAGAATAACATGGTATAGTTTACATAAGACACGTATTACGTCACTTCTAGTTTATTTATGACACCGTTTACATAATAGGATGACAAGAGTTAGCTACAGTAACATGAGTAAATACACTAATGCATACAATAAAAATTGGCGTGCCCAGTGCTGTTTTATTGAAACAAAAAGTACTCCTATGGAAGCTTACATTTACATCAAAGCCCTAACTTGCTCAGATTTTTTCCCGCCTAGCTTGATATGCGTCAGCTAGAAAGGCATGATGACCTATACACAGATTGGATAAAAGTGCCAATGGGTGCGTTGAAGAGGGTTTAAATATAGGCTTGGCATTTAGCTTTACTTTGAGCATTGAAAAAGACCAGTGTACGGGCTGATGTGAGTCTGCTGTTTTTATTTGTTTTTTCGGCTGTGTTCACCCTCCTAACTGATACTGAGGTCCCAGTTAACAGCCAGGAATACTTGGGAGGTGATAATTTAACAGACGTTTCTGTGACTTTTTGTATATTATTTTTTCACACTTATGTACTAGTTATTACAACTTTATAGGATAAGGTTTTTTACTTTTTAGAGTGAATAAAAGTTGCATTAGATGGTGAATATAAATAATGTAGGGAAAGTGCACTAAACCCCAGTTTTTTCTTTCTTTTTCTAATTTATTGTTTTCTCTTCTTATTTACACAATTATTTAATTTTTGGGGTGGTAGAACTGGGTACAATACCCATTCTCTGCATTTTTACATGCATAGTGCCAGTTATAAATATTTGTTGTGTTCATCTAGCTCCGAGATGTGAATTGCTACTCAACATAGAATAGCAAGAGAATGAAGCAAATTTGAAAATAGAAGTAAATTGGAAACTTATTTAAAATTGTTTTCTATAATTGAATAAATGAATGAAAAGGATTTGGGTTTCATGTTCCTTTAATCCCTTAATAACCGAGGATGTGCCAGGCACGTCCTACAAAAAACAGTTATTAACGACCAAGGACATGCCTGGCACGTCCTCTGGGGTTTCAAGCGCTGGAAGTGATTGTGATCACTTCTAGCCACTTTCAGGGTATTGCAGTGATGCCTCTGTGGCTGATTGTTGGTGCTGATTGTTGGTGAGTGGGAGCCATAGCAGGGAGGTGGGTGGGCGACCCATCGCTTGAGGATATCCAGCGAGTGCCACGGGGAAGAGAGATGCGGGAGTGCGCAGCGAGGTGGTGGGAGTGGGGGGGCGGGACCTCAACACTATGGAACATTGTCGGCTAGACTACGAGTTGTGCGTTAGGGTAAAAAAGCAGCGTTAAGAGGTCCTAACGCTGCTTTTTTTATGCCCGCTGGTATTACGAGTCTTGAAGGTTTAGGGTCACCGCACACTTCTTTGGCCTTACCGCAAAATGACACGTAAACTTCATAAAGTCTTTTTTCTATGGGACTTCCATAGCGCCGGTATTACGAGTCTGTCCTGGGAGGCCAAAAAGTGAGCGGTACACCCACTACCTCCAAGAGTCCTAACGCATTTAAAAGTAAAAAGTTATGAGTTTTATGGCACAATGCCGTAACATAAAACTCATAACTAAAGTGCTAAAAAGTACACTAACACCCATAAACTACCTATTAACTCCTAAACCGAGCCCCTCCCGCATTGCAAACACTATAATAACATTTTTAACCCCTAATCTGCCGCTCCGGACACCACCACCACCTACATTATATTTATGAACCTACACTTATTAACCCCTAATATGCCGCCCCCAATGTTGCCACCACTATAATAAACATATTAACCCCTAAACCGCTGCACTCCCGCCTCGCAAACATTAGTTAAATATGATTAACCCCTAATCTGCCGTCCCCAACATCGTTGCCACCTACCTAAATTTATGAATCCCTAATCTGCCGCCCCCAATGTCGCTGTCACTACATTAAAGTTATTAACCCCTAAATCGAAGTCTAACCCTAACCCTAATACCCCCTAACTTAAATATAATTTAAATAAATCTAAAGAAAATTACTATCATTAACTAAATTATTCCTATTTAAAACTAAATACTTACCTATAAAATAAACCCTAAGATAGCTACAATATAACTAATAATTACATTGTATCTATCTTAGGTTTTATTTTTATAAAATAGGCAAGTTTGTATTTATTTTAACTAGGTAGAATAGTTATTAAATAGTTATTAACTATTTAATAACTACCTAGCTAAAATAAATACAAAAGTACCTGTAAAATAAAACCTAACCTAAGTTACACTAACACCTAACACTACACTATAATTAAATAAATTAACTAAATTAAATACAATTACCTAAATTAAATTACATTAGCTAAAGTACAAAACCCCCCACTAAATTACAGAAAATAATAAACAAATTACAGATATTTAAACTAATTACACCTAATCTAATAGCCCTATCAAAATAAAAAAGCCCCCCCCCAAAAAAAAAACAACAAAACCCTAGCCTAAACTAAACTACCAATAGCCCTCAAAGGGCCTTTTGCGGGGCATTGCCCCAAAGTAATCAGCTCTTTTACCTGTAAAAAAAAATACAAATCCCCCAACAGTAAAACCCACCACCCACACAACCAACCACCAAATAAAATACTATCTAAAAAAACCTAAGCTCCCCATTGCCCTGAAAAGGTCATTTGGATGGGCATTGCCCTTAAAAGGGCAGTTAGCTCTTTTGCAGGCCCAAACCCTAACCTAAAAATAAAACCCACCCAATA
The DNA here is from genome assembly GCF_027579735.1 of Bombina bombina. Taxonomy (NCBI): domain Eukaryota; kingdom Metazoa; phylum Chordata; class Amphibia; order Anura; family Bombinatoridae; genus Bombina; species Bombina bombina. The sequence goes on from NC_069499.1 coordinate 793,238,428, forward strand.
CACATTTAAAAAAGCTAACACTAACCCCCTGAAGATCGATTTACGGAGAGAAGTCTTCATCCAAGCAGTGAGGATAAAAAAGCAACAACGGCCGCCAACATAGTGTGAATCAGTTTACATCAGCTGAGAGATAAAGTGTAAGAAATATACTCACAAGCGGAGTGGCACCTTGAATCAACAAGGTGCATGCAGGCAGGCTGACATTCAGGACCAGCAGTCAGTACGCTGGAGGTCTCACCCGGGAAACCTATGGATTGGTGAAGAAAGGTGTAGCTTGCGTCAGCTGTAGGTCGTTTGGGAAGCCGGATCACCAGTGGAGAGGTGCAAACAGCTGTGTGTAATTTCCCCAAACAATAATGTTTGTATAGTCAGATTTGAACCCAAAAAACTGATGATAGTCCATATAAGGAAAAATGTTTAAAATCCAGCAAGATAAAGAAGCATTATAGGCAGCAGTATAAAATAGCAAAGAAACCGGATCTGTGTAAAAACAGAATGTTTTATTTGCTACGCGTTTCTCAGTCCGTAAAGGACCGATTCCTCAGGCAAAAACAAGGATGTTTCACAGGTGACTATTTGTACCTGATAATGACCCGGAATCTAATCTGGAGGTCATCTCCAAACCATTAACATTAAAAAATTATTAAAAACAATACATTAAAAGTGTCATATTGAGCAATGTTCAGAAAACATATACATGTCATTAAAATTTCAAAATGAAAACTGTACAAATAACTATTTCAACGCATGTTTGCACTAATAGATGTAACCTGTAGTAATGTTTCTGAGAGTGCATCGCCCATATTTGTATTCTAAATAAGTGATCATTTCATGAATGGTATAATTGGGCAATAACATAAAAAACAATCCCAAAAGAGAACAGCGCTTTATCTATCTTAAAAATAATTTGAGCTACAATAAATTTATAGGTTGGGCTCGAACCCTTGACCTTATGTCTACTAGGTTTATGCTTATCCAAAAGAGCTAATCGGATATGATAACAAATTAGGTTGGTCTAATTATACCAAAACATTCCAAAGTCATAGTAAGAAACAAAAACCGAAAATTATTCGGGTACCAATTTGTTGAACACATCTTGCCACACACTGAAATAAGTTGCCAATTCGTTTTTTAACAAATTTCATACCCATGTTTGCACAACATTCACTCTTTATTTAAGTAGACATATCACGATTTTTACACTTCCACTTCTTTCTTTAGTAGCGCGTCCCCTTAGTTTTTTCTTTTTAGAAATCACATTAATATTCATCCAAGCAGGGCCGAAGTCCTCAATGAAGCCGGGAGAAGTTTTCATCCAAGCCGGGCAAAGTGGTCCTCCAGACGGGCAGAAGTCTTCATCCAGACCGCATCTTCTATCTTCATCCATCAGGCGCGGAGCGAGTCCATCTTCAAGACATCCGACGCGGAGCATCCTCTTCATCCAACGACTAAAGAAGAATGAAGGTACCTTTAAGTGATGTCATCCAAGATGGCATCCCTTAGATTCCGATTGGCTGATAGAATTCTATCAGCCAATCGGAATTAAGGTAGAAAAATCAGCTAATAGAATGCAAGCTCAATCCTATTGGCTGATTGGATCACTGGACAGCACTTTTTTATTGGTGGATGAATTTATCAAGGACAACACAGGTTGTTCACCAAAAATGGGCCGGCATCTAAGCTTACATTCTTGCATTTCAAATAAAGATACCAAGAGAATAAAGAAAATTTGATAATAGAGTAAATTAGAAAGTTGCTTAAAATGCCATGCTCTATCTGAATCACAAAAGAAAAATTTTGGGTTCAGTGTCCCTTTAAGAAGAATCTTCCTATATATTTTTTATCTTCCTGTAGACCAGTATGACTTATTCAGTGTAAACTCCAGGAATGTAATATAGGTAAATAATTATGCATTTTGTATTATTTATATTTATCTGTACAAAATCTATGCATAATAAATAATTGTTTTCATGCTGAAAGCATTAATTCAGATTGCATTTTCCATTCTGTATATTTTTTTCAGTCTTCTTTCAATAATTAAACAAAAGACCAACAGGTTTAATAAATGCCATATAATCTCAATGTGGCAGACATTTTTGTTAAGGTTAATTCACAATTATTTTAATACTTAGTGCGTATGCTACACTACAATAATTGCATTGAATTGTAAGTGCCTTTGTGCTGTAGCTTATTGTAAACATATTCATTTTACAAGGATTGCATTATGACAATTGGGTACTGAGTTATATGTTTCTGCTCTTGAAATTAATAAAACTATTAGATTTTTTTGGTACAAAACAGACATGAAGGGGCCTAGTTATCAAGCCGTCAACCTCAAATACGCTGGAATTCCGCAGCGTATTTGTGGCGAGGCTGATTCGCCTTAGTTATCAAAGGCTAGAGACCGGCAGAAGTAGAATTTTGTTACGTAAACTTCGATCCGCCGGACTCAATCCCACACAGATCGATTCTTACGTCACTCCAGATGTTCCGCACACAAGTTCGGCACAATCTGACTACTTTTGCTAGTTATCAAAAAACTAGCAGGTACGCTCGGCACTTTTCCGGCCCAGCGTACCTGGTTTTCAAACCGCCACCCTAGAGGCGGCGGATCCCATAGGAATCAATGGGAGTCTGACCATAGCGAAAGTACAAGTTCGATGCTGCCAGATATCCCATTGATTCCTATGGGAGCTGTCTACACTTAACACCCTAACATGTACCCCGAGTTTAAACACCCCTAATCTGCCCCCCTACACCGCCACAACTAAAAAAAGTTATTACCCCCTAAACCGCCGCTCCCGGAGCCCACCGCAAGCTACTCTATACATATTAACCCCTAATCCGCCACTGCAACTATAATAAATGTATTAACCCCTAAACCGCCGTCCCGGAGCCCACCGCCACCTACATTATACCTAGTAACCCCTATCCTGCCCCCCCTATACCGCCGCCCTCTATAATAAAGTTATTAACCCCAATCCTGCCGATCCCGCACCTCGCCGCAACTAAATAAATAGTTTAACCCCTAAACCGCCGCTCCCTGAACCCGCCGCAACCTATATTAAATTTATTAACCCCTATCCTGCCCCCCCTACACCGTCGCCACCTATAATAAATTTATTAACCCCTATCCTGCCCCCCACTACACCGTCGCCACTGTAATAAAATGATTAACCCCTAAACGTAAGTCTAACACTAACCCTAACACCCCCCTAACTTAAATATTAATTAAATAAATCTAAATAATATTTCTATTATGAACTAAATTAATCCTATTTAAAACTAAATACTTACCTTTAAAATAAACCCTAATATAGCTACAATATAAATAATAATTATATTGTAGCTATCTTAGGATTTATTTTTATTTTACAGGTAACTTTCAATTTATTTTAACTAGGTACAATAGCTATTAAATAGTTATTAACTATTTAATAGCTACCTAGCTAAAATAAAGAGAAATTTACCTGTAAACTAAAAACTTACCTAAGTTACAATTACACCTAACACTACACTATACTTAAATAAATTATTCCTATTTAAAACTAAATACTTACCTGTAAAATAAACCCTAAGATAGCTACAATATAATTAATAATTACATTGTAGCTATCTTAGGATTTATATTTATTTTACAGGTAACTTTGTATTTATTTTAGCTGGTTAGAATAGTTATTAAATAGTTATTAACTATTTAATAACTACCTAGCTAAAAGAAATACAAAATTACCTGTAAAATAAATCCTAACCTAAGTTACAATTAAACCTAACACTACACTATCATTACATTAATTAAATAAATTAACTACAAATAACTACAATTAAATACAATTACATAAACTAACTAAAATACAAAAAATAAAAAAAGCTAAATTACAAAAAATAAAAAAAATAAGTTACAAACATTTTAAAAATATTACAACAATTTTAAGCTACTTACGCCTAATCTAAGCCCCCAAATAAAATAACAAAGCCCCCCAAAATAAAAAAAATGCCCTACCCTATTCTAAATTAAAAAAGTTCAAAGCTCTTTTACCTTACCAGCCCTTAAAAGGACCTTTTGTGGGGCATGCCCCAAAGAATTCAGCTCTTTTGCCTGTAAAAGAAAAATACAACCCCCCCAACATTAAAACCCACCACCCACATACCCCTAATCTAACCCAAACCCCCCTTAAAATAACCTAACACTAATCCCCTGAAGATCATCCTACCTTGAGTCGTCTTCACTCAGCCGAGCAGCGATGGAACCGAAGAGGACATCCGGAGTGGCAGAAGTGATCATCCAAGGGGCGCTGAAGAAATCTTCCATCCGATGAAGTGATCCTCCAAGCGGCGCTGAAGAATTCTTCCATCCGGGCGATGTCATCTTCCAAGAGGCGCTGAAGAAGTCTTCTATCCGGGCGATGTCATCTTCCAAGCCAGGTCTTCAATCTTCATCCCGCCGACGCGGAACATCCTTCTTTACCGACGAACTACCAACGAATGAAGGCTCCTTTAAGGGACGTCATCCAAGATGGCATCCCTTCAATTCCGATTGGCTGATAGGATTCTATCAGCCAATCGGAATTAAGGTAGGAAAAATCTGATTGGCTGATTGAATCAGCCAATCAGATTCAAGTTCAATCCGATTGGCTGATCCAATCAGCCAATCAGATTGAGCTTGCATTCTATTGGCTGATCGGAACAGCCAATAGAATGTGAGCTCAATCTGATTGGCTGATTGGATCAGCCAATCGGATTGAACTTGAATCTGATTGGCTGATTCAATCAGCCAATCAGATTTTTCCTACCTTAATTCCGATTGGCTGATAGAATCCTATCAGCCAATCGGAATTGAAGGGACGCCATCTTGGATGACGTCCCTTAAAGGAGCCTTCATTCGTCGGTAGTCGGTCGGTAAAGAAGGATGTTCTGCGTCGGCGGGATGAAGATTGAAGACCCGGCTTTGAAGATGACATCGCCCGGATAGAAGACTTCTTCAGCGCCTCTTGGAAGATGACATCGCCCAGATGGAAGAATTCTTCAGCGCCGCTTGGAGGATCACTTCATCGGGTGGAAGATTTCTTCAGCGCCCCTTGGATGATCACTTCTGCCGCTCCGGATGTCCTCTTCGGTTCCATCGCTGCTTGGCTGAGTGAAGACGACTCAAGGTAGGATGATCTTCAGGGGATTAGTGTTAGGTTATTTTAAGGGGGTTTTCGGTTAGATTAGGGGTATGTGGGTGGTGGGTTTCAATGTTGGGGGGGGGTTGTATTTTTCTTTTACAGGCAAAAGAGCTGAATTCTTTGGGGCATGCCCCACAAAAGGTCCTTTTAAGGGCTGGTAAGGTAAAAGAGCTTTGAACTTTTTTAATTTAGAATAGGGTAGGGCATTTTTTTATTTGGGGGGGCTTTGTTATTTTATTAGGGGGCTTAGATTAGGTGTAAGTAGCTTAAAATTGTTGTAATATTTTTAAAATGTTTGTAACTTATTTTTTTTTATTTTTTTGTAACTTAGCTTTTTTATTTTTTGTACTTTAGTTAGTTTATGTAATTGTATTTAATTGTAGTTATTTGTAGTTAATTTATTTAATTAATTTAATGATAGTGTAGTGTTAGGTTTAATTGTGACTTAGGTTAGGATTTATTTTACAGGTAATTTTGTATTTCTTTTAGCTAGGTAGTTATTAAATAGTTAATAACTATTTAATAACTATTCTAACTAGCTAAAATAAATACAAAGTTACCTGTAAAATAAATATAAATCCTAAGATAGCTACAATGTAATTATTAATTATATTGTAGCTATCTTAGGGTTTATTTTACAGGTAAGTATTTAGTTTTAAATAGGAATAATTTATTTAAGTATAGTGTAGTGTTAGGTGTAATTGTAACGTAGGTAAGTTTTTAGTTTACAGGTACATTTCTCTTTATTTTAGCTAGGTAAGCTATTAAATAGTTAATAACTATTTAATAGCTATTGTACCTAGTTAAAATAAATTGAAAGTTACCTGTAAAATAAAAATAAATCCTAAGATAGCTACAATATAATTATTATTTATATTGTAGCTATATTAGGGTTTATTTTAAAGGTAATTATTTAGTTTTAAATAGGATTAATTTAGTTCATAATAGAAATATTATTTAGATTTATTTAATTAATATTTAAGTTAGGGGGGTGTTAGGGTTAGTGTTAGACTTAGGTTTAGGGGTTAATCATTTTATTACAGTGGCGGCGGTGTAGGGGGGGCAGGATAGGGGTTAATAAATTTAATATAGGTTGCAGCGGGTTCAGGGAGCGGCGGTTTAGGGGTTAAACTATTTATTTGCGGCGAGGTGCGGGATCAGCAGGATAGGGGTTAATAACTTTATTATAGACGGCGACGGTATAGGGGGGGCAGGATAGGGGTTACTAGGTATAATGTAGGTGCCAGCGGTGTCCGGGAGCGGCGGTTTAGGGGTTAATACATTTATAAGAGTTGCGGCGGGGTCTAGGAGCGGCGGTTTAGGGGTTAGTAACTTTATTTAGTTGCGGGAGGCTTCGGGGGCGCCGGTATAGGGGGTAGAACAGTGTAGTATAGTGTGGGTGCTTAGTGACAGGCTAGCAATAAAGCTGTCAAAAAGCCGAAGAGCTGCGAGATCGGATGAGTGATAACTCTCACAGTCCGCTGCTCATCGCCCCATACTTGGTGCGCGGCTTTTTGACAGCTTTTTTGATAACTTAGGCGAATTTTTGCAGGTCCGCGGCGGCGATGTGAGGCGAGCTTAGGTGAGCGTATTGGGCCGGCGAAGGCAGGTAAAGTAGACACGTTGATAATTAGGCCCCATACAATGAAAAATACTTTGTTAATTTAAAAATATTTTTTTCTGTGTGTTTTCCAGTTGTATGTCACTATATTCAAAGGCAAAAGAAAAAAAAAAAGTTTTCATTCAAAGAATAAAATTCAGGAAAACTCCTTGAAGATAGGAACCAAACAGACTGACAACCTATTTCGATCCTAAAAAATCTCTCTGATAACAAATACATTTTTGATATTTTAGTCAAATGGGGACAATGTTCAAATGGGGCCAGATACATCTGTCTCAGAGCGAGCCTTCAGCTTAAGACTGCTGCTCCTTAACTCGTACGCCACCTCTGAGGCGGCATACAGCAATCGGCCCTATCACATACGATCAGGTTGATTGATACCCCAGCTAGCGGCCAATTGGCCGCGAATCTTCAGGGGGCAGCATTGCACAAGCAGTTCACCAGAACTGCTTGTTCAATGTTAAATGCCTAAAGCGTATGCTATCGGCATTCAGCGATGTCGGGCGGACATTATTACTACAGCGGATCATGTCCGTCGGAATCTTAATAAATCAGCCCCAAAATGTTAAAGTGAAGGCCATTGGAATTTTGGGTTTGCAACATAAAGATCCAAAATATCTCTCTCTTCCATAATAATTAAATCAAATCACCACCAAATTTATTTGGCTATTCCCTCTCAATAATAGTCCATTTAAAAAAGCTGGTATGTTTAATATGTACTTGAATAAATTGATGTAACAAAGCTGAACATAGATTCCCTGACAAGTGCTCCTGGCTCTTTTCTCCCTACTCATATGTTCAACATAATGTACTGTACACTAGTGATGTCGCGAACAGTTCTGCCGCGAATAGTTCGCAGCGAACATAGCATGTTCGCGTTCGCAGCGGACGGCGAACATATGCAATGTTCGATCCGCCCCCTATTCGTTATCATTGAGTAAACTTTGACCCTGTAGCTCACATTCACAAGACACATTCCAGCCAATCAGCAGCAGACACTCCCTCCCAGACACTCCCACCTCCTGGACAGCATCCATTTTAGATTCATTCGGAGCCTGCATTCTTAGTGAGAGGAGAGACAGTGTAGCTGCTGCTGATTTAATAGGGAAATCGATAGCTAGGCTAGTGTATTCATTTAAAAAAAAAAACACCCTTTTTTATTGTGAAATAATAGCAGTCAGTTTCCCTCACACGTGTGCGCTCCAGGTCCTGCCAGGGCGCAGTGTCAAGCCAGTGCAAGTCATATCTACTAAAACAGTAATGTACATACATTTAAAAAAAACTAAAACTTTTTTTACTGTGAAATAATAGCAGTCAGTTTCCCTCACACGTGTGCGTTTCAGGTCCTGCCAGGGCACAGTGTCACACCAGTGCAAGTCATATCTGCTAAAACAGTAGTGTATAAAAAAATGGTATTGGCAAATTTTGTGAGCAGCGCTAATTTGAATAGGTAAAAACAAGTAAAAACAAAACAGTCTTACTGCTCTGTTGCCTCCTGGTTATCTGGAGGGAAAGACACAAACAAGTGTAGGCGCATAGAATGGATTCCCAGTGTTATTTCATACGCTCCCAAACAGTCCAAATGCCGCCTCTCTCTGTCCCTGTGTGTTTCTCCCCACACCGGAAGTAGAAAAAGTAGCCAATCGATCTGAGTAGAAGAGAGTAGCGCAAGAGGACACGATTCAAGGCAGTTTTATTAACAGATAACACAGTATAATACAAGTACTACTTACAAACAGTAAGTGCAATCAGACATTTCACAAATTATGTTGTGAACATATGAGGTCTCAGTCCGCCAATCCAGATCACCACAGCTAGCCGATAGTTCTGACAGGGGATGTTCTCCTCCCGAATTCAGCCTCCAGCAGCAGGGCACCTTCTTTGACAGCAGACGTGACCAGTGTAGCTCAACGCATTTCCCCATCTATATAATATAAAGAATGGTCTTAATAAACATAGTGTTCCAAATCACTTTTCATTAGTCCATGGGAGTGATCCTAGGGGCCTTGAGATACAGATTATTGATTGGATACCCCCTGATAATAAAAATAGACTGAGAGCATTGAGACAAAGAGAAACAGAATGGATATATAAACTGAAAACCTTGGATCCACATGGATTAAATATTGACTTGGATGTTCAGGCCTTTCTGTGATCTCTTTGTCATGATGCATCCTGTCCTGATGGTCTATTTTATCTTATTTTATCCTATTTTACTCTGCTATGTCATATTATCCTTGCATTTGACTAATTATGGTTTTTTGTTTTATCTCGTTTCAGGACATCACTTTTGAAATATATATTTATACGTGTATATGTGTATGCACGTGTGTATATGTGTATATGCTTATATGTGCAGTAATATATTACAAGAGATGAATTTAGAATGGTGTGTGCACATGTATGCATGTATGTATGTATATGCGTGGATATCCATATGGATATTTTGTGGATATTATATTATATATAGTAAATCCTTTGAGTCCCCTCTTATGTTCTCTTTTTTCTATATAATTAAATGTTTGTATTTTGACTATTGCAATTAACGAATTTTTAGGATTAGATTATTATTTCTAACAAATATGAATTTATTTAATTTAGAAGTATAGATTTTAGCATAGATATTATTATAGTGTATAGATATTATTTTAGTGTTTGTGTATATATGTATTATCATATTGTATATGTTTACTATCAATTGCTTTTAATATGATGTATTTTATTATGTACTATGATGTAATTTCACTATGTATTTCACCGGTTATTGCATTATTATTATTATTTTATATTACGAACATGATTGGTATGTGAACATGATTGTTATGTTATTTGAATTTAATTAGTTTCTTTTAAAATCATTACTTTTAAGATTCTGTAACACTGTTAATTTTTATATTGTATGTGAGCTCAATTGTATAGATAGTATATGTCTCACCAAAATGATGTTTGTTTTGATGTGGGTGTGTAAGGATAATTAACCTTGCATTGGTTAATATACAGACCAATAAGATCTTACCATCTGCTAGAAATAGTGACACACACTCCTATTGAATATTCTGCTCTTGAAAAAGCCCGGGCGTACCCCGGGGGAAACGCGTTGAGCTACACTGGTCAAGTCTGCTGTCAAAGAAGGTGCCCTGCTGCTGGAGGCTGAATTCGGGAGGAGAACATCCCCTGTCAGAACTATCGGCTAGCTGTGGTGATCTGGATTGGCGGACTGAGACCTCATATGTTCACAACATAATTTGTGAAATGTCTGATTGCACTTACTGTTTGTAAGTAGTACTTGTATTATACTGTGTTATCTGTTAATAAAACTGCCTTGAATCGTTACTCTCTTCTACTCAGATCGATTGGCTAAAACAGTAGTGTACATACATTTAAAAAAAAAAAAAACTTTTTTATTGTGAAATAATAGCAGTCAGTTTCCCTCACACGTGTGTGCTCCGGGTCCTGCCAGGGCACAGTGTCACACCAGTGCAAGTCATATCTACTAAAACAGTAGTGTACATACATTTAAAAAAAAACAACCCTTTTTTATTGTGAAATAATAGCAGTCAGTTTCCCTCACACGTGTGCGCTCCAGGTCCTGCCAGGGCACAGTGTCACACCAGTGCAAGTCATATCTACTAAAACAGTAGTGTACATACATTTAAAAAAAAAAACAACCTTTTTTATTGTGAAATAATAGCAGTCAGTTTCCCTCACACGTGTGCGTTCCAGGTCCTGCCAGGGCACAGTGTCACACCAGTGCAAGTCATATCTGCTAAAACAGTAGTGTACATAAATTTAAAAAAACAAAACCTTTTTTATTGTGAAATAATAGCAGTCAGTTTCCCTCACACGTGTGCGCTCCAGGTCCTGCCAGGGCACAGTGTCACACCAGTGCAAGTCATATCTACTAAAACAGTAGTGTACATACATTTAGAAAAAACAACAACCTTTTTTTACTGTGAAATAATAGCAGTCAGTTTCCCTCACACGTGTGCGTTCCAGGTCCTGCCAGGGCACAGTGTCACACCAGTGCAAGTCATATCTGCTAAAACAGTAGTGTACATACATTTAAAAAAAAAACCTTACACTACCTGAACGATACAACATCATACCTGATGTTTTAAAGCACGTTATTCCAAACAATTTAGGAATGTTAGGTGATTTATGCCCTTTATGGATTAAAACCAGACTCTGCATCAACTATGTAATTTTCCATGGGAGTTTTGCCATGGATCCCCCTCTGGCATGCCACAGTCCAGGTGTTAGTCCCCTTGAAACAAATTTCCCATCACTATTGTGGCCAGAAAGAGTCCCTGTGGGTTTTAAAATTCGCCTGCCTATTGAAGTCTATGGCGGTTCGCCCGGTTCGCCGGTTCGTGAACTTTTGCGGAAGTTCGCGTTCGCCAACGCAAAATTTTAGGTTCGCGACATCACTACTGTACACATGTAAACAAATAAATAATATTTATGCATATATAATTTTCACATATTTTTATATCATACACCTGGCCTGTGATAGAAGAAGAAAAGTAACACTAACTGTAACAAAATCACATTTTGTGCATAGAGTATATGCAGATTTCTAAAATCCTTTAAATAAAAGCAAATAGTTATCAAGTTATAGGCCTGATTACAGTAGTGGATACTCTCGCTTAGATTACGAGTTTGGCGTTAGCCTTAAAAAGCAGCATTGAGAGGTCCCAACGCTGCTTTTTAGCGCCCGCTGGTATTACGAGTCAGGTAGGAAAGGGTCTACCGCTCACTTTTCTTCCGCGACTCGAGGCTACTGCAAATCCCCGTACGTCAATTGTGTATCCTATCTTTTTAATGGGATTTGCCTAACGCTGGTATTACGAGTCTTGGAAGAAGTGAGCAATAGACCCTCTCCTGTCAAGACTTCTATCGCATTTAAAAGTCAGTAGTTAAGAGATTTATGGGCTAACGCCGGACATAAAACTCTTAACTAAAGTGTAAAAAGTACACTAACACCCATAAACTACCTATTAGCCCCTAAACCGAGCCCCCCCACATCGCAAACACTATAATAAAATTATTTAACATCACCAGATGGCACTTAGTGCCCACGAAATTGCAGAGAATTTTTCCTGACCATTCACAGCTGTGCTGGAGGAAATGTGGAGAGCCGGGGTCCACCATTCATGTTTGGTGGACCTGTCCTAAATTGATGACCTATTGGCAGAAAGTAGAAAAGATTTGTGCAGACCTGGAACTGACACCATCCTTAAGCCCGGCTCTAGCCATATTACATCTAGATGTAGACAAACTCCCCAAAACCAAGCAAAATCTTCTGATATGCATTCTCATTTCTGCTAAATTGCTGATAGCCAGAAATTGGAAAAAGAGTCAACCTCCCAGGTTACAGAGTGTAATTGATAATGTGAACTATATTAAAAATATGGAAAATTATGTTGCTAGGGAACGAGGACAACTGAACAATTACTGCTTAATTTGGGAACCCTGGGAATCCATGCTGCATCGCCTAACCCTGACCTGAATACTTAAGTATTAGAAGAGGGATAGGAACACACCCCTTTCTGCCGCCACTACCCCCAACCCCCCTTCTCCTCTCTTCTTTTTCTCTTCTTTTTTTTTCTTGCCCTCCTGCCCCTGTACCTTCCTAGATACCAAGACAGTAGCTCAACGCCCTAATTTGCAGATAGCAGGCGGAGAGGGGCTGGAAGGCCCCCCATACTAATAGGAGTTTGTACTGTAATATAATTATTAACATTACGCTATTTGATCCCTTCCACTGACTGGTTTGTTACCCTAAGGATAACACCTTTGCAGAATAATAATTTATGATTGTATACCCCTGAGAGTTCATTGTATATGTAAAAGGTGACCTCTGTAAAAACGAACACTCCCTTACAGGGAAAAGTTTGCATTCTCACTTGTTGCCTGCAGTTGCAGAAACCTGCATATATGTATGTATCTTTCATGCTATGTTAAATATAGATATTGTTTACATCCTTGTATGAGAAATACTGTATGTTGAAAATATGTCCTCAATAAAAATACGTTTCTTTAAAAAAAAAAAAAAAAATTTAACCCCTAATCTGCCGACCGGACATCGCCGCCACTTTAATAAATGTATTAACCCCTAAACCGCCGCACTCCCGCCTCACAAACACTAGTTAAATTTTATTAACCCCTAATCTGCCATCCCTAACATCGCCGACACCAACTTACATTTATTAACTCCTAATCTGCCACCCCCAACGTCACCACTACTATATTAAAGGTTTTAACCCCTAAACCTAAGTCTAAACTTAACCCTAACCCCCCCTAACTTAAATATAATTTAAATTAAACTAAATAAATTTAACATAATTAAATAAATTAATCCTATTTAAAACTAAATACTTAGCGATAAAATAAACCCTAAGATAGCTACAATATAACTAATAATTACATTGTAGCTATCTTAGGATTTATATTTATTTTACAGGCAACTTTGTATTTATTTTAACTAGGTACAATAGTTATTAAATAGTTATTAACTATTTAATAACTACCTAGCTAAAATAATTTCAAAATTATCTGTAAAATAAATCCTAACCTAAGTTACAATTTCACCTAACACTACACTATCATTAAATAAATTACCTAAACTACCTACAATTAATTACAATTACATTCAATAAACTAAATTACGAAAAAAACAAACACTAAATTACAGAAAAAAAAATTAGAAGAAGTTTAAACTAATTACACCTAATCTAAGCCCCCTAATAAAATAAAAAAGCCCCCCAAAATAATAAAATGCCCTTCCCTATACTAAATTACAAATAGCCCTTAAAAGGGCCTTTTGCGGGGCATTGCCCCAAAGTAATCAGCTCTTTTACCTGTTAAAAAAAATTACAATACCCCCCCAACATTACAACCCACCACCCACACACCCCTACTCTAAAACCCACCCAATCCCCCCCTTAATATAACCTAACACTACCCTATTGAAGATCACCCTACCTTGAGCCGGGCGCAAGTGGTCAGCTGATCTGGACAGAAGTCTTCATCCGATGGTGCAGAAGAGGACATCCAGACCGGCAGAAGTCTTCATCCTATAAGGGCAGGAGAGGACATCCGGACCGGCAGAAGGCTTCATCCAAGCAGCATCTTCCATCTTCTTCCATCCGACGAGGAGCGACTCCATCTTGAAGACATCTGACGCGGAACATCCTTCCAGCACGACGGACTAATGACGAATGACGGTTCCTTTAAATGACATCATCGAAGATGGCGTCCCTCGAATTCCGATTGGCTGATAGGATTCTATCAGCCAATCGGAATTAAGGTTGTCATTTTTTTTTCTGTAATTTAGTGGTTTTTTTCTCGTAATTTAGTTTATTGAATTGAATTGTAATTAATTGTAGGTAGTTTAGGTAATTTATTTAATGATAGTGTAGTGTTAGGTGTAATTGTAACTTAGGTTAGGATTTATTTTACAGGTAATTTTACAGGTAATTTTGTACTTACTTTAGCTAGGTAGTTATTAAATAGTTAATAACTATTTAATAACTGTTGTACCTAGTTAAAATAAATACAAAGTTGCCTGTAAAATAAATATAAATCCTAAGCTAGCTACAATGTAATTATTAGTTATATTGTAGCTATCTTATGGTTTATTTTATAGGTAAGTATTTAGTTTTAAAAAGGAATAATTTATTTAATTGTAGTTATTATTTAGATTTATTTAAATTATATTTAAATTAGGGGGGTGTTAGGGTTAGACTTAGGTTTAGGAGTTAATAACTTTATTATAGTGTCGGAGACGTTGGAAGCGACGGCAGATTAGGGGTTAATTAATTTAATTTAGATGCAGCGACGTTGGGGGGGGGCAGATTAGTGGTTAATAACTATAATGTAGGTGTTGACAATGTTGGGGGCAGCAGATTAGGGGTTTATAAGTATAATGTAGGTGGCGGCGGTGTCCGGAGCGGCAGATTAGGGATTAATAGTATAATGCAGGTGGCGACGATGTCGGGGCAGCAGATTAGGGGTTAATAAGTGTAATATTAGGGGTGTTTAGACTCAGGGTTCATGTTAGGGTGTTTTTTATTTCCCCATAGGAAACAATGGGGCTGCGTTAGGAGCTGAACGCTGCTTTTTTGCAGGTGTTATGTTTTTTTTCAGCCAGCTCAGCCCCATTGTTTCCTATGAGAAAATCGTGCACAAGCACGTTTAGCCAGCTTACCGCTACCGTAAGCAACGCTGGTATTGAGGTGAGATGTGGAGCTTAATTTTGCTCTACGCTCACCATTTTGCGGCTAATGCCAGGTTTAAAAAAACCTGTAATACCAGCGTTGGCTTAAGGGAGCGGTGGAAAAAAAAAGGAGCATTAGAGCTGCAAGCCTTACCGACTAAAACTCGTAATCTAGCAGTTAGTTTCCTTCTTTAAATCCGCTCTTAACCCCTTAGTGACCACAGCACTTTTCAATTTTCTGACCGTTTGGGACCAGGGCTATTTTTATATTTCTGCAGTGTTTGTGTTTAGCTGTAATTTTCCTACTATTCATTTATTGTACCCACACATATGTACAGTTTTTCTTGCCATTAAATTGATATTCTAAAGATACCATTATTTTCATCATATCTTATAATTTACTATACATTTTTTATAAAATATGATGAAAAAATGAAAAAAGCAAACATTTTTTCTAACTTTGACCACCAAAATCTGTTACACATCTACAACCACCAAAAAACACCCATGCTAAATAGTTTCTAAGTTTTATCCTGAGTTTAGAAATACCCAATGTTTACATGTTCTTCACTTTTTTGCAAGTTATAGGGCAATAAATACAAGTAGTACTTTGATATTTCCAAACAATTTTTTTTTTCAAAATTAGCGATAGTTACATTGTAACTCTGAAATCTGTCAAGAATCCCTGAATATCCATTTACATGTATATATTTTTTTTAGTAGACAACCCAAAATATTGATCTAGGCCCATTTTGGTATATATTTTTATTTATTTTTTTCAAATAAGCTTTATTGAAGTGAGATATTTATACAAATTCATGCTGAGAGGATGCATATAAGACATACAAACAAGAATTTATTTACAGCCGCAATGAAAAACAAACATACACTTCTATATATTATGATCCCACTCTTCTTAACCATCGTCAAGAATTAGATTGTAAAAAGTAAAGATTTTTCAAATTTTTAGAAAAACTGTATATCTTAATGTGATATTCTAAATGTTGAAGCAATGGCGAGAAAGGGGAAGAGTAAAGAGTAAGGAAAAGGAAGAAGAAAAGGGAGGGGGATCATATATTGGGAGGACTCACAACGAACAAAAAAAAAAAAGGAAAGACCAATGGTGGTCTAGTGGCTATGTGCTGTTATGTAAGAGCTAGATAGTGACATGCCAAAGCGCCTTCATTAACTCATAAGTGTCTAGTTTGTGGATTTTCAAATAATGATACCTTTCTATAAGAAGGACGTCTTCAACCTGGGAATGCCAATCTCCCAGAGAAGGGGGGTCTTGTGTTTTCCATTTTTTGGGAATTCATTTCTTTGCACTTGTGATCAGTATTAACAATAGGGCTAGGTGTGCCTAGCTTTGTGTTTTTGGTAATGCTATAAAAAGCAAGATTTCGGGTGAATTCGGGATAATGAGGTTTAGTATCTCAGAGATCTTTCTCAGGACCCCTGACCAGAAGGACAATAATTTTGGGCAAAAACACCAAATGTGTAACAGTGTACCGTGCTCCCCACATCCCCTCCAGCACATGGGGCTAAGGGCTGAGAATATCTTATGTAATCTAGAAGGCGTTAAGTACCATCTACTAATACATTTTATATGGGTCTCCTGTATACTTGAGGATACCGATGACCTCCTGGCATGTCTAAAAGCATTCATCCAAGACTCGAAATCTGTCTCAGAACCCAAGTCTTTCTTCCAGTTAATCACATAAGCTAGAAGTGAGTCAGCACCTTGTAGGACTAACATTTTGTACAGTAAGGAGATCAAATGCCTCAGAGGTCCCTCCCCGACACAAAGTTTCTCAAAAGAGGTAAGTGCCCTTCCTAGATCTTGTTTGTGTTTGTGTCTGGATATGTAGTTTAGAAGTTGGTTATAATGCATCCATGAAGTAAGGGCTGACATTCATTTAGACCATTTTGGTATATTTTATGCCACCATTTCACCGCCAAATGAGACAAAATAAAAAAAAATTGTTCACTTTTTCACAAACTTTTTCACAAACTTTAGGTTTCTCACTAAAATTATTTACAAACAGCTAGTGCAATTATGGCAAAATTGGTTGTAAATGCTTCTCTGGGATCCCCTTTGTTCAGAAATAGCAGACATATATGGCTTTGGCATTGCTTTTTGGTAATTAGAAGGCTGCTAAATGCTGCTGTTCACCACATGTGTATTATGCCCAGCAGTGAAGGGGTTAATTAGGGAGCTTGTAGGGAGCTTGTATGGTTAATTTTAGCTTTACTGTAGTGTAGTAGACAACGCAAAGTATTGATCTAGACCCATTTTGGTATATTTCATGCCACCATTTCACCGCCAAATGCGATCAAATAAAAAATGTTTAACTTTTTCACAAACTTTAGGTTTCACACACTGAAATTATTTACAAACAGCTTGTGCAATTAAGACACAAATGGTTGTAAATGCTTCTCTGGAATCCCCTTTGTTCAGAAATAGCATACATATATGGCTTTGGCGTTGGTTTTTGGTAATTAGAAGGCCGCTAAATGCTGCTGCGCACCACACTTGTATTATGCCCAGCAGTGAAGGGGTTAATTAGGTAGCTTGTAGCTAGGGTTAATTTTAGCTTTAGTGTAGAGATCAGCCTCCCACCTGACATTGTCACATCCCACCCTGTGATCCCTCCCAAACAGCTCTCTTCCCTCCCCCACCCTACTATTGTCCCCACCCCACAATTGTCCCCACCATCTTAAGTACTGGCAGAAAGTCTGCTAGTACTAAAATAAAAGGCTTATTTTTTTATTTATTTTTACATATATATTCTGCCTTTCAGGATCCTCCCTTAGCCCCCAACCTCCCTGATCCCATCAAACAGCTCTCTAACCCTCCCCCCTCTACCTATTTGCAGCCAGTTTGCCATATAATAAGCTTTTATGAAAAAAAAACCCACAATGTTTCTGTCGTGTAGCTGCACCCCCTCAATAACCTACCGCCCACCCCCTCCCAGATACCTTAGATACAATTTCCCCCCCTCTTCTCTCCTTCCCTTAACAGTTGGTCTCATAGTGTAGCATTCCCACCCACTCCCACGCCCGTGCGCACGCCCACCCCCCCATCCTCCAGCGATGGCTGCCCACCAGCCTCCCTGCAATGGCTCCCACCCACCAACGATTGGCACCATCTCTGGCCGATGCAGAGAGGGCCACAGAGTGGCTCTGTCTGCATTGGATGCCTAAAAAATGTTATTGCAGGATACCTCAATATCGAGGCATCACTGCAAGGACATGAAAGTGGCTGGAAGCTATCAGGATTGTTTCCACTGCTTGAAACCACTGATGACATACAGGGTACGTCGTTGGTCGTTAACGACTGTTTTTGTAGGATGTACCCTGTATGTTGTCGGTCATTAAGGGGTTAAAGGAAACATAAGAGCCCTGGCTAACTACATCTTTAAAAAAATCATCCGCTGATCTGAGATCTGGGTCACAAAAGAAACTCCTCCATGAGTATTTATTTTATCATGATTAGCTTTTCATTTGCTCTTTGTAATTCATTTTATATTTTTCAATTCCTTTTTTTACCTCTTTTACTCTTGACTGCCAGTAATTATGTTCTATCTATCAAATCAACCCCTTTCTTTGTTTTTTCAATGATGTATCTAGTATAGCCTCTTTATAATAGCTTTTGAATTAAAAGATCTGCTTATCTATGGTAGCATTCAGCTGCAAAATAATTTCTCTTTGATGTTCTAAATTGTCCCTTTGCAATTTCACAGCAACAAGCTTTAGATTGTTACACTTGTCACTGAGTGTATTTCTGGAGATTTATGATACAGTGAAACTTCTGCTCTTTTGGATTTTTTGATTATACTTTAGAGTTAGATCCAGGAAATGTATGGATTTAGGATTTACTTTGTATATACAACTCTAGACCCAATTGATTATTGTTGATAAATTGACAATATGGAGAGGTTCTCGAGATAGGATTAACAAATTTATACAGTATATCTACTGTACATTATAATATTATCCTTAAAGATGTTTATATCTCCAAAGCTGTGGACCATCTCCCACCAACCCAAAAATAGGTTGGCGTAAGAGGAGACACATTTCGTCTCTATAGCCATCCACGCCTCTGGAGATATAGGGCTAAATTTATCATGGTGCGGACAGACATGATCCGCTATAGCGAATCATGTCCGCCGCACATCGATAAAAGCTGTCAGCATTTATCATTGCACCAGCAGTTCTTGCAAACTTCTGGTGCAATACCGCCCCCTGCAGATTCGTGGCCAATTGGCTGCTAGCAGGGGGTGTCAATCAACCTGATCGTATTCGATCTGGCTGATAGCTTTCCGCAACCTCAGAGGTGGCAGACGAGTTAAGGAGCAGCGGTCTTAGGACCGCTGCTTCTTAACTTCCGCTTCAGGTGGAACTGAAGCGGAGTGAGTCGGAAGCAGCATCTGCTGCTTCATAAATTTACCCCAAAGACTTCTTCAAATTGAAAGAATTTGCAAATCAAAGGGAATTTTGTTACTTAAAGTACATATTCCTGAAAAGATGTTGAAAAATCACCTCTGGTTGATAAACCTTTATCATGCAGTATAGATGTATACAATGATGTAATGTCTACGGTTAACCAGTAGTAATCTTCCAACCAAACCACTTAATCTAAAATGTTAGTAAAATGTTCAGTATTTTTAAAGGGCAGTCAAGTCCAAAATAAGCCTTTCATGTTTCAAATAGGACATGTAATTTTAAACAACTTTCCAATTTACTTTTATCACCAATTTTGCTTTGTTCTCTTGGTATTCTTAGTTGAAAGCTGAACCTAGGAAGGCTCATATGATAATTTCTAAGCCCTTGAAGGCCGCCTCTAATCACATGTTTTTGTATTTGCTTTTCACAGCAGGGGAGAGCTAGTTCCTGTAAGCCATATAGATAACATTGTGAGCACGCCTGTGAACTGTGGCAGACACTGCACTAATTGGCTAAAATGAAAGTCAATAGATAATAAATAAAATGTCATGTGATCAGGGGGCTGTCAGAAGATGCTTAGATACAAGGTAATCACAGAGGTAAAAAGTATATTAATATTACCGTGGTGGCTGTGCAAAACTGGGGAATGGGTAATAAAAGGATTATCTATCTTTTAAAACAACAACAATTCTGGTGTTGACTGTCCCTTTAAGGTAACTAATTAAGTCAAAAACAATAGTTTGTAAGATACTATCTAACCCTTTGGATAGTGGTACCAACATAATCCTTTTTTTCAGAAACTATTAGTCGCGCTTTGACATATTCCAGAGATTTATGAACCTTTGGGAACATGTAAAAAGCCAGCGTTTAAGGATGTGTAACAAAGAAATGTATAGGTGATTACATCAATACAATTCTCTGATAAACCCTCATCCAATAAATATTTCAGTTGCTTTTGAAAGATATTTATAGGATTACAAGAGAGGATTGTGTAATTGTTTGGTTCTCTAAGCTGTTTCCCTGCCTCAGTCCTACAGGTTCAGTATCCAAAACAACTGTCTCCTTTATCCGACTGACTGATATATCTGTTCTTTTACTTAAAGGGACATCAAACCCCATTTTTTTTTACTTTCTTGATTCAGATAGAACATTCAATTGTAAACAACTTTCCAATTTATTTCCATTATCAAATTGACTTTGTTCGCTTGGTATCTTTTGTTGAAACCAGGGATGTAAGCTCAAGAGCATGCATGTGTCTGGAGCACTATATAGCAGCAGTTTTGAAAAATGTTATCTTTTTGCAAGAACATTAGATGGCAGCATTTTTTCGTCATGTAGTGTTTCAGACCACCTACCTAACGGCTAGATTTAGAGTTCTGCAGCCAAAGGGCTGCGTTAGCTACGCTTGCTTTTTCCCCCCCGCACCTTTTAAATACCACTGGTATTTAGAGTTCACAGAAGGGCTGCGTTAGGCTCCAAAAAAGTGAGCGTAGAGCATATTTACCGCCACTGCAACTCTAAATACCAGCGGTGCTTACGGACGCGGCCAGCTTAAAAAATGTGCCCGTGCACAATTCCCCCATAGAAAACAGTGGGGCTGTTTGAGCTGAAAAAAAACCTAACACCTGCAAAAAAGCAGCGTTCAGCTCCTAACGCAGCCCCATTGTTTCCTATGGGGAAACACTTCCTAAGTCTGCACCTAACACCCTAACATGTACCCCGAGTCTAAACACCCCTATCCTTACACTTATTAACCTCTAATCTGCCGCCCCCGCTATCGCTGACCCCTGCATATTATTATTAACCCCTAATCTGCCGCTCCGTACACCGCTGCAAACTATGTTATCCCTATGAACCCCTAATCTGCTGCCCTAATCTGCTGCCCCTAACACCGCCGACCCCTATATTATATTTGTTAACCCCTAATCTGCCGCCCCCGCTATCGCTGACCCCTGCATATTTTTTTTAACTCCTAATCTGCCGCTCCGTACACCGCCACAACCTACATTATCCCTATGTACCCCTAATCTGCTGCCCCTAACACAGCCGACCCCTATATTATATTTATTAACCCCTTATCTGCCGCCCCCAACGTCGCCTCCACCTACCTGCAATAATTAACCCCTAATCTGCTGACGGACCACACCGCTACTATAATAAATGTATTAACCCCTAAAGCTAAGTCTAACCCTAACACTAACACCCCCCTAACTTAAATATAATTTAAATCTAACTAAATAAATTAACTCTTATTAAATAAATTATTCCTATTTAAAGCTAAATACTTACCTGTAAAATAAACCCTAATATAGCTACAATATAAATTATAATTATATTGTAGCTATTTTAGGATTAATATTTATTTTACAGGCAACTTTGTATTTATTTTAACCAGGTACAATAGCTATTAAATAGTTATTAACTATTTAATAGCTACCTAGTTAAAATAATTACAAAATTACCTGTAAAATAAATCCTAACCTAAGTTACAATTAAACCTAACACTACACTATCAATAAATTAATTAAATACAATACCTACAAATAAATACAATTAAATAAACTAACTAAAGTACAAAAAATAAAAAAGAACTAAGTTACAAAAAATAAAAAAAAATATTTACAAACATTAGAAAAATATTACAACAATTTTAAACTAATTACACCTACTCTAAGCCCCCTAATAAAATAACAAAGACCCCCAAAATAAAAAAATGCCCTACCCTATTCTAAATTAAAAAAGTTCAAAGCTCTTTTACCTTACCAGCCCTGAAAAGGGCCATTTGCGGGGCATGCCCCAAATAATTCAGCTCTTTTGCCTGTAAAAAAAAACATACAATCCCCCCCCCAACATTACAACCCACCACCCATATACCCCTAATCTAACCCAAACCCCCCTTAAATAAACCTAACACTAAGCCCCTGAAGATCTTCCTACCTTATCTTCACCATGCCAGGTTCACCGATCCGTCCTCCGAAGTCTTGATCCAAGCCTCCGAAGTCTTCATCCAAGCCCAAGCGGGGGCTGGCGATCCATAATCTGGCTGAAGTCTTCTATCAAGCGGCGGCTGAAGAGGTCCAGAAGAGGCTCCAAAGTCTTCATCCTATCCGGGAAGAAGAGGAGATCCGGACCGGCAACCATCTTGATCCAAGCGGCATCTTCTATCTATCTATCTTGTATTTAATTAATTTATTGATAGTGTAGTGTTAGGTTTAATTGTAACTTAGGTTAGGATTTATTTTACAGGTAATTTTGTAATTATTTTAACTATTTTAGCTATTAAATAGTTCTTTAATATTAATAGCTATTGTACCTGGTTAAAATGAATACAAAGTTGCCTGTAAAATAAATATTAATCCTAAAATAGCTACAATATAATTATAATTTATATTGTAGCTATATTAGGGTTTATTTTACAGTTAAGTATTTAGCTTTAAATAGGAATAATTTATTTAATAAGAGTTAATTTATTTCGTTAGATTTAAATTATATTTAAGTTAGGGGGGTGTTAGTGTTAGGGTTAGACTTAGCTTTAATACATTAATTATTGTAGGTAGGTGGAGGCGACGTTGGGGGCGGCATATTAGGAGTTAATAAATATAATATAGGGGTCGGCTGTGTTAGGGGCAGCAGATTAGGGGTACGTAGGTATAATGTAGGTTGCGGCGGTGTACGGAGCGGCAGATTAGGGGTTTAAAAAATATGCAGGTGTCAGCGATAGCGGGGCGGCAGATTAGGGGTTAATAAATATTATGTAGGTGTCGGCGGTATTAGGGGCAGCAGATTGGGGGTACATAGGGATAACGTAGGTTGCGGCCGTGTGCGGTCAGCAGATTAGGGGTTAAAAAATTTTAATAGAGTGGCGGCGATGTGGGGGGACCTCGGTTTAGGGGTACATAGGTAGTTTATGGGTGTTAGTGTACTTTAGAGCACAGTAGTTAAGAGCTTTATAAACCAGCGTTAGCCCAGAAAGCTCTTAACTCCTGACTTTTTTTCTGCGGCTGGAGTTTTGTCGTTAGATTTCTAATGCTCACTTCAGCCAAGACTCTAAATACCGGCGTTAGAAAGATCCCATTGAAAAGATAGGATACGCAAATGGCGTAGGGGGATCTGCGGTATGGCAAAGTCGCAGCTGCAAAGTGAGCGCTAGACCCTTTCCTGACTGACTCCAAATACCGGCGGTAGCCCAAAACCAGCGTTAGGAGCCTCTAATGCTGGTTTTGACAGCTACCGCCAAACTCTAAATCTAGGCCTAAGTATCTGTTCAACAAATAATATCATGGGATTTAAGCAAATTTGATAATAGAAGTACATTGGAAACTTGTTTTATATTGCATGCTCTGTCTGAATCACAAAAGAAAATGTTTGGTTTTCATATCCCTATAAGTTACCTAAAGCTTATTTTTGGTTGGGTCACTTTTGGTGATCAAAAAAGAGTAAAATAAATGGTTTAAATCTTGGTTTAAATCTTGTTCTTCTTTGGATTACATGATTTCTAAAATATGTCCTCATGATTGTATGTATCCTCAACTGTAATATGTCTATTGTACATGGAAGTACCACTATGTGACTGTGAGGTTGGCCTATATTTATGTAACTTCTTTTAGGGCTTTCCTGATTTACTCTAATACTTATTTATATTCTTTATTCTGATTACATATATCTTCTGTTTAAGGAAGAGTTTATGCGTTGCCTAAAACTGCCTAGCCTTGACCATAATCCACATACTCTCCCAGCTCCTCCCACTTTCTGCTGATATTTTCTCTGATGTGACATGACTCTGCTATCAGATTGCCATAAATATGGCCTTAAAATTCCTATGTCAACATATGGTTTTCCACTCCACCACTTGCAGGGGTATCCTTCATGGACTTTTATTAAGAAGGGGGGGGGCTGTCTCTGTGAGTGGTGAGATGTCTCCTATACAAATAATAAGAGTTCTCAGCTAGGTAAAAGTTTACAATGGATGGTGAAATACAGAGGGGGAAACCAGTGTATTTTAAAACTTGAATATTACGATTGATACAAATCAAATTATGCTGTTTTCAGTGCATTTTACCTTAATTTTGCTATAATTGTTGTATGCATAGGTTTTCATTTCAGAATAATTAGTGTTTTGAGTATTTTGGTGAAAACTCACCACTTTTTAAACTGGCGAGAAACAATAGTGAGAACTGTAGTGTGAATTTTTTTTAGAATTAAGCTGAGATTTGAGAGAAAATTTAATGTACGCCTATCTTACAAAAACAAACAATTATGCTTTGTATTTTGTACTTTTAAGTACAAAATGTCTTGCTTTTTTTGCACATGTACTTAAATTATGATTTATGCTGTGCATAGTTAATAAGATTTATTCCTGTGTAATTTAACAACAAATGTTATGTTTTTAGAAAATATCTGCTAGATTACGAGTCTTGCGTTAGCCTTAAAAAGTAGCGTTAAGGGGTCCAAACGCTGCTTTTTAACGCCCGCTGGTATTACGAGTCAGGCAGGTACAGGTGTACCGCTCACTTTTTTGGAATGAGCTTGCATTCTATTGGCTGTTCCAATAGGATTTTTCCTACCTTAATTCCGATTGGCTGATAGGATTCTATTAGCCAATCGGAATTGAAAGGACGCCATCTTGGATGACGTCAATAAAGGAACCTTCATTCTTAAGTCGCCGTCTGATGGAAGAGGATGCTCCGCGTCGGATGTCTTCAAGATGCACCCGCTCCACTCCGGATGGAAGAAGATAGAAGATGCCGTCTGGATGAAGACTTCTACCGGTCTGGATGTCCTCTTCTGGCCGGATCGGATGAAGACTTCTGCCCCTCTGGAGGTCCACTTGTGCCTGGCTGGGTGAAGACAGCTCAAGGTAGGGTGATCTTCAAGGGGGTACTGTTAGGTTTTATTAAGGGGGGATTGGGTGGGTTTTAGAGTAGGGTTGGGTGTGTGGGTGGTGGGTTTTAATGTTGGGGGGGTATTGTATTTTTTTTTACAGGTAAAAGAGCTGATTACTTTGGGGCAATGTCTCGCAAAAGGCCCTTTTAAGGGCTATTTGTAATTTAGTATAGGGTAGGGAATTTTATTATTTTGGGGGGCTTTTTTATTTTATTAGGGGGATTAATGTAGGTGTAATTAGCTTAAAAAAATTGTAATTATTTTTTTATTTTCTGTAATTGAGTGGGTTTTTTTGTACTTTAGTTTATTTAATTTAATCGTAGCTAATTGTAGGTAGTTTATGTAATTAATTTAATTACAGTGTAGTGTTAGGTGTAATTTTAATTTAGGTTAGGATTTATTTTACAGGTAAATTTTTACTTATTTTAACTAGGTAGCTATTAAATAGTTAATAACTATTTAATAACTATTCTACCTAGTTAAAATAAATACAAAGTTGCCTGTAAAATAAATATAAATCCTAAGCTAGCTACAATGTAACTATTAGTTATATTGTAGCTATCTTAGGGTTTATTTTATTGGTAAGTATTTAGTTTTAAATAGGATTAGTTTTTTTAATTGTAGTAAATTTATTTAGATGTATTTAAATTATATTTAAGTTAGGGGGTGTTAGGGTTAGGGTTAGACTTAGGTTTAGGGGTTAATAAATGTATAATAGTGGCGGCGACGTTGGCGGAGGCAGATTAGGGGTTAAAAAATTTAATATAGTTGCGGCAACATTGGGGGGGCAGATTAGGGGTTAATAAATAAAATGTAGGGTTCGGCGATGTTGGGGGCATCAAATTAGGGGTTCATAAGTATAATGTAGGTGGCGGCGGTGGCGGGAGCGGCAGATTAGGGGTTAATAATATAATGTAGGTGGCGACGATGTCGGGGGCAGCATATTAGGGGTTAATAAGTGTAATATTAGGGGTGTTTAGACTCGGGGTTCATGTTAGGGTTTTAGGTGCAGACAGAACTTTTATTTCCCCATAGGAAACAATAGGGCTGCGTTAGGAGCTGAACGATGCTTTTTTGCAGGTGTTAGGTTTTTTTTCAGCCGACTCAGCCCCATTGTTTCCTATGTGGAAATCGTGCACGAGCATGTTTAGCCAGCTCACCGCTGACTTAAGCAACGCTGGTATTGAGATGAGATGTGGAGTTAAATTTTGCTCAACGCTCACTTTTCTGAGGCTAACGCCGGCTTGAAGAAAATTCGTAATACAAGCGTTGTCTTAAGTGAGCGGTGAGAAAAAAAGGCTCATTAGCCCCGCACACCATTACCGACAAAAACTCGTAGTCTAGCCGTATGATTTTTGGCAAACAATGTTGTTACAAATTTTGATGCTCCTTAACAATACAATTTTTTCCTGCATATTTTTTTGTGTGAATGGTTCAGTTATTTGTTTTCTAAGATTTTAAAATAATGAATAGCCGAGACGCTATATAAAGGAACTACAGGAGACGACGCACGTCAACTTACTTACTGGAAAACGCAGTACGTCTACAGCAAAACGTATGTCAGAACATCATAGCCACGCCCCCCCCACTGCGGTCACCAGGACAGGTATCGTGGGTACCACAATAGTGTAGCGGAATTGAGCGTAGCAGGTCCTGCACTCTTTCCGCATCCATCCGACCAGGCTTTTGTGATTTCTCACCCACTTAAAATTCTATGTGGACTGATACCAGAGTGACTTTATGTATGGTGGTAAATTTGTGGCTTTTTATGTATTTTTTTTCTCAAAGTTTTTTATTTAAAGTATTTAGTAGTACAACAGTCTTGTCATGTCATCAGAAATACCATCTCTACATTCCAAAAACTATCCTCTGTACAGAATCACAGATACAAAATACATAAGTAACTGGGATCACACATCTAAATACAAAGATAACACTCCAGAGAATTACCCAAGAATTGGTTGAACTTATACAAAAGAATCATATCAAATGAAAAGTATTATAATAGCCATTCTTAGTACAAGTATGGTAATCCAATTTGATACCTTATATTTTTATTATGCTTATCAAGATGTCTGTAGTACCCCTTTATCAGGTTATACTGCCTAGTAGGGTGATACTTTAATCTGGAATACTTAGAGTAATAGCATACACTATGAGAGGCACAATTCTTTATTATAACGGAGCTTTTTAATCCTCTAGCATTTGTTCCTCACATAATTAGAGGGTCACTCGTGGACCATGCTATACTATTGATATAAGCAAGAGGAATTATAATAAAAATGGCTACTCTTGGACTTTAGCAACATTAGATATAATAGATAGTGAAGTAAAAGAGTTCTGAATAAGTGAAAACACAATGGCCATGATTTATCAAAGGTCTTGCGGACCTGATCCTACAGTGCGGATCAGGTCCGCAAGACCTCGCTAAATGCGGAGAGCAATACGCTCTCCGCATTTAACATTGCACCTGCAGCTCACAAGAGCTGCTGGTGCAACGCCGCCCTCTGCTGACTCGCGGCCAATCGGCCGCCAGCAGGGGGTTGTCAATCAACCTGATTGTACTCGATCGGGTTGATTTCCGGTAATTCCTGTCCGCCTGCTCAGGGTTATGGAGCAGCGGTCTTTAGAAACACGGCCCTTCAAGCTCCGTACGGAGCTTGATAAATATGGGCCAATGTATAGTAGTATAAAAAGATATTCTCATAGCATTTACATGTGAAAAAGAATATAAAAAGAATATAATGCTTAGCTAACAAACATTTTATGTGAGTGTAATTAACCCAACAGCACTAAGTTGTATATGGTGTCTTTAGGAACAAGTCTCGAAATAGCTCATAGGTATGTGAAAAGGACTCAAAAGGATTATTGTTAAAACAAGTAAGGAGACACTTAGAATGTATCTATCTAGGCTTTGTCAAATTATATTATTGGTACTTTGTGTCACTTAGGGCCTACATATAGAGATTTACAGGATCAAACATATTACTCCTGATAGAATGGTTACTGTCCCTACGCAATAGATGTTAGTATGTTCCAAATTCCGCAGCCTGTAGAAAAAGGCTAGGGAATTATATATGCAGCTACTTAATATGAGATTATAGGAGGAGAAGGTGAACTGTTAGGACCTGTAAAATGATATATGTTATTGTGTCAAGATCTCAGCGATAAGGGTGTATATGAGTGAGGGCACTTCATGTCATTCCACTAGAGCTCTGTAATAATAGGTTCAATGACATTACTCTCCCGTCCCACTGCCCCGGCCGCAGGCAGTAGGACTGAGTCAAAAAGGGAGGACCCCCAATAGCTTCCACTATCTTATAAATATCACTGTGATTTGGAAAGAGACCCCCTAGTTACCTTATGTAATCTATAGTCTAATGATTAGCTCTGAACAACAATCTATTTCTAGGAGTTGTTTCAGATGAGGAAATAGGTAATCCAAACCATCTATAGCAACCCTGCCAACATAATGGGGTGCTGCAAGAGAACTCCCAAGTACTTATTGTATTTATACAGAGGAATATCTGAATACTATAGAGAAAATATAGTGTTGTAAGTACACCACATGAGAGACACTGAGAAAAAAACAAAAACAAAAAACATACAAAAAACAACAGTAGTAGGCTTATCTAAATAGTGTGTAAAACTTCTGAATACATCCTGTCTAGGAGTATTGCTCTTCTTTTATATAATCATGTTTGAATAGAGCAATATGAATAATGAAGCTAAACTGTTTCAGGGCTGCTATTTAAAGCTGTGTTAACAGTAGCAGCACAGTTCAATTAATCGAGATTAAAAAAAGGACATATATTATCTGCATACCCACAGGTTGTTCAAGTGTTAGTCAGCAAAAAGGTTTTATAGTAGTATACTTATCTAAAGAGATCCAATTAGAACATGTCCTCAGAATTTAACATACAGTATAACTGCTAAAGAAACTTTTAGCTCATAGCTCTTTCCATCCTCTAATATAGATAATGACATAAGTGTGTACAACTTCTGAATATATCCTGTCAGGGAGTACTGGTTTTCTTTTATATAATCATGCTTGAAGAAAACAATATGCATATATCCAAATAATGAATCTAAACTTTTTCAGGGCAGCTATTTAAAATTGTGTTAAAGTTAGAATCACAGTTCAAAGAATCAATAGTAAACAAAACATAAATTATCTGCAGACCCACATGTTGTTCTAGTGCTTGTCAGCAACCAGGTTTTATTCCACCAATCTTCCCGGCCATGCAGTTGATTCAATTGTATGTGGGTAACCCCCACCAGGGTCCCATAATAGATCCCCAGCAAGCAACGATATTCAAATCCACCTTTGCCGAAGAACAGCCTATATCTCAGACGATGGATTGCAACTGCTTTGCTGCTTCAGGCTGTCAGGTCGTTTCATGAGCGTCAGGAAATGCGAGCCAGATGGAGATGCCACCCAAGGGTGGTTTGGCTTCTTGTGTGGATTAATGGGTAAGTGGCGATCTTCTTTAAGAAAGATGTGTTCTTCGGGTTTAGTGTCGCTATCAAACTTGGGAGTGTATAAAGCTTGAATCCTCTGTGATAAGGAGGAATCAGTGTCGGTCTTGCTTGTCTCCTATGAGGCTGTATGAACCCATCTCAGATGCTCCTTCTTGTCAGACTTCCTCTGGGAAGCCTGGGGTATAGTTATAAGTTCCCTTGTGTTAGTAGCGAGGAATGCACGTCTGATCTCTGATGTGAGTAGTGCCATATGGGTATCTACCCATTCTATGAGCGCGGTAGTCAGGTCTCTGAGGTCAGTTGCCATGATATTTATAGACAATTTGTCCAAGTCTCCTTACTTGTATTGGAATATTGGTGTTATCTGTTAATGTTTAAATGCTAAGAATGACAGCAGATTAACACTTCTTTACTCGATTACTTAGGTAACCGAGGGGGGTAAGATTTAGGTGTAGTGATGTTGCGGCCTGTATCCTCAACTAGTCCGGTTAGGATCCAACTAGTGCAAACGTGAAAATGAGGGTATTGTTCAGCTCCGTGTCTTCTCCTTCTTTGATTTCATAAGTTGCATGGTAAGATGTCAGGTTAGTGAGGAGATAAACAACAAATTATTCTAGTGGCTTGAGGAGCTTCTGAATTTTGCTGCTAATCATCAGTCAGGAAACGCCCCCCTTTTTATGTATTTTAATAGTTTTAAATAAATATGTAATTTTCCTAAGCAGCGGTCTGCGATTGAAGATATACTGGGTACCTGGTAGTATAAAACCAGGTGTGCGTCTACTCCAGAGCCTGGGTGAGTAAGCCCTTGGCGGGATCACTGTGTAAATTATCACTATTTAAACTATACTTATATACTTTTTGTTTTTATTTTTGAGACAAGAAACCACATGAACCACCAAAATTGGAAATATCACGTGGACTTCAGATATATATCCTTATAAATTATGTATCTTTACAGCAATTTACTTTTTATTGTAACATACATTATATGTCCTTAATTGCAAAGTCTAGTACATAGCATGTTTTATTCAAGTGTTTAAAGTTACTTGAGATAATCATTCGCTTTCTCAAAACAGAAAATTTTAAATTATGCTACATTAACTTTGTAAGTTTTGGTCATTTCTTCATGTAGATTAATATATAACTATCAAAAAATATAGATTTACTGTCCAGAAAAGTGATTCTTTTAATGTGTTTTAGACATTATATTGTAATATAGGGGATTCTTCTTCACAACCAGATCACTGCCTAGTGAGATAAACAGCCCTTAAGCTAAAATTTACGTAATTTAAGTAATTAGAGGGACCTCGCCAATCTGACAAGACTTCTAAGATTATCTTGCTGGAACAGAGAGCTTTTGAACATCAGGCCCTCTATGTACTGAACTATCTAGGATTTTTTTTTTATTCATCTTCAACTTCTTACATTTTATAATGAAATTACTTAAGGAAATATTCAAATAAAAATTGTAAATATTAGATGTATTGTGTAGGGCTAGAACCTGTGAAATGTACTTCAATAGCAATGTGCTCTATCCTCTGTGCAATAAAAGTGATAGGCCTAGATTGCTAGTGGAGCTCTACTGATTATGCAGGGTGTCTTATCAATATTGCGGGGCTGCTCTAAGCAGCGTGTAGTCTAGTAAGTCCATGGCAAAACAGAATTACCAGACTGTTTATCGTGGTAGATATTCCTTTAGCGTACCCTATACTTTTGATAGATAATGTGACCATGCTAAACATTGCTTATATTAAATGTTATATGTGTTGGCTTAGTGCATCTTCAGCTTAGCGTGCAAGAGAAAGCCATAACAGGCTTCTGTAGTGAACTTCATAGAAGATTCTGAGGAGTTAGCGTGGCAACCCTATCAGACCTCAAGATGTTATCATGCCTGAGGCTTTCACTTGATCGCAAATTTTTTACATTCAACATGTGTTATGAGCTTAAGAATAGGAACACTATTGATTTAACTTGAGAGGTGTTATTGCTTAATAGGGCTGAGAGTTTTGTGCTCCCCTTGTAATATAGACCTTTGTGTAGCCCTCATTTAAAAATGTTAGACATTCCAGACATATAATAATAAAAAATAGTTACAAATCAACTCATGCAGACTTCTGAACACCTTCTTAGGTATGTACGATTAAAGCAACTATAGACATAATATATTTTTACTTGTTTCTTTATCTTTCATTATTCAGATATAATAATAACATGATGATGAGATTCTTATCTCAAGCAACAAATTAATTATATCAGCACTCTGTAGGATATTATTATAGAATCAACACAATATAACTGAAACACTACTTATCTGCCTGCTTGTCATCAGCATCACATAACTCTTCCAAGCTTTATTTCTTGTGCAAATTCTGATTACATATATACAAAAAAATCCATATGATGAATGTTGTAAAGCACTGCTCAAACCTGATACATTGCATTTTATATTAAATATCTTTAAACAAATTGTAATCAAAATGTAAATATTTAGGGGTCAATTTATCAAGCTACGGCGTACATATGCACCCCTGTCCGCCGCAGCTCCACTCTGGTGGGCTGAATTCCGCTGCCGGAATTCAGAATTACACAAGAGCGCTATTTTGCACTCTTGTGCAACACTGCCTCCTGTCAGCACACAGCCAATCCTGCACAGGCAGGAGTTGTCAATCTCCCGGTCAGACGAGACCGGGAAATTGAAATTCTCCACCTAAGAGGTGGAGAAGAGGTTAGGGAAGCAGCAGTCTGATGACCGCTGCTTGATAAATACGGACTGCAGGTGCTCTTGTGAGAACCTCCAGTCGTAGGGTGGCGAAGGCAGGGGAAGCCTTTAATAAACAACCCCTTAAAATACTAGTATCTCTATGAAGTAATAGCTATTAGAATTATCTCTAACACTGGGTCCATCACAGTCATTTAGAACAATGTATCTAATAATATTTCTTCAAAATTCAACATTAAAGTCTATGGGGATTTTCGTTGATAAATCATTTTCTAAGCTTTTCTAAAGGATTATAATATACCGATTGTGGTTCCTTTCTAATATATTAGCATAATTTTAAGTCTGTGTACTTTGGATTTACTGTATATAGTATATGAATATCTAGCTTGTTAAAGTCAATGCACAATAGTAACATAGGAAGATAGTTTACAAAATTTCTTTATAAAACTCAATATAAAAGGAAGAATAAGTTATCACCTAATAACCTTAGGTTATTAATTAATTAATAAATAAATATAAAAACATAAAAATAATCACAAACTAAAAAATTGGTGTCTTATATTTACTAGTGAAGGATTTCACTTCTCAATCGAAAGAGAGATTTATTTAGAAATATTATTTACAATGTAGTAGAGCAGAAAAACTTTATTTATAAAAAAAAGACTTTTTTTATTTCATTTATTCAGACTGTTCATGGCATATGACTTTGAGGTCATTGATTCTGGTCTTTCTTGTTATTATTCTTTTATTACTTCACAAAGATGTCAAAAAACAACCAAAAGTCAGATCATTTGAAGTCTCAGTTGTGCACTATAAATGGAATTTATTTGATATATTGATGTTTTTCTTTGACAATCACAATAAATGTATTCAATAATTTTATTTTGTACTATGTTGAACACTGATTTACAGATAAAGCATATAAGATGATTATTGTCTAAAAATGTGAATGACTGTAAATATTTTTTTTCTTTCCATCTGATCAGGATATTAAACACTTTGCCTCTATAACAAATCATCCCAATCTTTCTGTTATTTTGTTTTTTATCACGTTAATGATTGTATAATTTCTTATTAAAATATACTTTTTTTTATTTAACTTTTGCTGAATAACAAACAGAACAATATCTTTTATCTGATTTACGTCATCTTTTCTCAAGTTGTCATTTTATGTGTTGTTTTTTTCTCAAAATAACAGTTCAGCAAGACCCAGGTTATTTCTGAGATGTGCAAATGGAAGGCCAGTCAAGATTTTGATAAATGTGAAAGATTTGTTTTATTTTTTGCATCTAAAAGAGAGCAGTTTAATTTATACTACGGTTTTGTTTCAGTAAAAATGGAATGTTCCTGTGCTGATTAAATACTGATTTTTTCATGAATTATCTGTGCCATTAATTAGCAATTGATATAATTTGCACAAAAACATGGTGTCCCTGAGAATTTAAATTTACCTACCTTTAATTTCATCTTTAAATGATCAAAATGAGGACAGTGCATTTTTCTTTTTTTCCTGTCTATACATGTCTGAATCTGAATACATTTTTATAACAAAATTAAAGGACCAGTCAACACAGTAGATTTGCATAATCAACAAATGCAAGATAACAAGACAATGCAATAGCACTTAGTCTGAACTTTAAATGAGTAGTAGATTTTTTTTTCTGACAATTTTAAAAGTTATGTCTTTTTCCACTCCCCCTGTACCATGTGACAGCCATCAGCCATTCACAAATGCATACACGTACCATGTGACAGCCATCAGCCATTCACAAATGCATACACGCTTATCCTTGCACATGCTCAGTAGGAGCTGGTGACTCAAAAAGTTTAAATATGAAAAGACTGCACATTTAGTTAATGGAAGTAAATTGGAAAGTTGTTTAAAATGGCATGCTCTATCTGAATAATGAAAGTTTAATTTTGATTGAGTGTCCCTTTAATAACAATTAAAATAATGAATCATTCACAAGCCCGTAATAAAAGCTAGCCAAGAGGTTTATGTTAAAGGGACACTAAACCCATTTTTTTCTTTCATTATTCAGATAGAGCATGCATTTTTAAGCAACTTTCTAGTTTACTCCTATAATCATTTTTCTTCATTCTCTTAGAAACATAGAAACATAGATATTGACGGCAGATAAGAGCCATAGGCCCAGCAAGTCTGCCCGACCTTACCTAACAGTATAAACTTATCTAGTTCATAGGATAGCCTTATGCTTGTCCCATGCATTTTTAAAGTCCCCCACAGTGTTTGTTGCTACTACCTCTTGAGGAAGTTTATTCCATAAATCAATCACTCTTTCTGTAAAGAAGTGCTTCCTCAAATTACTCCTGAATCTACTACCCTTTAGCTTGAGCTTATGACCCCATGTTCTTGAATTTTCCATTTTATGTAAAATACCAACAGCCTCAGTTTTACTAAACCCTTTAATGTACTTGAAATTTGCTATCATATCCCCTCTTTCCCTTCTCTCCTCTAAGCTATACATATTTAGGTCATTGAGCCTATCCTGGTAAGTTTTATTTTTTAGACCATGTACCATTTTGGTAGCCCTCCTTTGCACAGATTCAAGTTTGTTAATATCCTTCTGAAGATATGGCCTCCAGAACTGCACACAATACTCAAGATGAGGCCTAACTAATGATCTGTAAAGTGGCATAAGAACCTTACTATTTCTGCTGCAAATACCTCTACCAATACATCCAAGCATTCTGCTAGCCTTACTCACTGCATTACTACATTGTTTACTAATAATAATTCCCAAGTCCTGTTCCTCATCTGTAACAGTCAGTAAAGTGTCATTGAGTCTGTAATTAACATTTGGATTTTTCTTCCCTAAATGCATTGTTTTACACTTTGCTGTGTTAAACTTTAGATCCCAGTCGTTTGTCCAATCCTCCAATTGTTGTATATCACTTCTCATTTTGTCTACCCCCCCCCCCCCTGGAACATCCACTCTGTTACAAATTTTTGTATCATCTGCAAAGAGACATACTTTCCCCTGTAGCCCTTTGCTGATATCGCAGATAAATATGTTAAACAAAACAGGCCCCAGAACTGACCCCTGAGGAACACCACTAGTAACAGCCCCCTCTGCTGAATGAACTCCATTTACTAAGACACTTTGTTTTCTGTCCTTAAGCCAGCATTCCACCCAGTTCACAATTTTTGAATCTAGACCAAGGAGATACAGTTTGTGAATTAGTTTATTGTGTGGGACGGTGTCAAATACTTTGCTGAAATCTAGATATGCTACATCAACTGCTCCACCCTTGTCTAATACTTTTGTTACATAATCAAAGAAGTCAATTAGATTAGTCTGACATGATCTCCCTGAAGTAAAACCATGCTGATTTTGGTCCTCTAAATTGTTTATCTTTATGTAAGTCATAATTCTTTCTTTTAAGTGGCTTTCCATTAATTTCCCTACTACTGAAGTTAAACTAACTGGCCTGTAGTTGCCAGACTCTTCTCTACTGCCCTTTTTATGAAGAGGTATTACATTTGCTATTCTCCAATCATCGGGGACAGCTCCTGTTAATAGTGACTGATTAAACAGATCAGTTAATGGGACAGTTAGCAATGATCGAAGTTCTTTTAAAACCCTTGGATGAATATTATCAGGACCCACTGCCTTTTTAACATTTATTTTTGATAATGCTAACAAAACCTCATCCTCTGTAAAAAGATTACTGTTAAGCTTGTTTCTATTTTTCGTAACATCCCTTAATGTAGACATTGTATCTTCACAATCTTTTGTGAAAACAGAACAGAAGTAATCATTGAGACAGTCTGCAATCTGTTTATCTCCTTCTATTATTCTACCATCAACTGATTTCAACTTTACTATTCCTACCTTATTTTTTCTTCTTTCACTAATATATCTAAAGAATGTTTTGTCCCCATGTTTTACTGACTGTGCTATCTTCTCTTCTGCATGAGCTTTAACCTTCCTAATTAACTGCTTAGTCTTTTTTCGTTGGAGTCTCCATATTTTCATATCATTATCTGCTTGTGTGTGTCTGTAATTTTTATAAGCTATCTTTTTTGTCTTTACAGCATGTGCTACTTCTTTGGAAAACCAAATTGGTTTCCGCTTTCTTTTACTTTTACAGAGATGTCTAACACAGTGTGCGGTTGCATCTAAAATAGCACCTTCCACAAATTCCCACTGTTGTTGAACCCCTGTAATAAGAGTTTTCCCTTTTAAATAGTTTTTTAGGTATTCTCCCATTAATGAAAAATCTGCCGTCCTAAAGTCTAAAACTTTTGTTTTAGTCTGGGTGGACAGTTCCTGCACATGAATACTAAACCAAACAGATTGATGATCACTGGATCCTAAGTTCTCACCTACAGACACATCTGAAACTGTATCACTGTTTGTAAGTATTAGATCTAATATAGCTTCCTTACTAGTTGGTTCCTTGACTAATTGCTCAAGTGATTCCCCTAACAGAGATTCAAGAATATACCTGCTTCTAGCTGATCTAGCAGAAGGAATCTTCCAGTCTATATCTGGCAAGTTAAAGTCCCCCAGTATTATAACCTTACCCTTCATGGTCATTTTGGTTATTTCTTCTAATAACAGATTGTCCAGTTTTTCATCCTGCAATGGAGGCCTATATACAACCCCTATTCTAAAAACATTTTTATCTCCAATTTCCAAAGTCACCCAAATACTTTCCACCTCATCATTTGTTCCTACAATTTCAGTAACCTTTATATTTTCATTTACATACAGAGCAACTCCTCCACCTTTCTTTCCTACTCTGTTCTTTTTAAATAACCTGTATCCAGGTATGACTATGTCCCAGTCATGCAAATCATTGTACCATGTTTCTGTTATAGCTACTAAATCCAAGTTATCCCTAGTCATTATTGTAATGAGTTCAGGTAATTTATTTCCTAAGCTGCGAGCATTTGTGCTCATGGCACGAAGAATTTTTCTACTAGAATTTCTAGAATTGTTACTTGGACTAACAGTTTTGGCATGCTGTGGGGGGCAGGTGGATATATTAATGCTACCCCCCTTTATTAGTTTAAATGATTTCTAATAAAGCATTTGAACTCCTCTCCCAGATACTCTGTTCCTTTAACATCCATATGCAAGCCATCTCTCCTAAATAACCTAGTATCTTTCCAAACAGAGCTATAATGGCCAATAAAACCAAATCCTCGTTCCCTGCACCACTTATCTAACCAAGAATTAAATGTTGTTATCCGCTCCATCTTTCCTGCTTCCTGGCCATACACAGGTAAAATAGCAGAAAATGATAGAGTTGATGCCACATTCTCTAAATGATTACCTAGGTCACAAAACTCTTTCTGAACAGCAGCAACATGATTACTAGCCAGATAATTTGTTCCTAAATGAACAATCACATCTAACTCACTTCCCTTTCCTGCTGCCTTAACAATTCTCAAAATATGATTCTTATCCCTGTGAGCAGTAGCTCCTGGAAGACATCTAACCTCCCTTGCTTCTCCTTTACTTTCACCTAAATACACATTCCTCAAAATAGAGTCACCCACTAACAGTCTTTTCCTCAAAAACACATCTGCAGTTCTTTCCTGTGTTATGTTACCTGGAGAATCAGGTACCGATAGATTTAAATTACCTGTTACAGCTTCAGAGGGCTCAGAAACAGCAATCTCCTCATCACAAGTGTGTTCGGCAAGAGCAGCATAGGAGTTTTGCAATGGCAGAGGTTGTGGGCAATGCTTCTGGTCTACTGTTCTAATTCTTCCAGAGCCTACAGTGATCCATCTGTCTCTCCTTGTTGATCTCTGGGGTAGATGGGCTTCTTTCTGAGGCAGCTTTGTAGAGGTAACAGGTATGTTACTTACCTTAGCTTGAAGTTTAGCTATTTCTTCCCTTAAGAGGGAAAACTGCTTACAAACAGGACAGCCCCTAAATCTCCAAAAAGTAGCACGATTAAAAAGTGCAAAACACCCATTGCACTGTATCATAGACATTTTAAACTATGCAACACCTTAACAATAAGAAAAAAAATAAGTATTCTACTTTTAAAGAAAACTAAGCAAAAAAAATATAGATTTTAACTATTTTAAAAAGAATCCATTATGGT
Source organism: Bombina bombina (assembly GCF_027579735.1). Classification (NCBI taxonomy): domain Eukaryota; kingdom Metazoa; phylum Chordata; class Amphibia; order Anura; family Bombinatoridae; genus Bombina; species Bombina bombina. The sequence continues at coordinate 793,277,055 of NC_069499.1, forward strand.
ACATGTTTGAGAAATATATTTGATTTCATCAAAATTCTGGTAGGTTAAAAATGAAAGTGCCTTATGCCTGTTGGAACAATTCTTAAATCAGATGCTCTTTAACAGACTTGTTACAGTCATTTCATTAAGCAAATTGTTATTTATCATATTTTCTCGCTTTATTGTAAAAAGATGGTGAAATTATAAATAAATACTGTGCTCAGTAGTAATTTATTACGCATTCTTGGCTTAGATTCTATACCATCCTCTCACCACAACTTTCAAAATCAAGTTTCAAAGTGCTAGGTACAAAGGTGTAGTCTATTTCCATTAATGTCTAGATGGGTTTAAATTGTTTAAATCATGATTTCGTTTTGTTTGTAATAAAGGAACATTGTACTAAAAATGTTCTATTATATACAGTATATATATATTTAAGACCAGCATTTAAGCATGTTACATTTTTGTTTTTGTCTGAAAAATGTAAAGTAAGAGTTTTTTAAATGTAGGTTGAAATGAATGCAGCTGTATCAATTAAGTACTTCCTGCTAATGCTTATTGGCTGATAGGTCCTAACTAGTAATCCTTATTGGCTGATTGTCACTTCCTTTAAATACTCACTGGTTGATTGTTACAATGAGCATACATCATACTGGTTTCAATGTACATTTTAAAAACAGTTCTTTCATATGGATGATACAGAAAATATTGGAGCACAAAGTATTTTTAAGTGTACACTTTTCCTTAACCTAAAATCTAGTATTAACCGTGTTTTTGTCATTTAATATGTTTATATGTATATTACAATTGTGCAAAACCTTGACATGTGCAAAAACATGTTTTAACAAATTTGAATATTACCACAAGTTTATATTGAGGGCTTATGAGCAAAATATTTTTTAGAGGCTATTGAGATGCAGGGTGTATAATTACATATCTTAGAGGACATGTTAATGCAAAGAGTAATAATCAATAAACTGATATTTCAATGTCTATAGTAAAATTAGTCACATGCAAAAATCTGTTTTCATCTGAAAAAAATGGACTAATTTTGTCTAAAATTCAAGTGAATGTTTTAGTAGAGAAGCCATCCAAACATTTCAGATATATGCATGAATAAGCTGCATGTTGTAACATTTGTACATTGCCACAACAGCAGGGTTCTTCAATTCTATCTGTGTCAGAACATTCATGTCATTGTTCGCTTTAAATAAAGTGATTCTGCTGCACTTACCTGATGAAGCCCAACAGGCCAAAAGGTGCACCTCTAGTTGTCTGTTTCTCTTTTTCAGAAGAGAATTATGTGGTACTTCATGATGGAGTGTTCTTTTGGATAAGGTCAGAGTGATATACTTCCGTAGAGTCCTTTACTATAAAAGACACCATTGGTCACCATCTAACTGTTAGGGATGGGCGAATGTTTCTAAAAATTCGAAATTTAAAACGAATTTTGATACATTCGTTCGTTCGAATCGAATTTCGAATGTTTATATAACATTCTAACATTCTATTTTTGAATTTTCATTTTCAAATTTTTCAATAAAATTCAAAAATATTCGTTCGAATAATAGAATGTTTAGCTATGTATTCATTCAATTTTGAAATGTAATATTCGAATTCGAATGTGACATTCGAATTCGAATGTGACATTCAAATTTGAAATAGTATTTCTAGTCTACAACTGTGTTTAATAAATGTAATATTCGAATTTGAAATAGTATTTCTAGTCTAATACTGCGCTTTAAATGTGATATTCGATTCGAATGTGATATTCGATTTGAATGTGACATTCGAATTCGAAATAGTATTTCTAGTCTAATACTGTGTTTTATAAATGTAATATTCGAAATCGAATGTGACATTCGATTTGAATGTGATATTCGATTTGAATGTGACATTCGAAATAGTGTTTCTAGTCTTCAATTGTGTTTTATAAATGTAATATTCGAATTCTAATGTAACATTCGAATTTGAAGGTGACATTCGAATTCGAATGTGACATTCAAATTCGAATGTGACATTCAAAAACTGTAAATAACATTCGAAAATCAAATTTTTTAGAATATTCGTTCTTATCAACATTCTATTATGTAAATCGAATTTCTACAATAACATTCGTTCTAACATTCGAATTCGGATATAAACACATTCGCCCATCCCTACTAACTGTGCAAGTTTCTCAGTTGCATTTATACCCAGCTTAACTCCTCTATATTATGAGATTAAAGAGTTTATTAATTATGTTTATTTCATGTTTTCTTTAATTTAACATATATCCACTATCTTTATATATTTGCATATAATAATAATAACATTTGTGAGAGTTTAGCAAATGTTTTACAAGTAGAACCTTCTGAATGTGCCCAAATTTCTAGCTATTTCTTTCATCTATTTATTTTTCAGTTGAAGTGATTGGTAATAAATCTGATAAATTGTGTTAACCAGAAAAAAATTATTTTGTTAAAGATTTGTCAGACACAATTTAGTTAAACATTGAAAAATAATATAATTTGGATTATTTTTTTTTGGAGAAAATCTTAAACATTCATTCTACAAAAGAAAAAGCACGGCATACAAGGCTGAAAGGCAGCAATATTTCCAACAAAAAGTGTCTGTAAAATAAATTCCTTCAGGTATGCACAACCGCTTGTGGATTTCATAACAGGAAAAGGTGACTGTTCCTGTTAGTAGACTATGATGCCTTTTAATAACAAAACATATTGTGTATTATGAATATTACAGTATGTATTATGTATTAAATAATCTTTAAAGACCTTATAGGTCTTTTCTTCAGATGTAGGTCCATTTGTATGCTACTATAACAGCAGGGATCCTCAGCTCTTTTGTATGCTACTATAACAGCAGGGATCCTCAGCTCTTTTGTATGCTACTATAACAGCAGGGATCTTCAGCTCTTTTGTATGCTACTATAACAGCAGGGATCCTCAGCTCTTTTGTATGCTACTGTAACAGCAGGGATCCTCAGCTCTCTATGGCCTAGATTTAGAGTTCGGCGGTAGCCGTGAAAACCAGCGTTAGAGGCACCTAACGCTGGTTTTGGCCGCCCGCTGGTATTTGGAGTCAGTGATTAAAGGGTCTAACGCTCACTTTTCAGCCGCGACTTTTCCATACCGCAGATCCCCTTACGTCAATTGCGTATCCTATCTTTTCAATGGGATCTTTCTAACTCCGGTATTTAGAGTCGTTTCTGAAGTGAGCGTTAGAGCTCTAACGACAAAACTCCAGCCGCCTGAAAATAGCAGGAGTTAAGAGCTTTCTGGGCTAACGCCGGTTCATAAAGCTCTTAACTACTGTACTCTAAAGTACACTAACACCCATAAACTACCTATGTACCCCTAAACCGAGCTCCCCCCACATCGCCGCCACTCGATTCAAATTTTTTAACCCCTAATCTGCCGACCGCCACCTACGTTATACTTATGTACCCCTAATCTGCTGCCCCTAACCCCGCCGACCCCTGTATTACATTTATTAACCCCTAACCTGCCCCCCACAACGTCGCCGCCAGCTACTTAAAATAATTAACCCCTAATCTTCTGACCGCAAAGCGCCGCCACCTACGTTATCCCTATGTACCCCTAATCTGCTGCCCCTAACACCGCCGACCCCTATATTATATTTATTAACCCCTAATCTGCCCCCCTCAACGTCGCCGACACCTGCCTACACTTATTAACCCCTAATCTGCCGAGCGGACCGCACCGCTACTATAATAAAGTTATTAACCCCTAACCCGCCTCACTAACCCTATCATAAATAGTATTAACCCCTAATCTGCCCTCCCTAACATCGCCGACACCTAACTTCAATTATTAACCCCTAATCTGCCGACCGGAGCTCATCGCTACTATAATAAATGGATTAACCCCTAAAGCTAAGTCTAACCCTAACACTAACACCCCCCTAACTTAAATATAATTTACATCTAACGAAATTAATTAACTCTTATTAAATAACTTATTCCTATTTAAAGCTAAATACTTACCTGTAAAATAAATCCTAATATAGCTACAATATAAATTATAATTATATTATAGCTATTTTAGGATTAATATTTATTTTACAGGTACAATATCTATTAAATAGTTAATAACTATTTAATAGTTACCTAGTTAAAATAATAACAAATTTACCTGTAAAATAAATCCTAACGTAAGATATAATTAAACCTAACACTACCCTATCAATAAATTAATTAAATAAACTACCTACAATTAACCTAACACTACACTATCAATAAATAAATTAAATACAATTGCTACAAATAACTACAATTACATAAACTAACTAAAGTACAAAAAAAAAAAAAACTAAGTTACAAAAAATAAAAAAATATTTACAAACATAAGAAAATTATTACAACAATTTTAAACTAATTACACCTACTCTAAGCCCCCTAATAAAATAACAAAGCCCCCCAAAATAATAAATGCCCTACCCTATTCTAAATTAAAAAAAGTTAAAAGCTCTTTTACCTTACCAGCCCTGAACAGGGCCCTTTGCGGGGCATGCCCCAAGAATTTCAGCTCTTTTGCCTGTAAAAAAAACACATACAATACCCCCCCCCCAACATTACAACCCACCACCCACATACCCCTAATCTAACCCAAACCCCCTTAAATAAACCTAACACTAAGCCCCTGAAGATCTTCCTACCTTGTCTTCACCATCCAGGTATCACCGATCCGTCCTGGCTCCAACATCTTCATCCAACCCAAGCGGGGGTTGGCGATCCATCATCCGGTGGCTGAAGAGGTCCAGAAGAGGCTCCAAAGTCTTCCTCCTATCCGGCAAGAAGAGGACATCCGGACCGGCAAACATCTTCTCCAAGCGGCATCTTCGATCTTCTTCCATCCGGTGCGGAGCGGGTCCATCTTGAAGCAGGCGACGCGGATCCATCCTCTTCTTCCGTTGTCTCCCAACGAATGACGGTTCCTTTAAGGGACGTCATCCAAGATGGCGTCCCTTGAATTCCGATTGGCTGATAGGATTCTATCAGCCAATCGGAATTAAGGTAGGAATATTCTGATTGGCTGATGGAATCAGCCAATCAGAATCAAGTTCAATCCGATTGGCTGATCCGATCAGCCAATCAGATTGAGCTCACATTCTATTGGCTGATCGGAACAGCCAATAGAATGCGAGCTCAATCTGATTGGCTGATTGGATCAGCCAATCGGATTGAACTTGATTCTGATTGGCTGATTCCATCAGCCAATCAGAAAATTCCTACCTTAATTCCGATTGGCTGATAGAATCCTATCAGCCAATCGGAATTCGAGGGACGCCATCTTGGATGACGTCCCTTAAAGGAACAGTCATTCGTCGTTCAGTCGTTGGGCCGGATGGATGTTCCGCGCTGGAGGTCTTCAGGATCCTGCCGCTTCGCTCCGGATGGAAGACCATAGAAGATGCCGCCTGGATGAAGACTTCAATCGGATGGAAGATCCTCTTCTGCCCCGCTTGGATGAAGACTTTGACCGGATCATGGACCTCTTCAGCCCCCCGCTTGGACTTGGATCAGGACATCGGAGGAGCTCTTCAGGACGGATCGGTGAACCTGGATGGTGAAGACAAGGTAGGAAGATCTTCAGGGGCTTAGTGTTAGGTTTATTTAAGGGGGGTTTGGGTTAGATTAGGGGTATGTGGGTGGTGGGTTGTAATGTTGGGGGGGGGTATTGTATGTTTTTTTTTACAGGCAAAAGAGCTGAAATTCTTGGGGCATGCCCCGCAAAGGGCCCTGTTCAGGGCTGGTAAGGTAAAAGAGCTTTTAACTTTTTTAATTTAGAATAGGGTAGGGAATTTTTTATTTTGGGGGGCTTTGTTATTTTATTAGGGGGCTTAGAGTAGGTGTAATTAGTTTAAAATTGTTGTAATATTTTTCTTATGTTTGTAAATATTTTTTTATTTTTGTAACTTAGTTCTTTTTTATTTTTTGTACTTTAGCTAGTTTATTTAATTGTATTTATTTGTAGGAATTGTGTTTAATTAATTTATTGATAGTGTAGTGTTAGGTTAATTGTAGGTAATTGTAGGTAGTTTATTTAATTAATTTATTGATAGGGTAGTGTTAGGTTTAATTATATCTTAGGCTAGGATTTATTTTACAGGTAAATTTGTTATTATTTTAACTAGGTAACTATTAAATAGCTATTGTACCTGGTTAAAATAATTACCAAGTTGCCTGTAAAATAAATATTAATCCTAAAATAGCTACAATGTAATTATAATTTATATTGTAGCTATATTAGGATTTATTTTACAGGTAAGTATTTAGCTTTAAATAGGAATAATTAATTTAATAAGAGTTAATTTATTTCGTTAGATGTAAATTATATTTAAGTTAGAGGGGTGTTAGTGTTAGGGTTAGACTTAGCTTTAGGGGTTAATCCATTTATTATAGTAGCGGTGAGCTCCGGTCGTCAGATTAGGGGTTAATAATTGAAGTTAGGTGTCGGCGATGTTAGGGAGGGCAGATTAGGGGTTAATACTATTTATGATAGGGTTAGTGAGGCGGATTAGGGGTTAATAACTTTATTATAGTAGCGCTCAGGTCCGCTCGGCAGATTAGGGGTTAATAAGTGTAGGCAGGTGTCGGCGACATTGTGGGGGGCAGATTAGGGGTTAATAAATATAATCTAGGGGTCTGCGGTGTTAGGGGCAGCAGATTAGGGGTACATAAGGATAACGTAGGTGGCGGCGCTTTGCGGTCGGAAGATTAGGGGTTAATTATTGTAAGTAGCTGGCGGCGACGTTGTGGGGGGCAGGTTAGAGGTTAATAAATGTAATACAGGGGTCGGCGGGGTTAGGGGCAGCAGATTAGGGGTACATAGGGATAACGTAGGTTGCGGCGGTTTACGGAGCGGCAGATTAGGGGTTAAAAAAAATATGCAGGGGTCAGCGATAGCGGGAGCGGCAGATTAGGGGTTAATAAGTGTAAGGTTAGGGGTGTTTAGACTCGGGGTACATGTTAGGGTGTTAGGTGCAGACGTAGGAAGTGTTTCCCCATAGGAAACAATGGGGCTGCGTTAGGAGCTGAACGCTGCTTTTTTGCAGGTGTTAGGTTTTTTTTCAGCTCAAACAGCCCCATTGTTTCCTATGGGGGAATCGTGCACGAGCACGTTTTTGAGGCTGGCCGCGTCCGTAAGCAACTCTGGTATCGAGAGTTGCATTTGCGGTAAAAATGCTCTACGCTCCTTTTTTGGAGCCTAACGCAGCATTTGTTTGAACTCTCGATACCAGAGTTAAATTTATGGTGCGGCCAGAAAAAAGCCAGCGGAGCGTTAACAGCCCTTCTACCACCAAACTCCAAATCTAGGCCTAAGTGTCTGGACATTAAATGTAAAATTAAACTTGAATGTATTGGCTAGAGCATGACAGATTAAACAAATTTAAAATGTACTTCCATTATCAATTTTGCTTAGTTCTCTTGGAATACTTTGTTAAAGGGAAATACTAGGTGTGCTCAGGAGCCTAGCCATCTGACTGCAGTGTTTGCAACAATGTTTATTGCAGTGTTATACATAATTGCAAACTGCTGCTATATAATGCTAATAAAGTTAAGTGCACACACCTAAGCTCCTGTAAGCATACCTGAGTTTAATTCTTCAACAAAGGGTACTAAAAGAACTAAGCAAACCTAATATAAGTAAATTGGAGAGTTGTTAAAATGTGTATGCCCCATCATGAATCTTTAATTTTTTACTTTATTGTCCCTTTAATGTCATATTCACTTGAACTAGAGTAATTCTGCTTAACTTCACTGATGAAGCCAAAAAGGTCACATCTAGATGTCTCTTGTTTAGTGGAAAAATATTTTGTATATCATGCTGAACTCATCTTTTGGATGGAGCCAGGCTGATATACAAATAGTTCTTCACTGTGACACTATCTAATATTACAACTTCACAGCTATGTGTATTCCTAGTTAATATATTTGGAGGTTTAGGAGTTTTTTATTCATGTTTTCTTTCATTTAACATGTTTTCATTGTCTTTATATTTCTGCTTATATGCTGGTGCATTACAAGTAAATATATGCTAAATAATTATCCAGATATTATGTTTAAAAAAAGCAAGAAACATGAAAAGCATTTTAGCCCCTAGTTCATTTAGAAAGAATGAGGGGATGAAGGAAGTAGACTTACATGGAGGTAAAGTGAAAGGTTTCTTTCCCAGTTATAGTTACACTGCTTGAAAATAAAATCCACAATAAATGACAGTGAACTAACAATTAAGGAAACGATAAGGTGTAAGGATAAAGGAGTCATATATATGATACAGACAAACACAAAAACCATTAATAGTTCCTATCAGAGAGCACATATATAACAGTAAGAAAGGATTTGAGGGACATCTACTATTTTAAGGAGATGCATATTGAAAACCCTAAAGGTATTACATTCTGGGGAGTTAAAAAAGTAACAAAGGACTTTAGGGGTGGAAATATACAGAGACAACTTCTTTATAGTGAAGCAGAATTAATATTTATGTTTGACAGCCTACATCCAAATGGTCTTTGAATTAGATTTGAACCCCTTTCTAGACTGATTGAATTGTAGTATTTCCTATCTCATACGTATGACCATTTACTAATTCTATTCTATATATATATATACTTTATATTTTTCTTTCACACACTTGGAAAATTAGTTGTGAGTTAATGATACTTCTTAACATTAAAAAAAATGCTTATTTCTCATATATTTTTAATGGGCAATCATATGTTTTTAAATACGCAATCAGTTTTAAATGTGCAAGCTTCTTTCTAGATGCAATCTTATTTAGGCAATGAGGAAGCTTTATTTAATAAAATTGGTCACCAATCTGTGGTCCTATGAAATGAATCACAGATAAGAATAGTGCAATTGTATATGATCAAATGAGCAATTTCAAAATCCGGATTGAAAGGGTTTAGATATGCTACATAAGGAAGGAGAACAATAGCTAATGTATCTTGACAAAGGCAACAGCCGAAATGCATACACGATACACTGTGGTTCATCACATCCATCAGTACAGAACACTCTGTGTTCTAAAGAACAAGGACAGCAGGTAGGACGGAGTCATGTGATAGTGACGTCATAGGAGACAGAGACACAGCCACAGTGAGGATGCTAAGTTTAACAAGCACGTCCGCTCCACATCAAATCAGCATACACCGCAATGCAAGATGTCTCAGTGAGGGGACATAGCAGGTAAGTGAATTACCTAAGTATCGTTCATATGTGTACAGTTTGAGACCCTGAGGGGGCTGTTTGTTTTGAAACTCTATTATATTCACTAGGAACCCTATACCGCAAAGCGGGAACACTCCCTGGGAGTTTACAAAGTCCGGATTCATGATATGGACGCAACCTCTTTTGAACTTTGATTATACCCTGGACTTCTCTAGTACATTAACGCCTAGATTACGAGTTCTGCGTTAGCCTTAAAAAGCAGCGTTAAGGGGTCCTAACGCTGCTTTTTATCTAACGCTGGTATTACAAGTTTGGCAGGTACAGGTGTACCACACACTTTTCTTCCGCGACTTTTCCCTACCGCAAATCTCCTTACGTCAATTGCGTATCCTATCTTTTCTATGGGATTTGCCTAACACTGGTATTACGAGTCTTGTAAGAAGTGAGCGGTAGACCCTCTCCTGGCAAGACTTCTACCGCATTTAAAAGTCAGTAGTTAAGAGTTTTATGGGCTAACGCCGGAACATAAAACTCTTAAAGGATTACTTTCTGTTATAATTTTTAAGCTAAACAACTAACATATTAAAGTTAATAAACATTAATTAAAACCAACTGACCTATATTTTCTCCAAAACAAAGTTTCATAACGTTCTAAAAGTTATTTATTTTATTCGCCGATGATGTCACGTTATCCTGCTCACTATTTTCAGCACTGCATGTTCAAAATACTTAAACCAATAACTTTGTGTTTAAAGCGCCATTTTGAAACCTAGGTATTGTAAACGGATTGGTACAGAGCAAAGGATACCCACGGAGTGGGTTTGGAAAACAATTAAATTTGCAGACAAGATTTCTGATATACGGTAGAGATATGTTAATGAAATGCTATTGATAAAAAGCGTATTTGGGGTAGTTAGTAACAGGCATAGAAAATATTTACTTACAGTGGCCCTTAAACTAAAGTGCTACAATGTACACTAACACCCATAAACTACCTATTAACCCCTAAACCGAGGCCCCCCCACATCGCAAACACTATAATAAAAATTATTAACCCCTAATCTGCCGACCGGACATCGCCGCCACCTACATTATCCCTATGAACCCCTAATCTGCTGCCCCTAACATCACCAACACCTACATTATATTTATTAACCCCAAATCTGCCACCCCCAACGTCGCCGCCACCTACCTACAATTATTAACCCCTAATCTGCCGACCGGACATCGCTGCCACTATAATAAATGTATTAACCCCTAAACCGCCACACTCCCGCCTCGCAAACACTAGTTAATTTTTATTAACCCCTAATCTGCCTGCCCTAACATCGCCGACACCTACTTACATTTATTAACCCCTAATCTGCTACTATAATAAAGTTATTAACCCCTAAACCTAAGTCTAACCCTAACACCCCCCTAATTTAAATATAAATGAAATACATCTAAATAAAATAACTACAATTAAATAAATTATTCATATTTAAAACTAAATACTTACCTGTAAAATAAACCATAAGATAGCTACAATATAACTAATAGTTACATTGTAGCTATCTTAGGGTTTATTTTTATTTTACATTCAACTTTGTATTTATTTTAACTAGGTACAATAGTTATTAAATAGTTATTAACTATTTAATAACTACCTAGCTAAAATAAGTACAAAATTACCTGTAAAATAAATCCTAACCTAAGTTACAATTACACCTAACACTACACTATCAATAAATAAATTACCTAAACTACCTACAATTATTTACAATTAAATACAATAATCTAAATTACGAAAAAAAACAAACACTAAATGACAAAAAAATAAACACTAAATTACAGAAAATAAAAAAAATTACAAGAAGTTTAAACTAATTACACCTAATCTAATCCCCCTAATAAAATAAAAAAGCCACCCAAAATAATAAAATTCCCTACCCTACACTAAATTACAAATAGCCCTTAAAAGGGCCTTTTGCGGGGCATTGCTCCAAAGTAACCAGCTCTTTTACCAGCCCTTAAAAGGGCTTTTTGCAGGGCATTGCTCCAAAGTAATAAGCTCTTTTACCTGTAAAAAAAAAAAGAAATACAATACCCCCCCCAACATTACAACCCACCACCCAAACACCCCTACTCTAAAACCCACCCGATCCCCCCATTAAAAAAAACTAACACTACCCCATTGAAGATCACCCTACCTTGAGCTGTGTTCACCCAGCCGGGCACCGATGGGGCAGAAGAGGACATCCGTACCGGCACAAGTCTTCATCGAATGCGGGCAGAAGGGGTCCTCCAAGCAGCAGAAATCTGCATCCAAGCGGCATCTTCTATCTTCAATCAATCGGAGTGGAGCGGGTCCATCTTCAATCCAGCCGATGCAGAGCCATCCTCTTCTTCCAATGTCCTAACACTGAATGAAGGTTCCTTTAAATGACGTCATCCAAGATGGCGTTCCTCGAATTCCGATTGGCTGATAGAATTCTATTGGCTGATCCAATCAGCCAATCGGATTGAACTTCAATCCAATTGGCTGATTAAATCAATTAATCTGATTTTTCCTACCTTAATTCCGATTGAGTGATAGAATCTTATCAGCCAATCGGAATTCGAGGGACGCCATCTTGGATGATGTCATTTAAAGGAACCTTCATTCAGTGTTAGGACATCTGAAGAAGAGGATGGCTCCGCATTGGCTGGATTGAAGATGGACCCGCTCTGCTCCGATTGATTGAAGATAGAAGATGCCGCTTGGATGAAGACTTCTGCCGCTTGGAGGACCTCTACTGCCCAGATTCGATGAAGACTTCTGGCCGGATCGGATGAAGACTTGTGCCGGTCCGGATGTCCTCTTCTGCCCCATCGGTGCCCGGCTGGGTTAACACGGCTCAAGGTAGGGTGATCTTCAATGGGGTAGTGTTAGGTTTTTTTAAGGGGGGATCGGGTGGGTTTTAGAGTAGGGGTGTGTGGGTGGTGGGTTGCAATGTTGGGGGGTATTGTATTTCTTTTTTTTTACAGGTAAAAGAGCTAATTACTTTGAGGCAATGCCCTGCAAAAAGCCCTTTTAAGGGCTGGTAAAAGAGCTGGTTACTTTGGGGCAATACCCCGCAAAAGGCCCTTTTAAGGGCTATTTGTAATTTAGTGTAGGGTAGGGAATTTTATTATTTTGGGTGGCTTTTTTATTTTATTAGGGGGATTAGATTAGGTGTTATTAGTTTAAAATTCTTGTAATTCTTTTTTTAGTTTCTGTAATTTAGTGGTTTTTTTCCCGTTATTTAGTTTATTTAATTAAATTTTAATTACTTGTAGTTAGTTTAGGTAATTAATTTAATGATAGTGTAGTGTTAGGTGTAATTGTAACTTAGGTTAGGATTTATTTTACAGGTAATTTTGTATTTATTTTAGCTAGGTAGTTATAATAACTATTTAATAACTATTCTACCTAGTTAAAATAAATACAAACTTGCCTGTAAAATAAATATAAATCCTAAGCTAGCTACAATGTAACTATTAGTTATATTGTAGCTATCTTAGGGTTTATTTTACTGGTAAGTATTTAGTTTTAAATAGGATTAATTTATTTAATTATGTTAAATTTATTTCGTTTAATTTAAATTATATTTAAGTTAGGGGGGTTAGGGTTAGGGTTAGACTTAGGTTTAGGGGTTAATACCTTTAATATAGTAGCGGCGACATTGGGGGTGGCAGATTAGGGGTTAATAAATGTAAGTAGGTGTCGGCGATGTAAGGGGCAGCAGATTAGAGGTTAATAAAATGTAACTAGTGTTTGCGAGGCGGGAGTGCGGCGGTTTAGGGGTTAATACATTTATTAAAGTGGCGGCGATGTCCGGTCGGCAGATTAGGGGTCAATATATTTATTAAAGTGTTTCCGATGTGGGGGGCCTCAGTTTAGGGGTTAATAGGTAGTTTATGGGTGTTAGTGTACTTTTAGTACTTTAGTTAAGAGTTTTATGTTACAGCGTTAGTCCATAAAACTCTTAACTACTGACTTTTAAATGCAGTAGGAGTATTGACAGGAGAGGGTCTACCGCTCACTTCTTCCAAGACTCGTAATACCAGCGTTAGGCAAATCCCATTAAAAAGATAGGATACGCAATTGACGTAAGGGGATTTGCGGTATGCTCGAGTCACGGAAGAAAAGTGAGCGGTAGACCCTTTCCTGCCAAACTCATAATACCAGTGGGCATTAAAACGCAGCTTTGGGACCCCTCCACGCTGCTTTTTACGGCTAATGCCAAACTCGTAATCTAGGCGTTGGTATCTTTATTTGAAAAAGCAGGAATGTAAGCTTAGGAGCCGGCCCATATTTTGTGAATAGATCTCATTGAGCTCATCATTTAAAAAGTAGATCCCAACACAAAAAAGTGTGGGCACCCCTTGCCTTAACACTCTTTTCTCCCTGCTATTCATACTACTGTGAGTTTGAAGTAAATATATGCTGCCAATATTATTATTTATTAAGTAATTCCATACAATATACATCTAGAGAAGAGACCTGTGACATTTTGAAAGCCTAAGGAATACATAACCTTGAAATATTGAATACATGGGTTTATTAAAGGGTATCACAATCTGATTCATAATCGTTACAATTCCATTAGATGCTATTTAGCTCACTATGGTAGAAGCTATTTATCTCATTTTGGAGCAATTAATGCTTTTCTAAATAAAAGGCTGAAACAATTACAATGCAAAATAGGACAAATAAGAGAATACACAAAGCATGTGCTCAAGCCCAATTTTAATGGCCAGCTGCATCAAAACAATTCAGCGTGATTCCACAAATAAAAAAAGAAAATACCAGTAAATCACCCAAAAAATTATATAAAAAGGGAGGGTGGTCAGTATCATATTTCTCTTGTCTTTCACCAAATACTGATAAATCCATTCATAAATCATTCTAAAAAATAATTAAGTTATCAATCAAAAAGTTTGGTCTTATCATATATCATATCACTCCTCAAATAATTCAATGACTTTGTAAATGGTTTACATATCTTCAAATTATCCCTGTTATAAAGTCCTCCACAACATCACAATCCATTACATCTCTAATCTAATCTCTATACCCTCCAGTAGTTATTACCTATGGCCTTTAGTTCTGGTCATAACTGGGCGATCAGTTAAATTGACAGATACAGACCAATAGACATCTCATGCTGTAAGCTACTTTCCCACCATTTGTATCCAACGATCACTTTAATAAAGAAAGATATCCAGGGAGCAGGACTCTAGTATTCATAGTCTGTTGATTTAGAGTACTCTTTATTAGTAATAAGGGAGACTCTGATGGGAAAGAAATAAAAATAATAAAAACCGCAAACAAATATAAATAAATTAATAAATATATCATATCCAGTGATATAGAAAAGCGATAATGTCACAACCCTAAGATGAGGTTTAGTATATACATACATTCTTTACTGCAATAAGGTTTTATGGTGTAGTATGATAGAGGCGTGCTAGAAATAGTTACAATAAATATATTCAAGGGCAGCTTTTAGATTTAGAAGGCTATAAAGCTTACACTTAAAACAGGAAAATGGGCTGACTAAATCCAGCTGAGGTGGCAGAGATAAATCACCCAAAACACATTTGTGATTGGTATCGCGAGAACAGGTGACAGTGTTAAAACATTGCAGGAAGTAGATATACAGTGTCTGTGGCCTACTCACCACAAAGTTGTGAACCTTGTCCACCCACAGATAATTACATGGGGCCCAATGTGTCATTCGATGATGTATTGCTTTCCAATTGGCTGTTCATTTTTTATTCCATTTAGGCTTCTGAAAATGGCAGCATAAGTTGTGTGTTTTACACATTTTTTAACCAAAGGGGTGTAGGAAATCAAAATATTGTGTAGGTTTTTTCAACATATGCTGGGTAGCCTAACCTAGGCAAACAATAGCCATCTGTCAGTATTAGAATATAAATTGCTGTATAATTTTTTTTTACCAATTTAAAATAATTCTCTAGCCTGGAGAAATAGGAAGATTGAAAAATACCACAAACTTAGACCAAACATGAAAACATTGTATTTGGTGAAAATAATAGGCTATGGAAACATTATATTTAGCCAATATTTTAGTTATCAAACTGACAATTTATGCAATCTAGGCTAAATCTTTCCATATTTATGTTGGAAATCCTAAGGAACAGAATTATAAGATTTGATTTTATAGGAATCCTACACAATTGAACATGTTGTATGTCTGCAAAATCAGTAGAATATTATTTTATGTTTCTTCCAGATTGCTGTTATTTCTATTGACATATCACAACTGCTTATTATGTGACTACAGAAACAGCAATTAGCTATGATTAAGAAAGCATGTTCAATGCAGCAAGCTATTTGTTGTTCAATATAATGTTTAAGATTACTGCAGCAGTAATTAGACCTTTGTGTATAATTTTGCCTGAAATAAAGCATAAAATTGCAATGAACCATATGTTACATGATAAAATAGTTTTTGCAAATTGATAACTGCAGCAATACTGTGCCCTCCTAGTTCACATATCTGCCTATTTATATTTTAAAAAAGTAGTTAAATAGAAATAAGAAATTAAAGTAAGACTACAACCTGATGACTTATTTGTACACTCTAAAGGCTGTGACACACTGCAAGCGATGAGGCGCAAGGCGAAGCAGCTGCTTCGCGCCGCATCGCATCACTTCTGTAGTTCAAATATTTCAACTCTGAGCACTCAGCTACATGACCTGATGTGGCTGAGCGTGCAGAGATGAAAAGGTAGGACACACTTAGCACACACAGCCGCATCATCATGCTGCGCACCACGCCGCTCTCGGTGTGTCAAAGCCTTTACTGTGCTCATAGCACCACACTATAGGACAGTAGGCAATCACATATACAAAATGGTGCAAACTGCATTTTATTATAATACTTAACCTATATAAATATTTATCAAATTTAAAAATGGTGTATTTACACCAACTGGGCATGCAAAATATTTTAATCAATAATGATTAAAGTTCATCATTTAATAATTGCAAATTATTATGATTTTTATTGTATTTACTAATATTGATTAACCTATAAACTGAACTCAAAGTCTTTCAACAAAAAATGTTAGATGTTAAAAAAAGGTGCGTTATAAAAATGAAATGTACAGGTTTACACAACACAGGTTTTTTGGCATATGAAAGATAGGAGCAAGCAATGTTATAAAGCAGAGATTACTAACCTTGTCTCCCCTGATGTTTAGGAACTATGTTTCCCATGATGCTCAACTAGACTGCAGAGTGCCTAAGCATCATGGAAGATATAATTTCAAAATAGCTGGGGTGCCAAGGTTAGCCATCACTGTTAGTGAGTGGGAAATAAATAAGTAACAGATTTTGATTAGAGGTTCTGAGATTACGAAGAGCTATGACTGATACTTGTTACATTGCAGTAGGTAGGAACGTTTGAGTAACTGCTGCTTATTACATAGAGCCCTTGTATCCTATATTAGAACATGTAATATTTTGTCATGAGAACATTTTAGCTTGAGAGTTGTTTATCTCACTATGCAGGGTTCTAGATGTGGAAGAGAGACAACTAAATTGCACTAGTAAAAGCCCAAAGAGTTGGCGTGATTTCTCTCCATCCTGGAGAGTATTTGATCACCAGGCCCTAAATGAGAAATGGTAGATGTAAGAGCAGTATAATGGTGTCCTTATTTATTTATTATGAGAAACCATATTGATGATGTGATAAGCTATAATCATCTATTTGTATATCTGGAAAAGTAGGTACACATAGAGCCAGATTACATGTGGAGCAGTATTTAACGCTCCCACTCGCAAGCTAACTCCACTAGAAGTTTTTGGCATGCAATGGGTAGTGCTCATATAACAAGTTGAAAGTAAAGCCTTTTTGCTTGAGCCAAAAGCCAAAGTTATAATATTGTGGATGCATTGACATATTCCTCAATAGAAGTAAAAAAAGTGGAAAAAAAACCCTACCCACGCACAAACCAAATCACATGTTCTAAAGTGCACCAACCTGACATGAAAATATTAATATTTCACATTCCAATGTTCTTCACAAAGAAGAATATATTCTATTTATTCATAAATACATATTTCTACATATATCTAATGGTATTTTGGTACAAAATATATCTATTCCTATATATATATATATATATATATATATATATATATATATATATATATATATATATATACACATACACACATGATATACACATGATACATAGATATAAAGATATACAGATTGATATATAGCAATGTCTATTTAAAAATACATATAATATATTCTGCTATGTGCAAAGAATTGGAATGTGAAATATTTACAGTAAATAAACACTTTGAGGCCAATTTATTAAGATGCGGGCAGACAGGGGGCGGAGCCAACTATCAAGATGATCGGTCGCATACAACAAGAGCTCTAGCTTTTATTGTTCCTATGGGAGGTTTTTTATCAACTTTTGGAAATTCCAAAATACCTATTACTGTCTCCTACAAGCTCTTCTTGGAAACTAAGCAAGGATAGGAGCTAAGTAGTTAAGAAGTGGAACTTTACTAGGCTCTGCAAATTTCCCATACGCCACGAGGTCATAGAGCTTTGTTGCTACTTTTAAAGGATCAGTACTGGTTCGGTTTCTGGATTAATACTATAACAATATCTCCTATGCACCCGAAAGTATCTACAGGGCAAGGAAAATAAAGATGTCACTTGTAAAGGGTGAAGAAAACTTCTACGCCACGATGCAAGCACTGCTAGAAAATTTAACATGGCGGATGGAGGAGAACTACAAAGAACTCTCAGAGCTCTTACAGCCAGCTGCGCAAACTTTGGCTGACGGATCCTCACCACCAGCTGGGAAACTACCTACGCTTAAGCGGACCCCCAAGATATCACCCACTTTGACTGTTGTGGAAGTGGCCCATAAGGTACACACCTCAAGCAAGTCCCGTCAGTGCGGGGATGACTGTTCAGACGCTACAGGATACCAGGCGCTCCTAGACTCGGAGAATCACTCTCACTGCCGCAGGTTTACTCTCGCTGACAGCGTTACTCTCCTGCTGCCGACCGAGCTCCCGGATGGCATGCTAGTGCTAGCCTCTGCGAAGATTAACTATTTTGCTAGCTTAAAACCCATATCGGGGTTTAACGCATCACCAGATCAATGTATTGCCAGTGCTCCTATAAAGTCTCACAGGCTGAAGTTTCTATTTGTGGGCCTTAGAAGAAGGCTTCTTCATGAGGCGCGGCGGAGCCTTGTGATTTATGCTGTCCGTCATACCAAAAGTGGTATCGGCTGAACTTAATCTACACGTAGTGCTTGCTAGAAAAGATCCTCTGAACTTTACATCATTTCCAGGTGACATTCTTCCAAGTTGCATTAAACTTCACTGCCTATTAGGATAGATCTTTTTGTTCTCCTTCCTATACCCCATTTGCTCCTGAAACAGGACTCTTAACTTATGGTTCTCCAAGCCGGAACCTCCTTATTGAACTTTTGCTGAGCTGGGCTTTTGTAAAGTTTGGACTTCTATAACGCATAGCTATAGTTATACAAATGATGGTGCACAGTTAAATATGCATAATGGCTGCCTGTTTTAATGATATTATTTCTTTACCGACCCTAAGCTTGAAATATGCTATGGGATATGACCTTCTTACCTTTGTACTAATAGACATGTTCAACTTACATAGGACAGGTTCTAATGTTCCTAAGCACTACATCAGTTTGTAGGTTAGCTGAATTAGGTGTCTATTTAATGTGCTGCTGAACTTTATATAGATTTAGAGAATGATGTATGCACATGATATAATTAGTGTGCTAGGTTGCTATCTCTTGCTTATTCATGACAATGTTTGTATGTATATTATGCTAAAGGCACAGCCTTTTGTAGTCTTTACACATGTGGGTCCCAATATTTATGCTCTTCATCTAAACCCTCATGTTTATTGTTTTAGGGTTTAACAAATTCGACACTATTAATTGAATGTTATGTATATGTACTGGGAGTGCACTGTGTGCATAGTGTGCACTTAGTGGGCTGTTATAAAGCAGAGCCCTAGGTAGTAATAAAAAATGTCATCCAGGGTGCATATCCACCCTGAATGTTCCCATCATCTGATATAGGGTAGATTACACTTAAAGAACCTTAATACTAAAATGTACAATCTCTATGGAGTAGACCTTTCTTCCAGGTTTGTGCTGTTATGTTATTTCTTGGATTCTAGGGTTTTATGCTCCTATATCTTATACCTAAACAGCATATTAATCTAAGATTTCTACTAGGGCATGGCAATACATTTCATGGCAATATTTTCTATATACCACCCCTTCTAACAGAGGGGTTTATGCTATTGTGACCAATACAGTCTTATTCTATGGTTCATTCTTACTGGCCCACAGACATTCTATATCTCAATTGGTTATGCAGTGTTAATGGCTATTTCAGGGTAAACCTTCTTACAATCTACCTTAATTTTATATATATGTATATTATGCTAAAAGTACAGCCTTTTGTAAACTTTGCACATGTGGGTGCCAATATGTATGCTCTTTTCCCAAACCCTTATGTTTATTGTTTCAGGGCCTAACAAGTCTGACACTACTATTTTAATGTTCTATATATGTCCTAGAGATGTAGATGTGAATTTGCAGTCCTTACAAAACTTTATATGTAAATGTTTACTCTAGAACAGCACCTAACCAGTATACTTTTATACTCCCAAGTATTTAACTCATATTTCGCTGACACAGCAATTGTGTTACTCTTTCGACAAAACTATAGTTTGACCCACTTAGATGGTTTTAGCACTTCATTTAACCTGAGTACTAGAAGTTTTATGTATTAGGTCATTATTTTTCTACTATGTATTGCACACAAGAGCTTGTACATTCTCCAAGCATGCTGGTACTTTGTTCAACCTTCTATGGCTCTAAGATTTGTTACTTGGTTATATCCATAACGCTATTATTCCTGCCTATTGTTATGTGTGTAAAAGGACTCCTTGTTATTAGCTGGACTGTTTGCATTATTGTTGACATATGTTTCAGAAGCCCCACAGGTTTGTACAGATTATTTTCCAAGGTACCAAGATCTGACCATTACAAATTTGGGAGATTTATGTTATACCTCTATATGGGGTGATGTAACTTTATTTTCTTCATGATCAGAAGATGTACATGTGTGGTCTGGATAAGATGTTGGATATTGCATAACATAATCCTATAGTCTATTCTCTACTATATCCCCCTTTAATAATTAAAAACCCATCCTCCCACAATTCCCTTTCATGGCTAAACTAAAGAGCTAATACATTATAGTTTATGTGTTTATCATCAGATTTTCCAACCCTCCTGTTAAATATTAAATTGCTCTATTATTTACCCCTCTCATGCTTACCGGTACCCCCCATCTATCTGATGGCCTATATTAACTCTTTACATATAGAATTTACTGCTTAAATGGTATATATAAGTCATAAGCATAATGCTGACAGCGTGGGAAACATGCTAGCCACAATATTTTTGCTAAATAGTTATCCTGTATTTGTTGGCTCTGCCCTCCCACTCCAATCCCTATTACCACACCTAGGCTTAGACCGGGGCTCATATTATTTAGTCTATATTAGCTTCATAATACCCCCCCCCCCCCATACTGTTTAGCTTAAACCTGTAATGACCTGGAACCCAGTCCTTCCAACTAGCATTTTCAACGTATTCTCTCAATGTAACTAAGCTCATTGTATGTTTGTCATAACTTTCTCTTCATATGGACATAATTCTTTATTTAGATAATTATTCCGCTTTGCTGGAGCTATGTCCATCCCAGTAGTCATGTAAATAACAAGCCCTCCCTGTGAAGTCCACCCTTATATCCATCCAATAAGGCTTTCCATACCTGCTCTCATGCCCTATTTGGCTCCGCACCCCCCCATTTCCCTTCCCCACTCCACTTTGAGCGGCTCTTGCCCGCTGCGCCCCTTCTCCCCCTCCCCACTAAATTGGCCCATAAGTGGCCAAACACAAGCCAATCCACGTTTATCTTAACCTTACTAGTTTATATTATGCTACAAACGTTTTTCAGGATAATGTGGAGAATATACTCTATTTCCCCCCTCCCTCTACCCCCATAAAACCAACCCTTCCTTGTTTATATTTTCTAAATTGATAACTTATGGTGTATTTGTCCATCACAAGGTTGGATCACTTCTAGTCTACATACCATATTAAAAAATAAAAACTGAGGTCTCAATTTGGATAGTCCAAAATTTTTACTAACACCTTTTAATAAACGGGATTTATATGCCCCGTCTGATTAGAGTTATTGCCTAGTAAACCTCCATGCTCCTTCATAACACTAACTAGCTATAGTTACTACATTCTTTTACCGCTCACCATAGAGTATTACTCTTTATATTCTCGAATCTATACAATGTGGGCATATCTAGTATTGTTTATCTGGCAAGATCATGGTATTAGTATTGTATTATTCTCCTATGCTATTATTGTTGGACGTTTCATTATTGTTATATTTGTTTATGACTTCAATAAAAAACTATTTAAAAAAAAAAAAAAAAAAAGATGCGGGCAGACATGATCTGCTATAGCAGATCATGTCCGCCCAACATCACTAAATGCCAACAGATTACACTGTTGACATTTAACATTGCACAAGCATTTCTAGTGAAATGCTTGTGCAATGCTGCCCCCTGCAGATACACGGCCATTCGGCCGCTAACAGGGGTTGTCAATCATCTTGAGAATATCTGATCGGGATGATTGCTGTCCCCCGCCTCAGAGGTGGCAGATAATGGCACGCACGGAAACTGCTACATTAGCAGCATGTTAAATTGTCCCCCTATAACACTTTATTAAATACTAGTCCTAAAGCCCGTTCACACGGGCCATTTTTTGCAGTACAGCGGTCCCACCCCTTGCGCTCTTTCCCTCCCCCTCTCTTTTGCTCTCTCTCTTCCCCCTCTCTTTTGATCTCTCTCTCCCCCTCTCTTTTGAGCTCTCTCTCCCCCTCTCTTTTGACCTCTCTCTCCCCCTCTCTTATGCGCTCTCCCCCTCTCTTATGTGCTCTCTCTCTCCCCCTCTCTTTTGCGCGCTCTCTTTCCCCCCCTCTTTTGTGCTCTCTCTCTTTCCCCCTCTCTTTTGCGCTCCCCCCCATCTCTTTTGTGCTCTCTCTCTCCCCCATCTCTTTTGTGCTTTCTCCCCCCTCTCTTTCCCCCCTCTCTCTCCCCTCTCTTTTGTGCTCTCTCTCTCCCCCCTCTTTTGCGCTTTCTCTCTCCCCCTCTTTTGTGCTCTCTCTCCCCCCCTCTCTTTTGTGCTCTCTCCCCCCTCTCTTTTGCACTCTCTTTCCTCCCTCTTTTGCTCTCTCTCTCTCTCCCCCCTCTCTTTTGCTCTCTCTCCCCCTCTGTTTTGCGTGCTCCCTCCCCCTCTTTTGCACACTCTCTCTCCCCCCTCTTTTGCGCTCTCCCTCTCCCCCTCTCTTTTGCGCTTTCTCCCCCCTCTCTTTTGCTCTCTCTCTCCCCCATCTCTTTTGCGCTCTCTCTCCCCCTCTATTTTGAGCTCTCTCTTCCCCATCTCTTTTGCGCTCTATCTCCCCCCTCCCCTCTCTCTCCCCCCTCCCCTCTCCCCCCCTCTCTCTCCCCCCTCCCCTCTCTCCCCCCTTCTCTCCGCCCCTCTCCCCCCTCCTCCTCTCTCCCCCCCTCTCCCCCCTCCTATCTCCCCCTCCTCTCCCCCCTCCTCTCTCCCACCTCCTCTCACCCCCTCCTCTTCCCCCTCCTCTCTCTCCCCCCTCTCTCTCCATCCCCTCTCTCTCCCCCCCTCTCTCCCCCTCCTCTCTCCCCCTCCTCTCTCTCACCCTCTCCTCTCTCTCCCGCCCCTCTCCCCCCTCCTCCTCTCTCCCCCCCTCTCCCCCCTCCTATCTCCCCCTCCTCTCCCCCCTCCTCTCTCCCACCTCCTCTCACCCCCTCCTCTTCCCCCCTCCTCTCTCTCCCCCCTCTCTCTCCATCCCCTCTCTCTCCCCCCCTCTCTCCCCCTCCTCTCTCCCACTCCTCTCTCTCACCCTCTCCTCTCTCTCCCGCCACTCTCCCCTCCTCTCTCCCCCCTCCCCTCTCTCTCCCCCCTCTCCCCCTCCTCTCTCCCCCCTCCCCTCTCTCTCCCCCCCTCTCTCCCCCCTCCTCTCTCCCTCCTCCTCTCTCCCCCCTCTCTCTCCCCCTTCTCTCTCTCTCCCTCCCCTCCTCTCTCTCTCCCCTCCTCTCTCTCCCCTCCTCTCTCTCCCCTCCTCTCTCTCTCTCTCTCTCTCTCTCCCTCTCTCTCTCCCCCTCTCTCTCTCTCCCCCTCTCTTTTGTGCTCTCTCTCCCCCTCTTTTGCTCTCTCCCCCCTCTCTTTTGTTATCTCCCTCTCTTTTGCTCTCTCTCTCTCCCCCCTCTCTTTTGTGCGCTCTCTCTCTCCCCCTCTTTTGCTCTCTCTCTCCCCCTCTCTTTTGAGCTCTCTCTCTCCCCCCTCTCTCTCCCCCCTCTCTTTTGAGCTCTCTCCCCCATCTCTTTTGTGCTTTCTCTCCCCCTCTCTCTCCCCCCCTCTCTCTCTCCCCCCTCTCTCTCCCCTCTCCTCTCTCTCTCCCCTCCTCTCTCTCTCTCTCTCCCCCTCTCTCTCTCTCCCCCCTCTCCTCT
Source organism: Bombina bombina (assembly GCF_027579735.1). Classification (NCBI taxonomy): domain Eukaryota; kingdom Metazoa; phylum Chordata; class Amphibia; order Anura; family Bombinatoridae; genus Bombina; species Bombina bombina. The sequence continues at coordinate 793,300,917 of NC_069499.1, forward strand.
CTCCCCCCCTCCTCTCTCTCTCCCCCCTCCTCTCTCTCTCCCCCTCTCCTCTCCTCTCTCTCTCCCCTACTCTCTCCCCTCCCTCTCCCCTCCCTCTCCCCTCCTCTCTCCCCTCCTCTCTATCTCTCCCCCCTCTCTATCTCGTGACCTTGCCCAGCCACGCCCCCTTCACGCCCGACCATGCCCCCTTCATGACCATGCATGCCCCATCACACCCCCTTCATGCCGACCACGCCCCCGCTCATGTCCGACCATGCCCACTTCTGCCGCAGATCAGCTAGGGAGTAGGACTCACAGGCCAGGTGTGTTTGTCCTTGTGCTGTCTCTACTGCGCATGACAGCTTCGGACAAACACACTTGGCCTTTTATATAATAGGATGAATTTCGCACAAATATGCTTTTCATGTTTTCCGCTAATTGACTGTAAAGGGTCCCCCCTCTCTCTCTCCACCCTCTCCTCTCCTCTCTCTGTCCCCTCCTCTCTGTCTCTCTCTCCCCTCCTCTCTCTCTCCCCTCTCTCTCTCCCCCCTCTCTTTTGCGCTCTCTCTCTCCCTCTCTTTTTTGTGCTCTCTCTCCCCCCCTCTCTTTTGCGGTCTCTCCCCCCCTGTGTGTTGCGCATTTGCCCCCCTCTCTTTTGCTCTCTCTCCCCCCTCTCTTTTGCGCTCTCTCCCCCCTCTTTTGTTCTCTCTCTCCCCCCTCTCTTTTTCGCTCTCTCTCTCCCCCTCTCTTTTGCCCTCTCTCCCCCCTCTCTTTGAGCTCTCTCCCCCCTCTCTTTTGCTCTCTCTTTTAAGTAAGGCGTGGGATACACCACTAAGTGCCTTGCACATTCAGGATACCTATGAAACAGAAGGAATTCAAAGAACAGGTAATATCATTCTAGTAACACAAGCGGATACTTTTAACCACCTGACCGCCATATTAGCTGCTGTCTAAGTAGCGATACAACAGAACACTGTGAAATTACCTGTCTTGTTACATCTGATCCTAAGTCGATCTTAGGTTTACTGTTAAAGTTGCTATATCTGCTGTTGTGGAAATTGAGATTAATAACAACAGTTATTTCATATATACCCTGGAATAGAGGCCTCTATATAGGGTTCCTTAATACGATTCACTGAATTATATGGGACTTTCAGTTTATTTAATTTTGTTGCCACAACAATTTATATATATGTTCACTGTGTTTTTTTGCTATAATTTTGATTTAAGATAAAATTGATTTTCAACATGACCTGCTATCTGCCTGTGTTTTCTTGAGGATAGTGCTAATCCTGGTAAATCTATTAATAATTGTTTATTTATCCCAATGTGCTGGATTAAGAGTTACTATTTTTTCTTTTAGATTTATAACCAATTATTTAACTCTCCATGCACAGGTGAAGGGGGAGATTTTTGGGGGTTACCCCATTAATCCTTTCATTTTTATATATATATAAATATATGTACAAATAGGATATACCACTAGCCAGTAGTGGTATAAGCTCTGGGACTATTCAAGCACAAAACACAGGGAGAAACACACTACAACAAATATATAATATATAGAGATATGTTGAAATGTATTCGTGATATATATATATATAAAAATACAAAAAAACAATAACTTAAAACAAATGATTAAATGGATGGTATAAAAATACCACTATTAACTAAATATATAAATGAATAAATAAATAAATAAATACCTAGAAATTTCCAATTAAAAACAGTAAGTCAATAATAAATTTGATCCAATAATATAGTGGATATCTCCCCTGAGAAAGCTGCTAGGCACAAAATCCCCCAAAAGGCGAAATATCTTTTTCCAAATGTGTCTATTAGGTTATCAACAAAGTACAATAAAGATATGGGGGATATATGATAAGCGCTAAAATCAGGAAAAGATTAATAAAATTAATTGATAAGACATATAACTTATATAGAAATCCTAAGAAAACTAGTATACATAAAATATGGATACATAAAATTGGTATACACTTGCACTTCTATTATTGTTATAGTTATATATGAAAGTATGTAACTTCATCTAATGTGGTCTATCTATGGCATATAAAAATATAAAACAATATACATAAGAAAGATACATACAACTTATAAATATCAGGGCAAAAAATATATATAATGCCAAGAAAAAGTATATATATGTATGAATGAGTCCCAAAGCCGAAAGAAACAGTTACTGCCAGTGGGGTGTACTCGTAGAAAAAAGGCCAACAAGCTAGAGTCCTGTGTATTCAGATACCCTCCAATAGGTGAAAACAATCCACATGAACAAAACTTTGGTTGTGTTTGAACAAGTTTATATCTGTTGGTTAAAGTGATGGTAAATTTTCCCAAACTGCTAAACATATTTGGAAAGGTCTTCTCCTAACTAGCATATCAATATGCTTATTTATTTCCCAAGTCACCTGTACACTAAATAAATCTCTTTATATTAATGCTACATTATGTCATTGAATGCAGCCTCTCTCTCTGATTTTTGATGTGTGTTATTTGAGTGGCAGCTTCTAGCCAATCGGAGTGTCACCATGCGCCCCATGTTAATTGATCACAGCATGCTCCTGTGCTTGGAACGCTGCGATCAATTTGAAATGCCCAACTCCTTACGCTATTTGCGCAATGACATCACTGCTTCTGTTGCACAAATGCGCATTTCAAGTTGATTGCATAGTTCCAAACATGGGAGCATGCTGTGATCAATTAATATGGGGTGCATGGTGATGCTCCGATTGGCTAGAATAGCTGCCACTCAAATAATACACATAAAAAATCAGAGAGAGGCTGCATTCAATGACTTAATGTAGCATTAAATAAATTAGATTTATATAGTGTACAGATCTATCATATGTTTACCAAAGCAAAATACAAGATATTACTCCAAAAATTAGAATTTCATAATTTTATACTTTCTAATTCCTAACTCTGAGCCCCAGTGCCACTGATACTCTGTTGATACCCAACTCTATACATCTGTTCCAACCTCTTCCCATTTCCTAAATTGTCTCTCAGGTTGTCTCGCTAAAAAAAATTGTTGGAGTCTTCCTGCCACCTCAAAATTTGTGTATCAGTACTCCTATAGGTTCTATCAATATGCCAACACTAGAACTCTCCAGCTCTGTAGACAGTGTCACTATCACACTTGCATCCCCTGTTTGTTGCATTAGAGTATGTCTGGACTCTAACTTCTCCATTTTTACATATACATCTACTGTCTTTCACCAAATACTGATAACTCAATTTATGAGCCATTTTAAAAAACAATTAAGTTATCAATCAAAACGTTTGGTCTTATCATATATCATATCACTCCTCAAATAATGCAATGCCTTTGTAAATTGTTTACAAATCTTAAAATTATCCCTCTTATAAAGTCCTCCACAACATCACACTCCATTACATCTCTAATCTAAACTCTGTACCCTCCAGTAGTTATTTCCTTCACTCTGCTACTGACCTTCGACCTTCAGTTCTGGTCATAACTGGGCAATTAGTTAAATTGACAGATCTAGACCTATGGTCATCTCATGCTGTAAGCTACTTCCCCACCATTTATGTCCAACAATCACTTTTAGAATGGAAGATATCGAGGGAGCAGGACTCTAATATCCATAGTCTGTTGATTTAGAATATTCTATAATAGTAAATCTCTGATGGGAAAGAAATAATAATAATAATAATAATAATAAAATACAAATACAAATAAAAACAATATATCATATCCAGTGATATAGAAAATCGATAATGTCACTACCCTAAGATGAAGTTTAGTATATGCATAAAATAACTGTTAGCGCGTCACTCGTAATCTTGCCCAAGCTCTAACTGTGCTCAACATAAAAAGTGATTGTGGTGGATTACAGCACATATTACAAGTTGAAAGTAAAAAGTTAGCACATGAGTCAAAGACTCAGACATGCTAACATTAAGACCATGCTAATTCCTCATAATCTTCTATAGGGCACTCTGAAGAAATCCTTATTAATTATTGATCACTCTCTAACTCAACACTGCGCTAGACCAACTGCGCTATAGCCAAAGGTGCATTTAGGAATACTTTAAATTCCTATGTTCTTCACTAAGAAAATGTGACTTATTTTTAAACAGCTATTTCTATGCATATCTGATATTTTAAAATATACTGTATATCTATACCTATATATCTATATTAATTGGCAACAAAGTTACATTAGTGCCTAGAGTTTAAGTTGTTAATTAAACATTAAAAAGCAAGGAAATTCCCAACTTAAATTGCCCCCACCCTGGTTGCTTTGCAAGACATCAATGACATCACTAGTGACATCACCTATAACACCATCAATGGTATCAGTAGCGACATAAATCATGACATCATCCTACAGATCAGAGAAATTATATTTTGTTAAATCATCAATGAAATCTCCAGTGACATCACCTATGACATCATCAATGGCATCAGTAGTGGCAATCTTTAAAATCATCCTACACAAAGAAATTATAATATCTAAATCATCAATGACATTACTAGTTACATAAATTACATCAGTAATGACATAACCCATCACATAATTCTTCAAATAAAAAAGATTATATCTTCTAAAAGTATAACGCACTAAGAGCCACCAGAACACACAGTCATTTCTTTCTGCTTTTTAACCCTATTCTCAACAGCAAAAATATAGTCCAGCACTAGAGAGGGTGCACGCTATCAGGAGTTACTATCAAAACGTTGCCTGTGCATACATTTGTATTACCTCTAATAAACTATTTGAAATAAAGTGTGCTGCTACACTTTGTCTTGTCTGTATTTTAACCCTACTCTCCTCATCCTAGCCTCATCTGTACACACAAACATCTCCTCATTCATTCATCCATCTAATTTCCTTTCCCTAACACACAACCTTCTGTGTTGCCCCTTCTATCATCAACCACATCTGGATTACATCAGCACTTCATCAGTCTCAGTTACTTTAATATGTACCTGTAATCTGTTGCCTTATACTTCTCACACTAGTCTATTTTTAACATTCCTCTTTTTTCTCATACAAAGAGCTTCTCACCCTTTCCATTAAGCATACTCTCTTACTCATTCTCTCATCTTTCTCTCTTAGTCACATCACTCTACTTATCCTCAAACCACTCTGAGATACACCTCCTTTACCTTTTCTTGCCCTAATTTCTCATGCACAAGCATCTATCCTCTTGATTTTCCTTGTACAATATCTTTTCGTTAGTTTTCTCAAGCTCACCTTAACTCCTACAGCTCCTCTCATTTTCCCCTAACACAGAGAATCCTCTTAAAGGGACAGTCTAGTCAAAATTATACTTTCATGTTTCCAATAGGGCATGCCATTTTAAACAACTTTATTATTTACTTTTATCATCAAATTTGCTTTGCTCTCTTTGTATTCTTTGTGGAAAGCTGAACCTATGTAGGCTCAAATGCTAATTTCTAACGGCTAGATTTAGAGTTCTGCGGCCAAAGGGGTGCGTTAGCTACGCTGGCTTTTTTTCTCCTGCACCTTTTAAATACCGCTGGTATTTAGAGTTCACAGAAGGGCTGCGTTAGGCTCCAAAAAAGGAGCGTAGAGCATATTTACCGCCACTGCAACTCTAAATTCCAGCGGTGCTTACGGACGCGGCCAGCTTCAAAAACGTGCTCGTGCACGATTCTCCCATAGGAAACAATGGGGCTGTTTGAGCTGAAATAAAACCTAACACCTGCAAAAAAGCAGCGTTCAGCTCCTAACGCAGCCCCATTGTTTCCTATGGGGAAACACTTCCTAAGTCTGCACCTAACACCCTAACATGAACCCCGAGTCTAAACACCCCTAACCTTACACTTATTAACCCCTAATCTGCCGCTCCGTACACTGCCGCAACCTATGTTATCCCTATGAACCCCTAATCTGCTGCCCCTAACACCGCCGACCCCTATATTATATTTATTAACCCCTAATATGCCTCCCACGCTATTGCTGACCCCTGCATATTATTATTAACCCCTAATCTGCCGCTCCGTACACCGCCGCAACCTACATTATACCTATGTACCCCTAATCTGCTGCCCCTAACACAGCCGACCCCTATATTATATTTATTAACCCCTAATCTGCTGCCCCCAACGTCGCCTCCACCTACCTACAATTATTAACCCCTAATCTGCCGACCAGACCACGCCGCTACTATAATAAATGGATTAACCCCTAAAGCTAAGTCTGACCCTAACACTAACACCCCCCTAAGTTAAATATAATTTAAATCTAACAAAATAAATTAACTCTTATTAAATAAATTATTCCTATTTAAAGCTAAATACTTACCTGTAAAATAAACCCTAATATAGCTACAATATAAATTATAATTATATTGTAGCTATTTTAGGATTAATATTTATTTTAAGGGGCAACTTTGTATTTATATTAACCAGGTACAATAGCTATTAAATAGTTAATAACTATTTAATAGTTACCTAGTTAAAATAATTACAAAATTACCTGTAAAATAAATCCTAACCTACAAGTTACAATTAAATCTAACACTACACTATCAATAAATTAATTAAATACAATACCTACAAATAAATACAATGAAATAAACTAACTAAAGTACAAAAAATAAAAAAGAACTAAGTTACAAAAAATAAAAAAATATTTACAAACATTAGAAAAATATTACAACAATTTTAAACTAATTACACCTACTCTAAGCCCCCTAATAAAATAACAAAGACCCCCAAAATAAAAAAATGCCCTACCCTATTCTAAAATTAAAATAGAAAAGGTCTTTTACCTTACCAGCCCTGAAAAGGGCCCTTTGCGGGGCATGCCCCAAAGAATTCAGCTCTTTTGCCTGTAAAAAAAACATACAATACCCCCCCCCCCAACATTACAACCCACCACCCACATACCCCTAATCTAACCCAAAACCCCCTTAAATAAACCTAACACTAAGCCCCTGAAGATCTCCCTACCTTGTCTTCACCACCGGGTCCCGATCTGTCCAGAAGAGCCTCCGAAATCTTCATCCAAGCCCAAGCAGGGGCTGAAGAGTGACGTCCATCCTCCGGCTGAAGTCTGGATCCAAGCGGCAAATGAAAAAGTCCATCTTCGGGAAGAAATCTTCATCCTATCCGGGCAGAAGAGGACATCCGGACCGGCAAACATCTTCATCCAAGCCGCATCTTCTATGTTGTTCCATCGGATGACGAGCGGCTGATCTTGAAGACCTCCGGCGCGGATCCATCCTCTTCGTTTGATGTCCAACTGAAGAATGAAGGTTCCTTTAAGGGACGTCATCCAAGATGGCTTCTTGGATTCTATCAGCCAATCGGAATTAAGGTAGGAAAATTCTGATTGGCTGATGGAATCAGCCAATCAGATTCAAGTTCAATCCGATTGGCTGATTGGATCAGCCAATCAGATTGAGCTTGCATTCTATTGGCTGATCGGAACAGCCAATAGAATGCGAGCTCAATCTGATTGGCTGATTGGATCAGCCAATCGGATTGAACTTGAATCTGATTGGCTGTAGTAGTAGTAGTTAAGAGCTTTATAAACCAGCCCAGAAATCTCTTAACTACTGACTTTTTTCTGCGGCTGGAGTTTTGTCGTTAGATTTCTAACGCTCACTTCAGAAATGACTCTAAATACCGGCGTTAGAAAGATCCCATTGAAAAGATAGGATACGCAAATGGCGTAGGGGGATCCGCGGTATGGAAAAGTCACGGCTGCAAAGTGAGCGTTAGACCCTTTCCTGACTGACTCTAAATACCAGCGGGCGGTAAAACCAGCGTTAGGAGCCTCTAACGCTGGTTTTGACGGCTACCGCCCAACTCTAAATCTAGGCCTAAGACATTGAACAGCCTCTTAGCTCAGTGCATTTTGACAGTTTTTCACAGTTAGACATTGCTAGTTCATGTGTATCATATAGATAACATTGTGCTCACTCCTGTGGAGTTATTTATAAGTCAGCACTGATTGGCTAAAATGCAAGTCTGTCAAAAGAACTGACATAAGTGAGCAGTCTGCAGAGGCTTAGAAACAAGATAATCACAAAGGTAAAAAGTGTATTAATATAGCAGTGTTGGTTATGCAAAACTGGGGTATGGGTAATAAAGGGATTATCTATATTTTTAAACAATAAAAATGCTGGTGTAGACTGTCCCTTTAACTCTTTTACACTTATCATACGCAATCCATCCTTACTCTCTTAGGACACACTTAACACATTTCACAAATCAATTGAGTAAATACAAACAAAATAATAAATAACTCACTACATGCTTTTTTATAGTAAACATGCATATATTTCTACACATTTCAGTATATGTTGGTACCAATAATTACATCATATGTGATGTTATAAACAATATTGCACAATGTATTATGAAATACATTATAATACAGGTATCCCTCAGTTTACGCCGGGGTTAGATTACAGAAGGAATGGTTGTAAATCGAAACCGTTGTAAATTGAAACCCAGTTTATAATGTAAGTCAATGGGAAGTGAGGGAGATAGGTTCCAGGCCCCTCTCAAAATTGTCATAAGTAACACCTAATACATTATTTTTAAAGCTTTGAAATTAAGACTTTAAATGCTAAACAGCATTATAAACCTAATAAAATAATCACACAACACATAATATATAATTAAACTAAGTTAAATGAACAAAAACATTTGCTAAACAGCATTATAAACCTAATAAAATAATCACACAACAAAGACTTCACTTGCATTTTCTGCAAACAGTTCTTTCTATGCCTTCCAATCTGGACTGATTTATAGACAGGAAGATCTTGTTCCTTTGAAATCTGCTCGATAGCTCAGGTCTGGTTAAACTGATTAATTTCAGCTTGCTTGGCTTTGCTACAACACAAGCGGACAGCTCCATATACTGTCTATTTTAATAAATGCACTGCTTCTCAATGCTTTTCAATAGCAGTCACATGACTGGAAAAAAAGGTTGTTATTCTGAAACGGTGTAAATTGAACCGTTGTAAAGCGAGGGCCACCTGTACATTTTTTTCCAAATTTCTCTGATGTGTAGGAAATTGTCATGAGTTTTGTCACTACTGATGCCATATATGTCATATATGATGTCACTAGTGATGTAATTGATCATTTAAAAACATATAATTTCTCTGATCTGTAGGATGATGTCATGGGTTATGCCTCTACTGATCCCATTGATGATGTTTTAAGTGATATCACTAGTGATGTCATTGATGATGTCATCAACAATGTAATGTATTATGTAATCAGTGATTTCATTGATTATGTCAGTGTTTTTTTTAAAAAAATTCAACAAAAAGAAAAAGATTTTGTAAAAGATAAATCTTATTTTCTTTAATAATTTCCAGTTACAAATTCTCAAGACCACACTATTATCATCCTATTGAGATAACTGATACATTTAAAATGTATAATTGCTGATACCTGCTATCTATGAAAATGTTATTTAATTTCTTGTTCACTTTGAAATAATCCAATTCATCGCATTGCACATATTTTATGACATCAATCTTCATAGATCCTTCCATTAGAAGTTTAGTATTTTTGTGCATTTATAACAGGAAATAATAAACACTCCACAAGTACAGTTTAAATAAAGAAAAGAAAAAATAAATGAAAATAATAATTTTGCAGTTATTTCTATTAGCAATATACCGCTGTTTAGAGCTTCAACGATAATGACAATGAAAAAGTTATTTAACATACCTTTAACTTGTTTTATATCAAAAATATTACAAATACCCTCTATATATTATTGATTTTGTTAAAAGAAAGTTAATAAAAATTATATTTGGTACTATACTGATCTAGCATTACCCTACCCATCTCTCTCACAAATGAGTTATATTGTAACATCCTCCTCTTATAAATTCTTTTTACTCCTAGATCTAATTGTCATGGTTAAGAAAGTGACAGGGAGCTGTGTGCAGCATTCAGTAATAACAGAGATAATTTACAAAAGCAATAAAACATGCACACGCAAAAATGTGCTTGTGGCACCATCTTGAATTTTAGCTTATAACAACTCAAATATCTGTAAAAACTACTAATCACACAAATTTTCACCCAATGTAATTGAAGACCCTCACCACATGATCTATTGAAATACCATGTTTCAAACAAATCCATGCAACCGATTCTTAGATAATCTATTCTCTATCTCAAATATTAAGTCTATAGGATTTTCAACTCATACCCCTGTTTTTTCAATCTCACATATCTCAAAAACTACTTAACAAAATCACTTCACATTTTTCAGCCAGGTATGTTATTCCACTCCATAGATACGAGCATTTCAAAACACAAATTTTTAAAACAAACCCGCTCTCACCTTACATTTACCAAGCACACAGAATCAGATTTCACGTAAGCAATAAAATACGCATGCACAAAAATGTGTTTATAGCACAATCTTGAATATTAAATAACTCAAAATATCTCAAAAACTACTAGTCACACAAATGTTCACCCAATGTAACGGCAGACCCTCACCACACAATCTATTCAAATACCAAGTTCAAACAAATCCATTAAACAGTTTCCTAGATAAACTTGTCTACATCTCGAATGTTAAGTCTATTGGATTTTATTTTTTGTAATGCTATGTTTTTTTAATTTTCTGTAATAGTAGAGTTTTTTTTGTAATGGTAGTTTTTTGTAGCTTATGAGGTGTTAGCTGTTAGGAGGTACTTTGTGATGGGGGTGTGGCGGTTAGGCGGTACTTTGCATTGGGGGTGTGACAGTTGTGGGGGTTAATAAATAGTGTAGCAGGTTCATTTACGGTGGGCTATGTGGCTGTTTAGGTGTTATAAGAGTGGGGGCTTATTGTGATGCAGGTTAGTGTGCGCATATGGGTGTTAGTTTTTTTTATCTGTTTTTTTTAATCTGTTTTTTCAATGCTCCATTGAAGTCTCTGGAGGAATGCGTTAACGCGATAGCGACTTTACTAGATGGAGGCTTTTTGTGCGCGTCAGGTTTTTCTTGTGCACAATACGTTTTACTTTCAACTCAAAATAAGAGCGCAACCCGACACTCCCAAAAAGCATCCGTCTAGCAAAGATAGTAAGATAGCGGGAGCATAAAATAATGCTCCACTCATAATCTAGCCCTATATTAGGAAACCGAGTAAACTATTAAGTTAGGATTGTAGGCAACTGGCTGAAAGCTGTTAAAGAAGACAGAAATGACATTTAAATTCTTTAACGCATATAACTAAGAAATAATACGGTTAACCCAGATTAAGAAAATGGTCACCAAGCTTAAAAGAACATCTAGATAATGCTATTAATATTGGTCTATTAAATTGTGGGCATACATATTAGAACCTCATTAATTCCAAAGTAGTACTCTTGATTAAAAGAGTTGAAGCTGGAAGAAAGGAAAGATGGTTCATGGTGTTTTTTCCCCTCACTGTTAGAAAGCAGAGTGCTGTTTATTTCATGTATGTATAACTGATTGTTTACTTTTTTTCCACTCAGACTCAGTCTTTAGACTGTCTTACAAGTAGTGGATTTTTGCTTAACCTTCTTTTCGGAAACACTAAATTAAAGTTATTAACTCCTAATCTGCCGCTCCCAACATCGCCACCACTAATAACATTTATTAACCCCTATTCCGCCGCTCCCCGACATCGTCGCCACTATACTAAAGGTTATAAACCCCTATACCCCGCACCCCAACATCGCCCACACTATAATAAAAATATTAATCCCTATTCCGCCGCTCCCTGACATCGCCACCACTAAATTTATTAACCCCTAAACCTCTGGCCTCCCACATCACTACCACTAAATAAACCTATTAACCCCAAAACCGCCAGCCCCCCACATCGCCAAAAACGAAATTAAACTATTAACCCCTAAACGTAACAACCCCCTAACTTTAGAATAAAATTATAGTATCCCTATCTTAAAATAAATAAAAACTTACCTGTGAAATTAAAAAAAAACTAATTTTAAACTATGAATTAAACTAACATTACTATTTAGACTAAAATTAAAATAACTATCAATTAAATAAATTAAATTACTCATTAAAAAACATAACACTACTAAAAAAAATTCTACAGTTACAAAAAATTAAAAATATTAAATTAAATTACAAAAAATAAAAAATACTAAATTGCAAAAAATAACAAATGAAATTATCCAAAAAAAAACCAATTACACCTAATCTAATAGCCCTATCAAAATAAAAAAGCCCCCCCAAAATAAAAAAACCTAGCCTACAATAAACTACCAATAGCCCTTAAAAGGGTCTTTTGTAGGACATTGTCCTAAAAGAAATCAGCTCTTTTTCCTGTAAAAAAAATACAAAGACCCCCCAACAGTAAAACCCATCACCCAACCAACCCCCCAAAATAAAAAACCTAACTAAAAAAAAAACTAAACTACCCATTGCCATGAAAAGGGAATTTGTATGGGCATTGCCCTTAAAAGGGCATTCAGCTCTTTTTCTTGCCCTTAAAAGGGCATGCAGATCTTTAAAGACAAGCCCAAACCCTAATCTAAAAATAAACCACCCCAAAAAACCTTAAAAAACCAAACACTAACCCCTCTTTAGGTACTCTCAGTTGCTGAAGTCCGGCTTAAATGATCTTCTATATCCCTGCGGAGGCGGAGACTGAGGTAAAAGGCAAAGGTCCAAGGCGGAGGTCCATCGATCCGACATGGAGATCCACTTCATGTGATCGTCCGCCACACACTGAAGATTCAAATGCAAGGTACCCCTTTTATACTGGGGGTACCATTGCATTCCTATTGGCTGAAGCATTTAAATCAGCCAATAGGAATTAGAACTGCTAAAATCCTATTGGCTGTTCAACTCAGTCAATAGGATTTAAGCAGCTCTCATTCCTATTGGCTGATTTAAATTGAGGGTTTTATTTTGGGGTGTTTTTTTTTAAATGTGGTGTTAGAATAGGAATAATTTTTATTATTTTGTATAATTTGTTTGTTATTTTGTGTAATGTTTTTTCTTTCTTTTTGGTGTGGTTTTTTTTTTTTTTTAGAATAGCCATTTTTTTATTTTTAATGGGCAGCAAAAGAGCTGAATGCCCTTTTAAGGGCAATGCCTATACAAATACCCTTTTCAGGGCAATGGGTAGATTAGGTTTAACTTTATTTTTATTTTGTGGGTTGGAGGGTAGGGGTTTTCATACTGTTAGGGGGTGTTTGTTTTTAATTTTTAGAAAAAGAGCTGATTTCTTTAGGGCAATACCATACAAAAGACCCTTTTAAGGGCCCTTGGTAGTTTATTGTAGATTATGTTTTTTATTTTGGTGTGTTTTTTTTTTTTTTAAACAGGGTATTAGAATAGGAATCATTTTTTTCGTTTTGGTTAATTTCGTTTGTTATTTTTTATAATTTTAGTTTTTTGTTTTTTTTGTAATGGTAGGTATTTTATTTTTGTAATGTTAGTTTTTTTTGTAATGTTAGGTTTTAGTGTAAGGCAGCTTAGGTTTTATTGCACAAGTAAGTTTGTATTTATTTTAACTAGGTAGTTAGTAAATAGTTAATAATTATTTGCTAACTAGTCTACCTAGTTAAAATAAATACAAACTTACCTGTGAAATAAAAACCTAAGCTAGTTACAATATAACTATTAATTATATTGTAGCTAGCTTAGGTTTTATTTTTATTTCACAGGTAAGTTTGTTTTTAGTTTTAAATAGGTATTATTTAGGTAATAATTGTAACTTTAATTTAGGTCTATTTTAATTATGTTAAAGTTAGGGGATGTTAGGTTTAGGGTTAGGGTTACGGTTAGGGTTAGGTTTAGAGGTTATTTAATTTAGGTTGTTGCGATGTGTGGGCCGGCGGTTTAGGGGTTAGTAGGTTTATTTAGTGGCAGTGATGTGGGAAGCCAGAGGTTTAGGGGTTAATAACTTTATTTAGTGGCGGCTATGTCAGGGAGCGGCGGAATAGGGGTTAATAGCTTTATTATAGTGTGGGCGATGTTGGGTACGGGGAATAGGGGTTAATAACTTTATTATAGTGGCGGCGATGTCGGGATCGGCAGATTAGGGGTTAATAAATGTATTTCCGTGGTGGTGATATCGGGAGCAGCAGATTAGGGTTTAATAACATTATGTAGGTGTCGGCGATGTCGGGGGCAGCAGATTAGGGGTGTTTAGACTTGGGGTTTATGTTAGCGTGTTAGGTTTAAACTTAACTTTTTTCCCCCATAGACATCAATGGGGCTGCGTTATGGAGCTTTTCATTTCGCAATCGCAGGTGTTAGATTTTTTTCTAACACTCTCTCCCCATTGATGTCTATGGGGAAAGCGTGTACGAGCACGTTGAAGCAGCCTCTGGATTTTGTTTGGTATGGAGCTCATCACCACCATATCACACGCATAAGGCGGCTTTTCAAAAACTCGTAATGGTAGCGCTATGGAGGGTAAAATAATGCAACTTTTGCTGCATTTGTTTCGTACCCTCTATAGTGCAAAACTTGTAATCTAGGGGGTCAAGTTATCAAGCTTCATATGGAGCTTGATGCCCCGTGTTTCCAGGCTCGCCGGAAACAGAAGTTATGAAGCAGCGGTCTAAAGACTGCTGCTCCATAACCTGTCCGTCTGCTCTGAGGTGGCGGACAGAAATCAACCCAATTGAATGCGATCGGGTTGATTGACACCCCCTGCTTGCGGCCTGCTGCGAATCTGCAGGGGGCGACATTGCACCAGCAGTTCACAAGAACTGCTGGTGCAATGATAAATGCCGACAGAGTATGCTGTTGGCATTTATCGATGTGAAGCGGACATGATCTGCTATATCGGATCATGTTCGTCGCACTTACATAAATTGACCCCTTGGTGTCAGTCTTTAGACTGTCTTATTTGCAGTGGATTATTTTTTTTTTTAAATCTCTCTCCTCTACACCACTCCATCACTCACCAACGGTCTAAGATCAATGGTTTGTCTGTTTTGTTTTGTTTGTAAAAAAATGTATGTGTCAAAAACAATTACATGTAGATTTTTTAATTTAATTTCCCTGAAAACCCATTTTCTTTATAAAACATATTTACTGTCACTTAACAAAAGGGGGAATAAGGGTTAATAACTTTATTATAGTAGCAGCAATATCGGGAGCGGCAGATTAGAGGTTAAAAAAATTATTTCGGTGGCGGCGATATCGGGAGCGGCAGATTAGGGGTTAATAACATTATGTAGGTGTCGGCGATGTTGGGGGCAGCAGATTAGGGGGGTTTAGACTTGGGGTTTATGTTTTCCCCCATAGACATCAATGGGGCTGCGTTACGGAGCTTTTCATTCCACGATCGCAGGTGTTAGTTTTTTTTCTAACACTCTCTCCCTATTGATGTCTATGAGGAAAGCGTGCATGAGTCAAAGCAGACTTGGGGTTTATGTTAGCGTGTTAGGTTTAAACTTAACTTTTTCTCCCCATAGACATCAATGGGGCTGCGTTACGGAGCTTTTCATTCCACGATCGCAGGTGTTAGTTTTTTTTCTAACACTCTCTCCCTATTGATGTCTATGAGGAAAGCGTGCATGAGTCAAAGCAGCCTTTGCATTCTGTGCGGTATGGAGCTCATCGCCACCATATCACACGCACAAGGCGGCTTTTTCAAAAACTCGTAATGGTAGCGCTATGGAGGGTAAAATAACGCAACTTTTGTTGTGTTCGTTTTGCACCCTCTATAGTGCAAAACTTGTAATCTAGGGGGTCAATTTATCAAGCTATGTATGGAGCTTGATGCCCCGTGTTTCCAGCGAGCCTAAAAACAGAAGTTATGAAGCCGCAGTGTAAAGACTGCTGCTCCATAACCTGTCCACCTGCTCTGAGGCAGCGGACAGAAATCAACCCGATCAAATGCGATCGGGTTGATTGACACCCCCTGCTTGCGGCCTATTGGCTGTAAATCTGCCGGGGGCTAAGATTAATGGATCGTCTGTTTTGTTATGTTTGTAAAAAAATGTGTGTGTCAAAAACAATTAAATGTAAAAATTTTAATTTAATTTCCCTGAAAAACCATGACCTTCTCCCTATGTTTTTTTTGCTGTATTTTGCTGTATTGTGTTTGCTCTGGGTTTTTTTTTAACACCTACCCCCCCAGCTAACCAGCCTGCCCACCTTTCCTGCTGTATTTAAAGGGATAGTCAAGTCCAAAAAAACTTTCATGATTTAAATAGGGAATGTAATTTTAAACAACTTTCCAATTTACTTTTATCACCAATTTTGCTTTGTTCTCTTGGTATTCTTAGTTGAATGCTAAACCTAGGAGTTTCTTATGCTAATTTCTTAGACTTTGAAGACTGCCTCTAATCTGAATGCATTTTGACCACTAGTGGGCATTAGGTCATGTGTTTCATATAGATAACATTAAGCTCATGCACGTGAAGTTACCCCGGAGTAACCACTGATTGGCTAAAATGCAAGTTTTTCAAAGCAACTGAAACAAGGGGGCAGTTTGCAGAGGCTTAGATACAAGGTAATCATAGAGGTAAAAAGTGTATTTTTATAACAATGTTGGTTATGCAAAATTGGGGAATGGGTAATAAAGGGAGTATCTTTCTTTTTAAACAACAACAATTCTGGTATTGACTGTCCCTTTAATGGTGCTCGCTGCACCACTGAAGTAAGTTCTCTCTCCCTTCTCCCTATGTATTTTGCTGTATTGTGTTTGCTTTGTTTTTTTAACACCTATCCCCTATCCAGCTAACCAGCCCGCCCACCTTTCCAGCTGTATTTAATGGTGCTCGCTGCACCACTGAAGTAAGTTCTCTCTCCCTTCTCCCTATGTATTTTGCTGTATTGTGTTTGCTTTGTTTTTTTTAACACCTACCCCCTATCCAGCTAACCAGCCCGCCCACCTTTCCTGCTGTATTTAATGGTGCTCGCTGCACGACTGTGCAGCGGCATGCCGAGGGCGGGCCAAAGGCGCACATAAGGCATGCACGTCAGCGCACGTCGCACCCCGACCACACCCAACTCAACAAACCTTGGCTCCAGAAACTGCCACCACTACGACGCCAGCATCCTCCATGCGCTCAACACCGGCAGATCGTCTGCCTGCCGCCACGCATCCCCGAACAACACCTTCGGACATTTGACCTGCGGCAACTGCTCCTTCCCCTCCCTCTGGACCACAACCCAACCAACTAACCCACCCAAAAACAGCCGCAATTACCTCAACTGCATCCTCCTCAACACCTGCTCCATCCACAAGCACACCCTTGAAATCTGGAACCTGCTAGACTCCACCTCCCCAGACGTCGCCTTCCTCACCGAGACCTGGCTTTCGATACTGTTGACCACAACACCCTCTGCACCCACCTACACAACGCCAGCATCCACAGCAAAGCCCTGGAATGGATCACCTCCTTCCTCATGGGCAGGACCCAGAAAGTCAGACTCCCACCCTTCTCCTCCAAACCCACACCAGTCAACTGTGGTGTACAGCAAGGCTCTTTGCTGAGCCCCACCTTCTTCAACATCTACATGGCCCCTCTCGCAGCCATCATCCAATGCCACAACCTCAACATCGTCTACTATGCCAACACCCAGTTAATCATCTCACTCACCCAAAATCCCACCACCGCCAAAAAGAACATCCACGAAGGCCTGGTATTGCAGTGCCAGACATTGCCACTGCAATACCTGACGGCTACAAGATCTGCCACAAAGCTCCACCCTCTTCAACATCTACATGGCCCCTCTCGCAGCCATCATCCAACACAATAACCTCAACATCGTCTACTATGCTGACAACACCCAGTTAATCATCTCACTCACCCAAGATCCCACCACTGCCAAAAAGAATGTCCACGAAGGCCTGGTATTGCAGTGCCGGACATTGCCACTGCAATACCCGACGGCTACAAGATCTGCCACAAAGACCGCAGCAACCGACCTGGAGGAGGCATCGCCATCATCCACAAACACAACATCCAAGTCACAACCAGCTCCGATGACCACTCACCAGGCTTAGAACACCTACACTTCAAGATCCAGGTCAACCCCAACACCACCCTCTGTGGCACCCTCATCTACAGACCTCCCGGACCTCGTCCCGCCTTCTGCGACTCCATCACCAACCACATCGCCCCCCCATGCCCTTGCCTCAACAGACTACATCCTCCTCGGTGACCTCAACTTCCATCTTGACAACCCCAACAATCACAACACCTCCATCCTCCTGGAAAACCTCGGAACCATCGGACTGAAGCAACTCATAAACTACCCAACCCACGCCGCTGGCCACACCCTTGACCCGATCATCTACTTAGGCAACCACATCTCATTCAATCACATAACTCCTCTGGACTGACCACCACTGCATACACTTCTCCTTCAACAAACCCCCCACCCACCTCTGACAGTACCACCCGCCCTGCAGAAACTGGAACAACATCACCCAAGACCAACTACACCGCACCCTAAACAAATCCTTCCCACCTACCTCCACAGATGCCAACTACTCTGCCTGCAACCTCCACCACTGGATTACAGACTACTCCAACACCCTCACTCCCCTCAAAAAAATGTCCAGCCGCCAAACCATCAACAAGGCCAGATGGTTCACCTCGGCCCTCCAGGACTCCAAACACCACTGCAGACAATTGGAAAGAACCTGGAGATCCATCAAGACCCTTCTGGAAAAAGCTGCCTTTAAGGAAACATTAACCACCCACCACTACCTCATAAAAACCGCCAAAAAAAACAGTCATCCAAGACAGATTCAACTCTAACGCACACAACAGCAAGGAGTTGTTCTCAGTCATCAAGGAATTCTCTAAACCCAACAGTGACACCATCAACATCCCACCCTCCCAGGACCTCTGCAATACCCTTGCTGCACACTTCCACCGCAAGATCCTTAACATCTATGACAGTTTTACGCCTCATAACTCAACCTCCACCACCTACTCCCCTACACCCCTCCCAAATTCACCCCCACACCACACACAGACTATCTGGAGCCCCCTCACCACAGAGGACACCCTCAGAATCATGAAATCCATCCACTCTGGTGCACCCTCTGACCCATGCCCCCATCACATATTCAACAAAGCAAGCGACACCATCGCCACTTAACTCTGCCACACCATCAACTGCTCCATCAAAATCTGCACCTTCTCAGATGTCTGGAAGCACGTGGAAGTGAAACCCCTGCTGAAGAAACCCTTGGCAGACCTACGGACCCGAATAACTACCGCCCCATCTCTCTACTCCCCTTCCCGGCCAAAGTCATAGAGAAGTCCATCAACTTTGAACTTATTGACCAGATTGAGGCCAACCACACCCTGGACCACTCCCAATCCAGTTTCAGAAACAACCACAGTACCGAGACTGCCCTCCTTGCCACCACAGACGACATCCGCGCCGTGCTCGACTGAGGAGAAACCACCGCCCTCATCCTCCTAGACCTCTCAGCAGCTTTCGACACTGTCGACCACAACACCCTCCTCACTCGCATACACGACGCCGGCATCCACATCAAAGCCCTGGAATGGATCACCTCCTTCCTCATGGGCAGGACCCAGAAAGTCAGACTCCCGCCCTTCTCCTCCAAATCCACACCAGTCAACTGCAGTGTACAGCAAGGCTCTTTGCTGAGCCCCACCCTCTTCAACATCTACATGGCCCCTCTCACAGCCATCATCCAACGCCACAACCTCAACATCGTCTACTACGCCAACAACACCCAGTTAATCATCTCACTCACCCAAGATCCCACCACCGCCAAAAAGAACGTCCACGAAGGCCTGACAGCAGTCGCCACCTAGATGAATGACAATTGTCTCAAACTAAACACAGACAAAACCGAAGTCCTCCTCGGACCCAATAAATCAGCATGGGATGACTCCTGATGGCCCACAGCACTCGGTCACCCTCCAACCCCAACCAACCATGTACAAAATCTAGGCTTCATTCTGGACTCCTCGCTCTCCATGGACTGACAAATCAATGTCATCACATCAACATGCTTCCACATTCTCCAGCTGCTACGAAAAATCTTTAAGTGGATCCCTACCAAAACCAAGAAAACAGTCACCCACACCCTCGTCAGCAGCCGGTTGGACTACGGCAACTCATTCGCGCAGGCTTCACCATCAAACTCGAAAAGAGACTCCAACGTTTCCAGAACGCCTCAGTCAGACTCATCCTCAACATCCCTCTCCAATGCCACATCACTGAAAACCTAGGGAACCTTCACTGGATCCCCATCAACAAGAATCACCTTCAAGCTCCTTACCCATGCGTTCAAGGCCCTACACAACATCGGACCCGAATACATCAACCACCGCGTAAATTTCTAAACCCCCGCCAGACAAATCCGATCGGCCAACCAAGCACTCGCAGTCATCCCCCACATCAGCAAATCCACAGCGGGATGAAGATCCTTTTCCCACATGGCAGCAAAGACTTGGAACACCCTCCCGCTGAACCCCAGACAATCAACCTCCCTTACAGAGTTCAGAAAGGACCTAAAAACCTGGCCCATCCCCTCCCCCCTCCTCCTATCTGCTTTCCCTTAGTGCCTTGAGACCCTCACGGGTGATTAGCTCGCGCTCTATAAGTACCTGATAGATAGGGGGCGACATTGCACCAGCAGTTCACAAGAATTTGTTTATTTTGTGTAATGTATAGTGTTAGGGGGTGTTTGTATTTTTCTTTTTAGTAAAAGAGCTGTTTATCTCAGGGCAATGCCCTACAAAAGGTCCTTTTAAGGGCCCCCCAAAAGGCCCTTTTAAGTGCCCTTGGTAGTTTATACTAGAGTAGGTTTTTTATTTTTTTTATTTTTGGGTGGGTTTATTTTTTAAAGGGTATTAGAATAGGATTAATCTTTATTTTTTTGGATTATTTATTTTTTTATTTTTTTTAATGGTAGGTTTTTTTATTTTTTGTAATGGTAGGTTTTAGTGTAAGGCAGGTTAGGTTTTATTTCACAGGTAGGTTTGTATTTATTTT
Organism: Bombina bombina; assembly: GCF_027579735.1. NCBI lineage: Eukaryota > Metazoa > Chordata > Amphibia > Anura > Bombinatoridae > Bombina > Bombina bombina. Next base: position 793,321,846 of record NC_069499.1, read on the forward strand.
AACTAGATAATTAGTAAATAGTTCATAACTATTTACTAACTAGTCTACCTAGTTAAAATAAATACAAACTTACCTGTGAAATAAAAATAAAACCGAAGCTAGCTACAATATAACTATTAGTTGTATTATAGCTAGCTTAGGTATTATTTCACATATAAGTATTTAGTTTTAAATAGGAATTATTTAGATCTGGACTCATTGCTGGTCAGTTCAGTACTCTCCAGCTTTGGGTCATTGTCCTGATGCTTTTTTCTCTGTTATTCTTTGTTATAGAGATATCCAGATAGGAAGCATTCACATATGCAGCACTACATGACAGGAAATAGTGCTGCCAATTAGTGCTTTTGCTATTGTATAACATTAAAGGGACAGTAAAGTCAAAACTAAACTTTCATGATTCAGATAGGGCATGCAATTTTAAACAACTTTCCAATTTACTTTTATCATCAAATTTACTTTGTTCCCTTGGTGGTATTTTTGAAAAGCTAAACCTAGCTAGCCTCAAACTGATTTCTAAACCGTTGAAAAACGCCTCTTAGCTCAGAGCATTTTGAAAGTTTTTCACAGTTAGACAATACTAGTTCATGTGTGTCATATAGATAACATAGTGCTCACTCCAGTGAAGTTATTTAGGAGTCTTCACTGATTGACTACACTGCATGTCTGTCAAAAGCACTTAGATAAGGAGGCTGTCTGCAGAGGCTTAGATACAAGGTAATCACAGAGTTTAAAAGTATATTAACATAACTGTGTTGGTTATGCAAAAGCGGGGAATGGGTAATAAAGGGATTATCTATCTTTTTAAATAAGAACAATTTTGGTGTAGACTGTCCCTTTAATATAAAGCTGTTATCATATAGTGCTGCACACACGCTCTCACCCCAGAACATACCTTCCTGCTTTTCAACAATGGATAACAAAAAACAAAAAATACAATGATAATAGAAGTAAATTATAAAGTTGTTTAAAATTGTATATTCTATCTGAAACATGAAAGAAAAATGTGGGGTTTTATGTCCCTTAAAGCACGCTTCATAAAAGTCTATGGGGAGAGGCAGTTAGCGATGTTGCAGTATCCTAAATCCTCTTGCACTAACCTTTTACTTTCCACTTATAAGACCATTACTAACCTGAGAGTACTAATTTTTTATCTTGAATGCAGTTAGCTCTCATGAGTGATACTTGTGTCTTTCCTTCATACAAACAACTTAGAAGACAAAGGACAGCATGGATTCACTGCTGGAAGATCATGTCAGACTAATCTAATTGATTTATTTGACCATGTAACTAAATTAATAGACTAGGGAGGAGCCGTAGATGTTGCATATCTAGACTTTAGCAAAGCATTTGACACCGTCCCACACAACAAACGTATTCACAAAATGCATTCAGTTGGAGTAGATGATAAGATTGTAAAGTGGGTAGAATGCTGGCTTAAAGATAGATGACAGAGGGTTTCAATTAATGGAGTACATTCAAATGAGGCATCAATTATTAGTGGTGTTCCCCAAGGGTCAGTTCTTTGGCCTTTTTTGTTTAACATGTTCATAAGTGATATTGGAAATGGGCTTAAGGGGAAGGTTTGCTTGTTTGCTGATGATACAAAAATGTGTAACAGAGTTGATGTTCCAGGAGGGGTTGATCAAATGAACAGCGATAATAAAAAAACTAGAGGACTGGTCAAATAAATGGGATCTGAAATGTAATATTCCCAAGAGCAAAATTATGCATATAGGATCCAAAAACCCAAAGGCCAATTATGGAGGAATTCCGCAGCGTAATTGTGGCAAGCTTGATTCCCCTTAGTTATCAATCCCTACAGACCGGCAAAAGTTGAAATCTGTGACGTAACATACGATCCGCCAGTCTCAGTCTGACACAGATCGCTGCTTACGTCACTACAGATGTTCCGAATGCAAATTTGGCACTATCTGACAACTTTTGCTAGTTAACAAATTTCTACCAGGTATGCTCACCACTATTCCGGCCCAGCGTACCTGCTTACCTGCTTTTTAATCCGCCGCCCTGGAGGTGGCGGATGCCTTAGGAATCAATGGGAGTCTGAAAGCAGCGAAAGCTTATGTTCGCTGCTGCCCGATATCCCATTGATTCCTATAGGAGAATAAAAGTTACGTTTACACCTAATACCCTAACAAAACCCCCGAGTCTAAACACCCCTAATATGCTGCCCCCTACACTGCCGCCACCTACATTATACTTATTAACCCCTAATCTGCCGTCCTGACATCGCCACCACCTACATTATACTTATTGACCCCTAATCTACCGCCCCGACACCTACATAAAGTTATTAACCCCTACCCCACCGCTCCCGGAGCCCACCGCAACTAAATAGATGTATTAACCCCTAAACCCCTGGCCTCCCACATCGCTAACACTTACTAAACCTAATAACCCCTAAACCACCAGCCCCCCACATTTCCATAAACTAAATTAAACTATTAACCCCTAAACCTAACAACCCGCTAACCTTATATTAAATATTAACTCATCCCTATCTTATAATATATTTAAACTTACCTTTAGATTAAAATTAAACTATATTAAACTATTAATTAATATACCCTAACTATTATACTAAAATTACATTAAACTACATTAAACTAATAATCTACCCTAACTATTATACTAAAATTAAATTAAACTATATTAAACTAATAATTAATCTACCCTAACTGTTATATTAAATTACATTAAAATATATTAAAATAATGTCTTGAAGTTGGAGCCGCTCCACGCCGGATGGATGAAGATAGAAGATGCCGTCTGTGTGAAGACTTCTGCAGGCTTGGATGAAGACCTCGGCCACTTGGATGAAGACTTCTGCCGGCTACTTGGAGGATGGATGTCAGATCTTCAAAACTGTAAGTGAATCTTCAGGGGTTAGTGTTAGGATTTTTTAAGGGTGTATTGGGTGGGTTTTATTTTTAGATTAGGGTTTTGGGCTGCAATAGAGCTAAATGTCCTTTTAAGGGCAATGCCCATCCAAATGCCCTTTTCAGGGCAGTGGGGAGCTTAGGATTTTTTAGTTAGGTTGGGGGGGTTGGTTGTGTGGGTGGTGGGTTTTACTGTTGGGGGATTGTTTGTATTTTTTATTTACAGATTAAAGAGCTGATTTCTTTGGGGCAATGCCCCGCAAAAGGCAATTTTAAGGGCTATTTGTAGTTTATTGTAGGCTAAGGTTTTTTTTATTTTGGGGGGGCTTTTTTATTTTCATAGGGCCCTTAAATTAGGTGTAATTAGTTTAAATCTTTGATAATTTCTTTTTTATTTTGTTTAACTTAGTGTTTATTTATTTTTTTGTAACTTAGTTGTTAGTTTTTTGTAACTTAGTAATTTTTTAGTGTAGATTTAAATTATTTGAGTAGGGTTAGGTGTTTAAATATATAATATAGTTAATTTAATTTGTAGTTTACTGTAATTTAGTATAACAGTTAGGGTAGATGAATTATTAGTTTAATATAGTTTAATGTAATTTTAGTATAACAGTTAGGGTAGGTTAATTATTAATTTAATATAGTTTAATTTAATTCTAAAGGTAAGTTTAAATTTATTATAAGATAGGGATGAGTTAATATTTAATGTACATTTAGCGGGTTGTTAGGTTTAGGGGTTAATAAGTTAATTTAGTTTATGGTGATGTGGGGGCTGGCGGTTTAGGGGTTCATAACTTTATTTAGTTGCAGTGGGCTCCGTGAGCGGCGGGATAGAGATTAATAACATAATGTAGGTGGCAGCGGTGTAGGGGGCGGTAGATTAGGGGTTAATAACAATTATGTAGGTGTAGGGGGCGGCATATTAGGGGTTAAGAACATAATGTAGGTGGCGGTGGTGTAGGGGGCAGCACATTAGGGGTTAAGAACATAATGTAGGTGGCGGCGGGGTCCGGGAGTGGCGGGATAGGGGTTAATAAGTTTATTAGAGTTGTGGTGGGCTCCTGGAGCAGCGGGATAGGGGTTAATACATTTATTAGAGTTGCAGTGAGCTCCGGGAGCAGTGGGATAGGGATTAATAAGTTTATTAGAGTTGCGGTGGGCTCCGGGAGCGGCGGGTTTAGGGGTTCATAACGTTATTTATTTGCAGCAGGGTCCAGGAGTGGCGGGATAGGGGTTAAAAAGTTTAGTATAGTGGCGGTGTTTAGTGACAGTATACAAATAAAGCTGTGAAAAAGCTGAATAGCAGCGAGATCAATGACTGTCAGTTAACAACAGTCCGCTGCTCATCGCCCTGTACTTGGTGTGCTGCTTTTTGATAGCTTTTTTGTTAAATTTGGAGAGCGTATTCAGGTCCACAGCCGCGATGTTAGGCAATGTCAGGCGAGCATATTGGTGCCGTCGAATGTAACACAGTTGACTGCTTGATAAATAGGCCTCATAGCCTCAATGGTACATTACTGACTGTAACTAAAGAAGAAAAAGACTTGGGAATTATCATTTCAAATGATTTAAAATTTGATAGACAATGCAGTAGTGCAGCCAGTAAGGCCAGTCAAATACTTGGTTGCATTGGGAGAGGTATTAGTAGCAGATATAGCAAGGTTCTTATGCCACTTTACAGATCCAAATCTGGAATACTGTGTACAGTTCTGGAGACCATATCTTCAGAAAGATATAAATAAACTAGAAGCTGTCCAAAAGGGGGTCTAAAATATAAAACGCACAAAGAAAGACTCTATGATCTAAATATGTATAGCTTAGAGGATAGAAGGGAAAGAGGTGACGTGATAGAAACCATCAAATATATGGACTTAATAAAGTAGAAGCTGAAAGCATTTTCCACAAAAAAATAAATGCCAAAACAAGGGGTTACAATCTAAAGTTAGAGGGTAGCAGTTTCAGAAAAAAATTGAGGAAGCATTTTATTTTACAGAAAGGATGGTGTATTCATGGAATAAACTTCCATTTGAGGTGGTAAACACTATGGGGTCAATTTATCAAATCTGGCGGACATGATACGCTGTAGCGTATCATGTCCGCCAGACATCGTTGAATGTGGACAGCATACATTGTCTGTATTCAACACTGCACAAGCAGTTCTAGTGAACTGCTTGTGCAATACCGCCCCCTGCAATTGGCCGCTAGCATGGGGTGTCAATCAGCCCAATCTTATAGGATCGGGTGGATTGCTGTACGCAGCCTCAGAGGTGGCGTATGAGTTAAGGAGCAGCGTTCTACAGACCGCTGCTTCTTAACTCCTGTTTCCGGCGAGCCTAAAGGCTAGTGCAGAAACAGGGTGAATTGGCCCAATTCGGTCAATAATAAATTGACCCTAAAGACTGCAAAGGAATTCAAAAATGCGTGGTTCATGCATAAGGCTATCCTAAGAAAAAAGTGACATGCAATATGGGTAGACTTGATGGGACTTTTTGTTTCTTATCTACTGTCAAATTCTATCGGCTAGATTTAGAGTTTTGCGTCAGCTGTCAAAAGCAGCGTTAAGGGGTCCTAATGCTGCTTTTTATCTAACGCTGGTATTTAGAGTTAGCCAGGAAAGGGTCTACCGCTCACTTTCTTTCCGCGACTCCAGGCTACCACAGATCCCCTTACGTCAATTGCGTATCCCATCTTTTCTATGGGATTTGCCTAACGCTGGTATTTGGAGTCTTGGAACAAGTGAGCAGTAGACCCTCTACCGACAAGACTCCAGCCGCAAAAAAAGGTCTGTAGTTAAGAGCTTTATGGGCTAACGCCGGAACATAAAGCTCTTAACTACTGTGCTACAAAGCACACTAACACCCATAAACTACCTATGTACTCCTAAACCAAGCCCCCCCCACATCGCCAACCCTCTAATAAAAAATTTTAACCCCTAATCTGCCGACCGGACACCGCCGCCACCTACATTATAGCCATGAACCCCTAATCTACTGCCCCTAACATCGCCGACACCTATATTATATTTATTACCCCCTAATATGCCCCCCCCCCCAACGTCGCCGCTACCTAACTACAATTATTAACCCCTAATCTGCTGACCGGACCTTGCCGCCACTATAATAAATGTATTAACCCCTAAACCGCCGCCCTCCCACCTTGCAAACACTATAATAAATTGTATTAACCAATAATCTGCCCTCCCTAACATCGCCGCCACCTACCTACAATTATTAACCCCTAATCTCCCGCCCGCAATGTCGCTGCTACTATAATAAAGTTATTAACCCATAAACCTAACTCTAGCCCTAACCCTAACACCCCCCTAAGTTAAATATAATTTTAATTAAACGAAATAATATTCCTATAATTAAATAAATTATTCCTTTTTAAAACTAAATACTTATCTATAAAATAAACCCTAATATAGCTACAATATAACTAATAGTTACATTGTAGCTATTTTATGATTTATATTTATTTTATAGGCAACTTTGTATTTATTTTAACTAGGTACAATAGCTATTAAATAGTTAATAACTATTTAATAGCTACCTAGTTAAAATAAGTACAAAATTACCTGTAAAATAAATCCTAACCTAAGTTACAAATACACCTAACACTAGACTATCATTAAATTAATTAACTAAATGAACTACAATTAGCTAAACTAAAATACAATTAAATAAACAATTCTATAATACAAAAAAAACAAACACTAAATTACAAAAAATTAAAAAAAATACAAGAAGTTTAAATTAATTACACCTAATCTAAGCCCCTTAATAAAATAAAAAATCCCCCCAAAATAAAAAAATGCCCTACCCTATTCTAAATTAAAAAAGTTATCAGCTCTTTTACCAGCCCTTAAAAGGGCTTTTAGCGGGGCATTGCCCCAAAGTAATCAGCTCTTTTACCTGTAAAAAAAAAATACAACCCCCCCAACATTAAAACCCACCACCCACATACCCCTATTCTATCCCACCCAAACCCCCTTAAAAAAACCTAACGCTAACCCCCTGAAGATCTCCCTACCTTGAGTCGTCTTCACCCAACCGGGCCGAAATCTTCATCCAAGGTGCGCAGAGGAGATCCTTCATCCAGGCGGCGTCTTCAATCTTCATCCATCCGGAGCGGAGTCGAGCCATCTTCAAAGGAGCCGACGCGGAGCCATCCTCTTCAACCGACGACTGAACGACGAATGAAGGTTCCTTTAAGGGACGTCATCCAATATGGCGTCCCTTCAATTCCGATTGGCTGATAGGATTCTATCAGCCAATCGGAATTAAGGTAGGAAAATTCTGATTGGCTGATGCAATCAGCCAATCAGATTGAAGTTCAATCCGATTGGCTGATCCAATCAGCCAATTGTATTGAGCTTGCATTCTATTGGCTGATTGGAACAGCCAATCGGATTGAACTTCAATCTGATTGGCTGATTGCATCAGCCAATCAGATTTTTCCTACCTTAATTCTGATAGGCTGATAGAATCCTATCAGCCAATCGGAATTGAATGGACGGCAGCTTGGATGACGTCCCTTAAAGGAACCTTCATTTGTCGTTCAGTCATCAGTTGAAGAGGATGGCTCCGCGTCGGCTACTTTGAAGGTGGCTCCGCTCCGCTCCGGATGGATGAAGATTGAAGATGCCGCCTGGATGAAGACTTCTACCGGATGAAGGATCTCCTCTGCGCACCTTGGATGAAGATTTCGGCCCGGTTGGGTGAAGACGACTCAAGGTAGGGAGATCTTCAGGGGGTTAGCAATAGGTTTTTTTTAAAGGGGGGGTTGGGTGGGTTAGAGTAGGGGTATGTGAGTGGTGGGTTTTAATGTTGGGGTGGTTTGTATTTTTTTTTAACAGGTAAAAGAGCTGATTACTTTGGGGCAATGCCCCGCAAAAAGCCATTTTAAGGGCTGGTAAAATAGCTGATAACTTTTTTAATTTAGAATAGAGTAGGGCATTTTTTTATTTTGGGGGGATTTTTTATTTTATTAAGGGGCTTAGATTAGGTGTAATTAGTTTAAACTTCTTGTATTTTTTTATTTTTTGTAATTTAGTGGGGTTTTTTTTGTATTATAGAATAGTTTATTTAATTGTATTTTAGTTTAGCTAATTGTATTTAATTTATTTAATTAATTTAATGATAGTGTAGTGTTAGGTGTATTTGTAACTTAGGTTAGGTTTTATTTTACAGGTAATTTTGTACTTATTTTAACTAGGTAGCTATTAAATAGTTATTAACTATTTACTAGCTATTGTTCCTAGTTAAAATTAATACAAAGTTGCCTGTAAAATAAATATAAATCCTAAAATAGCTACAATGTAATTATTAGTTATATTGTAGCTATATTAGGGTTTATTTTATAGGTAAGTATTTAGTTTTAAATAGGAATAATTTATTTAATTATAGGAATATTATTTTGTTTAATTTAAATTATATTTAAGTTAGGGGGTGTTAGGGTTAGGGTTAGACTTCGGTTTAGGGGTTAATAACTTTATTATAGTAGCGGCGACGTTGCGGGCGGGAGATTAGGGGTTAATAATTGTAGGTAGGTGGCAGCGATGTTAGGGAGGGCAGATTAGGGGTTGATATAATTTATTATAGTGTTTGCAAGGCAGGAGTGCGGCGGTTTAGGGGTTAATACATTTATTATAGTGGCGGCGAGGTCCGGTTGGCAGATTAGGGGTTAATAAGTGTAGGTAAGGTAGCGGCAACGTTGGGGGGGGCAGATTAGGGGTTAATAAATATAATATAGGTGTCGCCGATGTTAGGGGCAGCAGATTAGGGGTTCATAGGGATAATGTAGGTTGCGGCGGTGTCCGGAGCGGCAGATTAGGGGTTAATAATATAATGCAGGTGTCAGCGATAGCGGGGGCGGCAGATTAGGGGTTAATAAGTGTAAGGTTAGGGGTGTTTAGACTTGCGGGTTCATGTTAGGGTGTTAGGTGCAGACTTAGAGAGTGTTTCCCCATAGGAAACAATGGGGCTGCGCTAGGAGCTGAACGCTGCTTTTTTGCAGGTGTTAGGTTTTGTTCCAGCCAGCTCAGACCCATTGTATCCTATGGGGATATCGTGCATGAGCACGTTTTTCCAGCTTACCGCTACCGTAAGCAACGCTGTTATTGAGAGTTGAAGGGATGGTAAATTAAGCTCAACGCTCCCTTTTCTGAGCCTAACGCAGCCACTCAGACAACTCTAAATACCAGCATTGGCTTAAGGGTGCGCTGGGAAAAAAGCAGCGTTAGCTACGCGGGTCTTTACTGACAAAACTCTAAATCTAGCCGTATGTTTCTATAATACATTTGTAATCTAGACCTATATGTTTTAATAAAATTATTCTATTCTATTTTTATTGAACAATATTTTTGAGTAGTCTATTGTTTCTAATGTTGCAAATAAAAACATTTTGACAATGTAACATTACATGTTTATCTATATTTATTTTTTTTTTGCCTTATTTTAACACTCAAAATCTGCCCATTTTTCTAAATGACATGTTATAGATTATCACCCATAGCAAATGTATTATTTTGCTTAAAGTATCATTACATTAATGCTTAGCAATTAATTAGAGTGGCAGAAGAGGAGAAAAGGTGTATGGAAGATTAGTGCGTGTTTAAATTGAGAATACTAATTATAGTCTAATTATAAATTAAAACGAGAACATCAAACACTTTTTTTTGCTGATGTTAAATTACAGTAGTTGCTGAAATATCCAGTGCCACAGAAATCTAAAAAAGGAAGAAAAAAATATTAACTAATAAAAAAAAAATACTTCCCTCAGCCTTAAAGGGGCATGGAAAACAAAAATGAACTATCATGAATCAGATAGAACACATCGTTTTAAACAACTATTGTCTATTGTAAAATATACCTCTTTTTCTTGGTATCCTTTATTGAAATGTATCTGCCATCCATGAGAACATACTGGGGTAGGGTCAAGAGTGTGCATATATCTTGAACACTATGGGGCCTATTTATCAAATGTCTGTCGGCCGCTAGCAGGGGGTGTCAACCCGATCGTATTCGATCAGGTTGATTTCCGGCGATCTCTGTCCACCTCCTCAGAGCAGCCAGACAGGTTATGGAACAGCGGTCTTTCAAGCTCCCCAGAAACACGGGGCATCAAGCTCCATACGGAGCTTGATAAATATGCCCTTATATTATAACAGAGAAAACACTTCTTCCACATAGAACTCAAGACCATGTCCCTTTAAATAACATTAAGTTAGTATTTTCTTTACCTCACTAGCAGTCTGTTTTGTCATTATAAGCATAACCAACTATAAAAATAGGTATCATGCCACATATAGACCTGGTTTTACATGTATACAGTATATAAAAGTTTATCTTATTTATAGCCCTTTCTTATTCAAGAGATGAATTAAGACTTGGGGCCAATTTATCAATGTCTGTCCGACATGATACAGTGTAGCGTATCATGTCTGACAGACATCGCTGAATGCCAACAGCATAAGCTATCAGCATTTAACATTGACAAGAAGTACTGGTGAACTGCTTGTGCAATGCCACCCCCTGCAGATTTGCAGCCAATCAGCCACTAGCAGGGGATGTCAATCAACCCAATTGTATAGGATCGGGTGGATTGATGTCCGCAGCCTCAGAGGCAGCGGACCAGTTAGGGAGCAGCTGTTTTAAGACTGCTGCTTCATAACACTGTTTCCGGCGAACCCGAAGGCTCTTATGGAAACAGGGGCATCAGGGGCTATTCGGCCCTTGATAAATCGGCCCTTTAGCCACTAACAATCTGGCTGCCACCAAAATATGATAAATCAAATATTGTAAAGGCTTTACTGTTTCAAATTTATTATTGAATCTAGGATGTTGAAAGTAATTTATCAAACTGAAACCATGCCAAAAGACTAAATGGCAAACCTAGAAATCAAAGTGCAAGCAGTATATCTTATGAGCTGAATACAGAGCAAGTAGAGGTCAGGATGAAGATAGATAAGCCAGTTAACGAAGGTTCATTCAAATAGGGCAAATGTAGTGAAATTAACAGAGATTCTGCAAGTAGTATAGCAACTGCCAATTCTGCAATACAGGCTTCATGGAACAGTGATGAAAGAATAGCCCCCCAACATATAATATTTAATGGTGATGACTGATGTTAAAATTAAAATATTGATTACAATATAAATAAAATAATGCTATTTATTTACTTACTGAAATAGTGATAACACATTGTCATAAACATATGCAAGCTCTTCTTGCTCTGTTTCTACAAGCGTTTAAATCCTCCAATGCCTGTTAAATAACCAAAGGAGACAAATGGTTCTATTTATCAAGCTGCGGAACCTGCTTTGGAGCCCTTGCAGCACTTGCTCGCTTATGCTAGCCTGCTACCACAAGTTAAAGAGCACCAGTAATCCAGCCACCACTTCTTAACCTCTCTGCCACCTTGTACAGAGTGATTGCACAAGGAAATTCTTGTGCAGTGTTGCCCCCTGTCAATGTTAAATGCGGGGTGCGGACTACAGCTTGCTGCGACCACGGGCGGAAAGTTTCCAAAATAGGGAACCTTGTGCATCTGTGATTACACAAATTTGGTCCATAGATGTCAAATATGACCCTTGCAGTTCCCTTGTCACTGAGATATACACAAATTAACCTTTAGATCCGATGCATGACAAATGCACTGCAGTCCCCTTAACTAGCTACATACCCATATTAGTCCTCACATCCTATTGATCGCCCACATTAAAAATGTATGTAAGGCCTAGGCCCAAGTAAAACCTTTTCTGACATACTGTCATGATCCTCCCATTCCACCTTACATATGTCAAGTGTCTATTACATACCACCTTTTTATCTAATTAGCATCTTACCAGAGCTCTATATAAACCTCCTACCTCCCAGACTCCTTTGCTGGTTTATTGAAGTGTAATAGCTGCAGTTCCAGTCTCTAACAATACTAAAGATTGACAGGGTCTAATCTGACTGTTTATACCCTATTTCCAACAGCAAACTCCTACCTTACTCAGAGCTGTCTCTGCAACTTCTCTACAGAACGTCTGTCAGCACCTCCCCCTCCAGCACTTAGCTTGCGTGTATCTCCTAACAACCGGGCGTGACACGCCACACAGTGCTAACAGGAAGCGCAAGACCGGAGCCTGCACACTGCGCACTAAGATCACAAGGACCGGATCTTTGTGAGCAGTGATCACCGCACTCGCAACCGCTGCTGCCGCTTACAAGGGAACCTCCGTTCATCCACTACTAGACAGGTGTCGTATACCTTGTATGACAAATACTGTGCTGCTCTTAGAAAATCTTTGCCATTACAAACTGCTTGTGCGAGTGACTTAAAGGGAATTAATTCATGCATTCAGGGGAGCTGCTTAAGTAAATCATTTGCATATTTCTCTGACTTTTCATTGCTAACCTGCATTCTCATTTAACATTAACCTCTGCATTACTGATTTACTCTGCATATACTTGTTCACCAGAACCTGCCAATCTTAACTCCCACTAATAGACCCTCCAGTTATTGGGTATTAGTTTATTGGCAATATCAACTACAATAGTTACACAGTGCACTAAAAGATAATATTGTACTGTCATCTTTTCATTTTGTAACACAACCTCACTTTAAAACAACCTATACTGGTAATTCCAGACAAAAAGGTTGCTGAGTGTTACATAATAAACCAGCCTTTTAAAAGTAGTTATGGAGCCCTCTGACATTGCTCCCCAGCTACATAGCCTAAATCAAAGGCTGGATAACCTGACCCAGGCTTTCAGGGATTTGCAGGTGGAAAACCAAAGCCTCAAAGCCTGCTTAAGGGAAGTTTTATCCAATAGAAACTCTGGGAATGATCATCAGGCTGAACCCCAGGTTTCATACCCTGAGAAGTTCTCAGGGGACCGCTCCACTTTTCGTCAATTTCGCAATGCCTGTTTACTGCTATTTGATTTACGCCCTAGGACTTACCCCACTGACAGGGCTAAAGTACTGACCATTCTATCATACCTGAGGGGAGAGTCTAGGGTGTGGGCTGACTCCTTCTATGAGTCACAAGACCCAATACTAAATTCCCTGGATTCCTTCCTTAAAGCCCTCTCATCTCTTTATGACGATCCCTATCGCCAGATTACAGCTGAGGGCAAACTCAGAGGTTTAAAACAGCTCAAAGCCCCAGTTGAAGAGTATATTACACGCTTCAGGATATGGGCCAGAGATTCCCTCTGGAATGAGGTATCGCTGAAAAACCAATACCGTATTGGTCTATCCGAAGAGATTAAGGATGAGCTCGCCAGAGTCGGTGTTCCAGACCGCTTGGAAGAATTATACATCCTTACCACTACTATTGACCGTAGACTTAGGGAGAGGAGGCAAGAGAAAAACCCCTCTAACCCTCCACTGCGCAGGGCTTTACAGACACCACCTACATCCACTTTATCAACAGAACAACCAATGGACATTAGTTTCCTACGTGGACCCCTCACTCCACAGGAAAAATTGAGACACAGATCACTGAATTTGTGCATGTACTGTGCATCAGCAGACCATGTTGTTAAGGAATGTCCACTACTGCTTAAACAGAAGTTAAGTAAGACACACCCTCTTAACCATTGTCTAAACACAAGACAGATTGCCACTGCCTACCTTACTTTACCCTTGTCCTTACAGTGGGAACGACACAGGATAAAGAGTGATGCCATCATAGACACCGGATCTTGTGCCAACTTTATTGATTTAAGTTTAGTCACTATTAATAAAATACCATTTTCTTTCAAAAGCACACCATTGCCTCTCAAAGTTATTGACAGCTCACACTTACCATCTGGTCCAGTCTTACAAAAAACTATTCCCTTACTTGTTACTACTGCCTCTGGTCACTCTGAGACCATCACCTTTGAAATCATATCATCCCCTCTCTATCCTATCGTTCTGGGAATTACCTGGTTACAGCTACACCAACCCCTGGTGAATTGGGACACACTAACTCTATCCTTTCCCTCCTCTTACTGCTCCAAAACCTGCTTTCCAACTGCTCATTTACTCTCTACCTCTGCTTCTTCAATTCCTCCTAAGTATTCTGATTTCTCTGATGTCTTTGATCAGAAAGAGGCAGAGTCATTACCGCCGCACAAGTCTTATGATTGCCCTATTGACCTCCTACCCGGTGCCAGCATTCCCTTCGGGCATATTTATCCCCTTTCCAGGCCTGAATTACAGCATTTAAAAACATACATAACTGACAATTTAAAAAAAGGTTTCATCCATCCTTCCACTTCCCCTGCCGGAGCCGGCATCTTTTTTGTAAAGAACAAGGATGGGTCCCTTCGCCCTATCATAGATTATCGTGAATTAAATAAACGCACGGTAAAGAACAGGTACCCGCTACCTCTAATCCCAGAATTGGTTGAGAGGTTGAGTGGCGCTACTATATTTACCAAATTAGATCTTAGGGGTGCTTACAACCTTGTTAGAATAAGGTCCGGGGACGAGTGGCTGACAGCATTTAGGACTAGGTATGGTCTTTTTGAGTATACTGTTATGCCATTCGGTCTGTGCAACGCCCCGGCAACATTCCAGAATTTCATCAACGATATCTTTAGGGACATTCTAGACACTTTTCTGGTGGTCTATCTTGACGACATTCTGATCTATTCTTCTTCCCTTTCAGAACATATCATACATGTCAGGCAAGTGCTGTCAAGGTTGAGGTCACATAGACTTTATGTAAAATTAGAGAAATGTCTTTTCCATGTCACAGAGGTATCATTCCTTGGCTACCGTATCAGTCAAAGTACGATTATGATGGAAGACAATAAAATCAAGGCCATCACTTCCTGGCCTACACCAACCACCGTCAAAGAAGTACAACGCTTCTTAGGTTTTGCAAACTTTTACAGGCGGTTTATCCAAAACTTTGCAGCTATCACTAAACCGCTAACAAATCTCACTAAGACCACAAAATCCTTCCTCTGGACCTCCCAATCTCAAAAGGCTTTCAATGACCTCAAGACCATGTTCGTTACATCACCGATTCTCCAAATACCAAACAGCAAAGCTCAATTCTTATTAGAAGTAGATGCTTCTGAATTTGCCATAGGTTCAGTTCTCTCCCAAAGGTCTCCTCCTGATAATCAAATCCATCCTGTAAGTTATTTATCCAGGCTTTTAACACCTGCTGAGTTGAATTACCCCACAGGGGAAAAAGAGCTGTTGGCCATCAAGGCATCATTCGATCAGTGGAGACACTTACTAGAGGGGGCAGAACACCCTATAATGATCTACACGGATCACAAAAACCTCCAATACCTCCAATCTAACCGTACTCTCTCTGCACGCCAACTCCGTTGGAGCCTCTACTTCTCCAGGTTCAATTTTACCATTAACTACCGCCCCGGTGCAAAAAACGGTAAAGCTGACGCACTCTCACGCAAGGACCACAAGCCCCATGCCGTTCCCTCATTTTCTACTATAATCCCTAAAACATCCTTTATAGGTGTTATTTCCAAGGATTTTGCAGAGCAAAAAACCAACAACGTTTGGATCCCACTACAAGTTCCTACACTTTATCTATGGATGACAATGGTATCCTCTGTAACCACACTAAGTATTATATACCTCCCTCTCTCCGTGACAAGGCATTACAACTCACACATGATTCATCACTGGCCAGACATTTGGGTGTACAGAAGACACTAGACCTCCTACAGAGACATTTCTGGTGGCCCTCTATGAAACAATCAGTAAAAACCTATATCAAGTCCTGTCCCACTTGTCAGACCTCTAAACCTTCACATCAATTGCCTATTGGTCTATTACAAAACTTACCCGTTCCAGATTGTCCATGGAAATGCCTCTCAATGGACTTTATTGTTGACCTCCCAAAGTCCCAAGGAAAAACTGCCATATTTGTGGTTGTGGATCTATTCTCTCGTATGGCTCATTTCATCCCAACTGATTCTCTCCCCACAGCCCAACAGACTGCCGAATTGTTCATTAAGGAGATTGTACGCCTTCATGGATTACCTACATCGGTATTAAGTGACAGAGGTTCACAATTCACCTCAAAGCTTTGGAAATTTCTCTGCTCATCACTTTCCATTCAGCAACATCTCTCAACTTCTTACCACCCGCAGACAAATGGCCTTTGTGAGAGGACCAACCAGTGGCTTGAGCAGTACTTAAGATGCTTCTGCTCCAGCACACATGACTCATGGGCCTCCTTCATATCTCAGGCAGAATTCGCTTATAATAATACAACTAACTCTTCTACCGGATTTTCACCCTTTTATATTAACTCTGGACTCCATCCACGTTTCCATCCCCTGTCATCGTCTCACACACCTTGTCCACAGGTCAACGATCTTGTCAATTCCATCAAACTTACCTACAATGTGGTCCAAAACAACATCAGACATGCACAAGCCACTCAAAAACGCTATTATGACTTACGGCATCGTCCACAACCAGATTACAAGATCGGAGACATGGTTTGGTTGAGTACGAAAAACCTTAAATTACCCACTCCCTGCAGGAAGTTCAACAACCTCTTTGTTGGTCCTTTCCCAATAATAGCCACTCGCAACCCACTTACTGTCACTTTGCAGCTCCCTACTACCTATCGTATCCACCCAACTTTTCATATATCCTTGGTCAAACCCTGTGATACCTCTCGTCTTCAACCTCTCCCTGCTCTGGTGTCCCCAACGCCGGATCCCGAGTATGAGGTGCACTCAGTTTTGGACTCTCGTCGCTACAGGGGACAACTGCAGTACCTTGTGCATTGGGCTGGGTTTGATTCCTCTGAGGATTCTTGGGAGCCTGCTACCAACCTCTCGGCTCCCCGGCTGGTGTCTTTCTTTCACAGGCGCCATCCCGATCGTCCAGCACCTTGATCCCTCCTTGATGGATCTTTGGGGGGGGGAAGTGTCATGATCCTCCCATTCCACCTTACATATGTCAAGTATCTATTACATACCACCTTTTTATCTAATTAGCATCTTACCTGAGCTCTATATAAACCTCCTACCTCCCAGACTCCTTTGCTGGTTTATTGAAGTGTAATAGCTGCAGTTCCAGTCTCTAACAATACTAAAGATTGACAGGGTCTAATCTGACTGTTTATACCCTATTTCCAACAGCAAACTCCTACCTTACTCAGAGCTGTCTCTGCAACTTCTCTACAGAACGTCTGTCAGCACCTCCCCTTCCAGCACTTAGCTTGCGTGTATCTCCTAACAACCGGGCGTGACACGCCACACAGTGCTAACAGGAAGCGCAAGACCGGAGCCTGCACAATGCGCACTAAGATCACAAGGACCGGATCTTTGTGAGCAGTGATCACCGCACTCGCAACCGCTGCTGCCGCTTACAAGGGAACCTCCGTTCATCCACTACTAGACAGTTGTCGTATACCTTGTATGACAAATACTGTGCTGCTCTTAGAAAATCTTTGCCATTACAAACTGCTTGTGTGAGTGACTTAAAGGGAATTAATTCATGCATTCAGGGGAGCTGCTTAAGTAAATCATTTGCATATTTCTCTGACTTTTCATTGCTAACCTGCATTCTCATTTAACAATAACCTCTGCATTACTGGTTTACTCTGCATATACTTGTTCACCAGAACCTGCCAATCTTAACTCCCACTAATAGACCCTCCAGTTATTGGGTATTAGTTTATTGGCAATATCAACTACAATAGTTACACAGTGCACTAAAAGATAATATTGTAGTCATCTTTTCATTTTGTAACACAACCTCACTTTCAAACAACCTATACTGGTAATTCCAGACAAAAAGGTTGCTGAGTGTTACACATACATTGTACCTTCAGTTCCCTATATACTAGATGTATGCCCAATTCATGGTGCCTGTAGCCCACTTAATACCATTTATATGTCCAAATTAGACCTCATGTCATGTGCATGACTGCTGCAGATCCCTCATGGTAACTATATGTGTATATACTTCAGATATAATATATGGTTCCTTTCATGATTTCTGTAGGACTGTGTTTTTGTGTAAATGTGCATTTGGGAGTATGTGCGTGTGTTTAAAAGTTTAAGGCCCTTAACTGGAATGCCTTAAGGTTTAAGACATCCTGTAAGGTTTGGCACAGCTAGGAGAAAGTTTGCAACATTGTTGCATGTTAAGGGGGGGTACTTACCCGTTATAATCCTTGTATCCAACTTCCTCAGCTTCTTTCCTGCTGGATCTTCTGGCTTTCATATCAAGATACATTGCGCGCAATGCTCTGCTGTGCCTTCAAAGCGTTACCAATTGGATTCTCCTGGAAGAGAGATCAGTGTCACTAACCCTTATCCTAGCCCTGGAGTGTCACAGGCCACCCCGCCCTTCTCATGTGGGGGCTGCTTCAAGGCCTGTGGGTCTTCAACTTTTGGGTCAGGGGCTTCTGCTGCGGTGAGGGAGGCGAGGGAGGGTCAGAGGGCTTCCAAGCCTAGCGGTGGGCAGGGGTCAAGTTTTGGGCCTAGTTCAGATGTAGGGGCTTCTGCGGCCTCCCTTTCTCTGGTAACTGGTCCCCCTTTTGCTGGAGGTGTAGCTCCAGGTGCCTTGTCTGTGACTCTGGACCCAGATGCTGTTGTGGCTGTCCTTGTAGATGTCCAGGCAACTGCCACTGCGGTATCCATTAGTCCGTGGGTGGGCATGCCCCTGCTGTGACCTGTCCCCCATGGGAACTCACTTGCAGCTACTCCAGGTGTCTCTGGCACAATGGTGTTATGTGGAAAGACTAAAAGCGCTAAACTTATAACCCTGTGTGCTATTTAAGAGACTAGTCTCACTGCTAGTCTAAAATGTATGTGCAAATATGGTTGAATAAACAGCGCTAAAAAGTACTTAATGTACTAGAAAGCTAGGGTTATACAACAAACAGTACAGAACTATGGATCTCTTTAAAAGGGATAGGGTGTTATAATATATTGTCTCAAAATTAAAATCTCCAACACTATCTCAATATCTCATAAGATTTAATATAAAAAATGTCTAAAGTACATAAATTTCTAAAACACATAAAATATACCTCAGAAAATAAAATGCAATATGATAAACTTAAAACAATTTGTATATTTAAAACATATATCTCATAAAATATAGGTGCAACTATGCTAATGTATATATGAGGTTGTCTCTTCTTGTAATGCGATAGTTAGAGAGCAAAGGTTAGAATGCTAAATACCACCTTAGAATTTACCACCTTAGAAATTAAACTTAAAAATTAACCAATATACCCTCTAATCATTAGATTTTAGCAGTTGAGATAGATTAAATTAAAAGATACATATAACATTTAGTGGGACCGCATCGTCCCTCGCAACCCCCCTGGAGGGACGATGGGGTCCCACTAAATGTTATATGTATCTTTTAATTTAATCTATCTCAACTGCTAAAATCTAATGATTAGAGGGTATATTGGTGGAAATTATATTTGATACAGTGTGTGAATGCATGTTAGTGTTAAAAACGTTTGACTGAGACAAGAATCGAAGTAGAATTATTGGGCAATGTTACTCGAACAATAACCTAAGTGCATTCTCACTAGCGGTAAAGGGGGACCCGGCTATACAAAAGCACCGGTTACTAACAGTATTATAACTAAACAAACCACGTACGGGTGATAAGATTGGAAAACCTAGCTGTTGTCAGATCACCGCAGAGTGGCAGACAGAGAATCTAGGTTAACATTATTATAGTAATCCACAAGCACTTAATACCAGAGTGTTGGTGCAATCGGGAACACCTATTATAATTATATTAGGAATATTTAACAATGCGCAAATGTGCGAGTGGAATTTAAACCCCAAATTATACCTGAAACAGTGTGTGTATGCATGTTAGCGTTAAAAACGTCTGATTGAGACAAGAACTTAAGCAGAATTATAGAGTAACGTTATTTGAACAGTAACCTAAGTGCAGTCTCACCAGTGGTAAAGGGGGACTCGGCTATATAAAAGCACCGGGTACTAACAGTATTATGACCGAACAAACCCCGCATAAGTGACAAGATAGCAAAACCTAGCTGTGGTCAGATCACCGGAGAGTGGCAGACAGGGAATCCATGTTAACATTATTATAGTAACCCACAAGTGCACAATACCGGATTGTTGGGTAATCTGGAACACCCATTATAATCATATTAGGAATATTTAACAATGCGCAAATGTGCATCCACCCTAGCATTATAGCCAATATATTCAGTTAAAATATCACTGAGTGGAATTTAAACTCCAAGGTGGATACTGCAACTATAATTACAACTAACCTCTGACTCCCCAGAAAAGAATCAGATTGAAAGTTTTGTAACATTGTGTACTAATAACACCAATTGATAACTACACAATGCATGTGGTGTAAAATAAATGAAACATACATCAGCCCAGCCACCCATATAATAAGGGTAACTACAAAGAAAATACTGTAAACAGTGGGGTGTATACAGAAAATATTGTAAACAGTGGGGTCTATACAGAACATTATCAACACAAATAAATTCACGCACAGGGGCGTTATTACTCAATGAATCACGCAAGAGTGGATGAATGAGTATATGTAAAACGTAGACAAGATCACTTTATTCCCAAGTGGTGAGAGATATAACAGATCTCAAATGTATGTTCATTGAATTTATTAGTCAAACGTTTTAAAAATCACGCTATAACTAATCCCATATGGGGAATATAATAGGAAACTAGTGAGATGATAAACGTACAGAATAAAAGAATATAAATGGACAATACAACTAATAACCTCTGAACACTAGTGATACCATAATTGGGGTAATTGTGTATAAACGTAATAAAGTGAAGGGAATTGTATAACACAAAATCACACAGCCCAAGTTTACATGTAAATGTGAAACTAGTTTGATAATCCTTTCTGCCACCCAAGTCAAAATCCAGTCAATTCATCCCCAATACCAACGTAACAAATATATGAGACATTAAAACACCAGTAATGGGGCGGAGCCAACTTTCGATATGACAAGACATGTTTCAGGGAGCTCCTGCGGATAATATACATTTAAAAGATTCTATAGAGGCTGATTTCATCAAATTTAGAGAGAAAAAGCCCACATCGCAAGTTAATTCATGCTGGGATCATTATCTTAACTGGATAAGACACTCGCTGCATTAAAACCTCAACTTTTCCTCTGGAAAGTTATGACCCAGTGCATATAAAATGGCGGCTCATCCTTATGCTATATTGCGTCTGCTAATATCCTGAAAAAGTCTCCAAACTTGAGCCTGCTAGAGGAAAGGATCCCTTAACGTGAGCGGTATATATATTTATACAAGAACACTAATTTGTTTCTGACCCTCACGCTTCAGCTATGGCACCGAGTGAGGAGGAATTTTCTCTTGCAATACATGCGGCCTTACAGGAAATAGAGCTTCGAATGACTGTCGGATTCGCCAGTATTTCAGACGCCATGAGACTTGGCATGACACATCCTGAGATCCCGGTATGCGGCAAGACAGAAAACGCATTACAGCCGACTCACAAAGAAAGATTTGACTCACCTGAGGAGCTGATCACAGTAACTACAGAGGACCTTCTCACGGATGTGCCTAGTCCCAATGAAGATACCGCTCCATGCTGCGACAGCTTTGACTGGGGGAAAGCGGTTTACCCCCGAGAACAGGAAGATAAGCAACGGATTGTGCAGTTGGAGTCCCCTGTAGGGATCAAACCGGTAGGCTGGTCATCTGAGATTGGGAATCAAGAGGAGCAGTCCCTACCGCTCTACATCTTTGACGTCTGCAATTATACCATTAGTGCACATCGCTACAGTCCCCCTGAATGCACATATGACATGGTGCTATACGTCCTGCTGTCATATGAGGTGCACCACTCGATTTTGCCCATACCGGGCTCTTACCACATGCTCCTACAAAGTGCCCGAGATTCAATCTGGGACCCGGGGGGGTCACAATACCTCTAGCTATCTGCAGGGTTTTTGCCACTCGATCCTGCAAAGGGACTACAACCCAGCTTGAGATCCAAGAGGACACTCTTCATATATATACATATCTACTACTAGCCTTTGTGTCGGCCCAATAGCTAGTGAGGACTCTTACAGCCGATCAGCAATATTTGTTTTTGCATGTACTTTTTCTGGATCTTTATTTCATGATCGGTGGGAAACTTGTCTCTATAGATATCCCTATTGAATATGTTAGCCACTTCCTTAACATACAGTATTCCACACCTTAAATATATGTAGTACTACTTTCCCATCAGGTAGTAGCAGGTGTTGGTTATATGCTATATTAAGTGTTCTTACTTATGCTAACAGTGATACATGATCTTCTCCTGCTTTGACATACCTGTGTTTACTGAAATAACACTGCCTATCGCCTATGGTTATAAAGCACCATATATATATCATAATTATGGGCCCTGTGGCTCTTGATGCTACAGAGTAGTTGGTACATACACAGATACCTCCCTATTGGGATTTATTATATGTTTAATTGTCTCACCGGAAGCCACAGAGGTTCATGTCTTTCACTACTTTAGCATTCATAGTCGGTGGCCCAGCTTTTATCCCGTGACAGCTTAAGTGAATAGCTCATCAAATTTATAGTTATATAAGAGTATACACTATGCAAACTTACTTTAGACATTGTTATTTACTTTATGTATAAGGGATGGTTTCTTATCAGCCTGTCAGCAAGAGATCCATTGCTCTCTTTAATATGCAGGAGATATGCAGCATAGACTTTGTGGTAACATGCATTATGTCCTCCTGTAGCTATTTATAAATGCCCTATATCTAAGTTAACTAAGCATCCAATTTTTTTTTTAAGACATATATATAACGAACCTCTGTTAATATTTATGTGTCCCCAAGTTCTATTTATATATCTGTCTCCGACTGCTTTAGATGTGTACCTATTTGTGTCTCAGAGAAAACAGACTAAGTGATGAATATTACCTTACATAAGTGAGTATCTGTGTTTATGTATATTTATACATGCATGTGTGTGTACCACTTGAAATACCCTCTCATATATTCTCACCGGGTTATTACAGAAATTCTTTGAACTAATTATGCTATGTTTATGCTTTGTTGTATTTATGTTCCTAGGATATGGCATTCCTTATGTTGAGTTAATACTAAATTACTAGTTTCTGGTGGGCTCCTCCCCTCCCTTTCCCGCCGGTACTGGTTGCCTGCGGGTCATATCCCTATGCCTTTCTCCCACATCACCTATAGTTGGTAACTCCCTTGGAGAGGGGCTCACCTGAAAAATTTCTCATGCTCCGTGCGCACTAATATCCCCCTCCTCAATTAATAATGCTGGGAGCTACCCCTATCCATTTTATAGAGAGTCAATCCCTAGTCTTGGTCAGGATACAGTTGTATTATATGTCTAATTCTACTCCAGTCTGCATATCCCGTATATTAAGATTCATTCTGGTATATAAAGCATTGTTCCCAGGTTATAATGAGACTAATGAAAGATCTCCACTATATCCCTTTAATTAAGTATTCCAATTTATACTCTGTCTAGATAATATCAGGAGTGTACTTGCCAATTAAAACTAGTGCTCACTTAGAGTCCTGATAACAGGGAGTTTAAGATTGACGTCACAACTGGCTCCGCCCTCCATCCTCCCCCCCCCCTTATTACATATCGAGCGGCTCTTGTCCGCTGCATCCCTCCCCCCCCTTTTACTCTGTAAGGCTAATCCCTCCCCTGGCCCTAATTGCTTCTGAGTGGACGCTTTAATTTACTTTCTATATGGCCTAGGGAGGACTATTTTTGTTTTATTGTTATTATTTTTATTATAAAACTGGAGTCTTATAGTTAATTGCCCAAATTCTATAACATTACGTGCGATGTTTGGATTTATTATACCCTTAATGTAGGGTTTTGTTTGTAACACTTATTCAACAATATTGTATTTGCACTTTTCTGTAATTGCTTTGGGGCATAACCTTGGTTGTAATTGTTTATGACTTCAATAAAAAATATATTTAAAAAAAAAAAAACCACCAGTAATACCCATTACAGGGCTTTTTATTAGCCTTACTTTACAAATATAAGGGAGTACCGACTGACTCAATAGAATAACACAACAAATACCAAATAATCAACCGGTCTCCGGAATAAGTTGATAACAATCAGGAAAAATTGTCATTAGCAATTTGAGATAGAATGATTTTAACCTGTTCATGTCCACCCATCTTTTTTAAGTAAAGAAATAAAAGTTAAATTTTAAACTGCATCAGTGGCTCTACCCCAGTCTGGGCAGAGAGTGCTATATAGCATTTCTTTCCAGGGATTCTATCCCAATTTGCTTTGTAAATAAAATTAGGATTGTCTGTTATTTTTTTCACCTATAATTGGATCCTCTTTTATCAGATGCCAATGTTTTCTATTTTTTTCACTATTTTATAATCCCTATTGAAATTTGTAATAAAGGGTACTTTTAGCCTTGTAATAGTTTCTTCCTTTTTGGCTGTTCTTTGCCTACATTTTCCATTCATATCTCTGCCATATTCTATAGCTGTTTTTATTATCTCTTGATTCTACCCCCTTTCTGGCGCAATGGTGGTAACTTCCGCTATAGCCACCATATTGTCTTGAAAATCCCCGGTGACATGTAACTTCACTTCCAAGAGGCAGGAGACGGCGGCAGTGGACAGAGTGGTTGTGGAAGCAAGTAAGGATTCTGGTATTGGTTATATGTAAGGAGTTTGTACCCAGGGCTCGGATAGGGGCAGGTGGAGGTAGAATCTATTTTGTATCAAGGAGGGGACATAGCAGGATTAGAGTGGGCAGCGAGAGTGAGACTGATGGGTATTGAGAGGAGTGTGGCCATGGGTCCAGAGGTCAGAGCTGTGCTGGGTGATGATGGGCTTCATAGCCGCTTGGAGCAGGATCAGAATTAGTTTTTGTGCAATCAGGATAATGATGAGGGTATTGCATGAGATGCTGAGGGAAGCAGAAAGTTCCCACATCTTGGGTTCTAGTGTGTCTGTGGATGCTGGAGGGCAGTCCTCAGTGGGGGTGAGTTGTGCTGTGGAGAATGTGGGAGTGCATGGTGCTGGGGTGTGCAGGCATCTGGTGCGTTTCAATCTCTAGGTACTCCTTCCTTTGTCTTTTCTTCACACGAGAGAGCTGCCGTGAATTCCCCTAGAGTTTGGCAGCATTTGAATGGGCGACAGATGGTGTTGCAGTCATTGAGTGCACAAGGAGCTACATCTATAATGGAAGAGGCTGCAGAAAAAGTGTCGGCAGAGGACTCTCGCAAGGAAGCAGGAGTGTCAGTGTCTTCTGGAGCTGGGACCAGTTCATCAGTGTTTGGTGAGTTGGCACGCTGTACCAGGTGACTGTGACTCCTCATGGTCTTCTAGTTCTCTAGTTCAGATAGTGATAGCTCCTTGGAACTGTGTCATATTACATCCTGACTTACCTGTGTATATACCTTTAAGTAGGTGGGTACTTCTGTCTCTTACCTGTATAAAGTTTCCTCCCACAATTAATTCAGTGCTTGGTAATTTTTCTCCTTTCACAGTACTAGTGTCCTGAACACTTGTTTCAAAGGAAAGCTTCAAGCCTTTTTAGCCTTTACCAGCTAAACCTGCCTAACTTTGTTTATCTAGAGTCTGTTCATTGTCTGGACCTTATCCCAGCTATCCGGATCTCAAAGACCTATCCATTACCGTAAGTCGCCTTCAAATTTACTTACAAAAAGCTTTGCATCGTTCCTCCATTACCTGCAGTGTTTCACTACAATTCCCAGAGTTCAGTTACAAGCCGTGCGGTGACGTCACATGCTGAAGCCTCATTTTCATCACAGCCATTTCCTCTGCATGTCACGGACAAGGAGAACTCCTACTGCTTCCAAGTAAGCGATTACCGTTAACGGTTATTTATATTTATCAAGTCAATCCGCTTATTGGTTACTACCCATTATCCTACCTAAACATTTAGCAAAATAACCTCTCAGTAGTTATAATTGGTGACTTTGCAAGTTGAATATAACGATCAACACATATCTTAATATCTTATGCTCTAACCTTACTATATGTAATTTAATCTCATTTCTCATTTACTTTGCCGGGTATTTGTATGCTAAGGCATTTTGCCATCATTCTGCTGCGTCCTATTGGCAATAGAATGTCTTAGCATATTTCATAAACCCAATATAAAGGAAAGGGTTTTTGCTCCTAATACTGATACCATTATCATTATTGATGCGAGCCTATGAGCATTAACTCTTCCACACAAACTATATGAAAATAGAGTTGTTTAACATTTGAACTTTATATATAATCTACAGTTGGATTTAAATTCTATACAAATCTATCTCTTCATTTCAGGAATTAAAAGATTCTACTAATTCTAAACTACATTTGACATTATTACCAAGCCAACTCAAAACGAATCCAGTAGATTTGGTTAGTCATGTACAGACACTAACAGAAAAAGTAGAAACAATTACACAAGCTCTTAACTCATTACAACATGAGAATACCTCCCTCAAATCATATATCAAAGAAATCGCTGACAAACAAAAGACTATACATATGACAGAACCTAATGTTAGTCCCCCTGATCTGTTCTCTGGTGACAGAAAGCACTTTAGGGAATTTAGGAATGCTTGCTATTTACTTTACACTTTAAAACCACATACATATCCTACTGATCAAGTTAAAGTTCTCACAACAATATCATACTTAAGGGGAGAACCACGTATATGGGTGAATAATTTCTTTGAAACTAATGATCCTATCCTACTATCTTTGGACTCCTTTTTCCAGACTATGTCACAACCTTATGATGATCCATATAATCAGCTCACTGCTGAAAACGCTATGAGATCTTTGAAACAGCATAAAAAACCTGTAGAAGATTAGGTTACTGAGTTTAAAAGGTGGGCCAAAGATAGTGGGTGGAATGATTTGTCACTTAAGAACCAGTTTAGGTTGGGCTTATCTCACCCACTTAAAGACAAATTAATCAGGGTAGACATGCCTCAAACTTTAGAAGGCTTAATCAATCTTAGTATCAGTTTGGATAGGAATTACGCGAACGCAGAAATGAACATGGTTCATCGGATTACACTCCTAAACGTGTCAGTACATCTTACCCCCCTTCACAAAACACCAGGCCCATAACACACAGTACTACTGAAGCAATGGATATTGGTGTCATTAGGGGACCCTTGAATTCCCAAGAAAAACTCAGGAGGAGAAATAATAATCTTTGCATGTACTGTGGAGCTGCACAACACTCAGTCAGAGATTGTCCCATATTAGGACGCCAGAGAAAGGGTAAGAAGAAAATATTAACTCACTGTTATAGTCTTCAAAGTCCAAATTCTAACCACTGCTTACTGTCTCTTACTCTACAGTGGGAGAATCAGCGGCTTCCCTCCCAGGCGATAATTGACTCCGGAGCTAGTGCCAACTATATAGACATAAGTTTTACCACTGTAAATAAAATACCACTTATTCAAAAGAAAAACCCTGTCTTAGTGAGAGTTATTGACAGTAACCAGATATCATCTGGACCCATTCAGTACCAAACGGTTCCATTGTTGGTAACAACTACAGCATCACATACTGAATATATCAGTTTTGATGTTATTACATCTCCATTATACCCCATAGTCCTAGGTTATTCGTGGTTATTATTACATGATCCCCACATATGCTGGACGACCTCAACAGTCAAGTTTAATTCTAATTAATGTATTAACACTTGCCTTTCTAGTCATCTCATTCTCCACACACAAAACAGTGACATTCCTCCTGAATATTCTGATTTCAAAGATGTATTCTCTAAAAAAGAGTCAGAAAATCTTCCTCCCCACAGGAAATATGATTGTCCTATAGACCTAATACCTGGGGCAGAAATACCATCTGGACACATTTTTCCCCTCTCTAAGGTTGAATTAGATTATCTTAAGACGTACTTAGATGAGAACCTCAGAAAAGGATTTATAAGACCTTCCACTTCACCAGCTGGTGCTGGTATGTTCTTTGTAAAGAACAAGGATAATACCATACGCCCCATAGTTGATTACAGAGAACTAAATAAGCGTACAGTAAAAAATAAATACCCTCTTCCCTTAATCCCTGAATTTATAGAATGCCTGGAGGGGGCTACATGTTTCACTAAACTAGATCTCAGAGGGGCATACAACCTCATACGAGTTAGACAAGGAGACAAATGGCTCACGGCATTCCATACTCGTTATGGATTATACGAGTATGTCGTGATGCCATTCAGTCTCTGCAATGCACCAGCCACATTTCAATATCTAATCAAAGATATATTCAAAGATTTACTTGATATTTTCATTGTCATCTATTTAGATGATATTTTAATTTATTCACAAAACCAATCCGATCATATTAGACATGTCAGAACCGTACTCTCCAGATTAAGACAACACCATTTATATGCTAAGCCAGAAAAATTCATATTTAATACCAAAACAATCACTTTCCTAGGTTATGTCATCACCCCAGAGGGAATTAACATGGAGGACACAAAAATCCGTACCATTTAGACTGGCCCCCACCTACATCTAAGAAACACATCCAAAAGATTCATGGGATTAGCAAACTTTTATAGAAAGTTTATAAAGAATTTCGCAAAATACGCTAAACCACTCACAAACCTCCCCAAAATTAACACTAAATTTGTCTGGACTGACCAATCCCAGAAATTATTCGATAACTTAAAACAAAAGTTCACCACAGCCCCTATACTATCATATCCAGATCCATCACTGCAGTTTGTTTTAGAGGTAGACGCATCTGACCACGCTATAGGTGCAGTATTGTCCCAAAGGAAATCACTAAAACATCCTCTTCACCCCGTTGCATACTATTCCCGGGTAATGAATGAATCTGAACTAAATTATGCTATTGGTGAAAAAGAGCTATTAGCCATAAAATCTTCCTTTGAACATTGGCACCATTTATTAGAAGGTACTGACATACCTATACTAATTTATACAGACCACAGGAATTTACAATTCCTAAAAACCAATAGAACACTCACATCCAGACAAGTTCGTTGGAACTTATACTTCAGCCGATTTAACTACTTAATCACATACAGACCTGGTAACAAAAATTCAAAAGCTGATGCATTATCAAGAATTCACGAAAAACCTTCAAACCCAATACCACCACAAACAATAATACCAATTGATCACATAATAGGTCTTACAGAGAGCGCCACTTCTTTATTAAAGAAACACCAAGATTCTGACACTCAGATACCTGTACAACACCTACAACTAAGCACAGATGGCCTTTTATATCATGATAAACTTCTTTATGTTCCAGAAAGTTTGAGACTTTCAACTATTTCAACCCACCATGATACTCCTTTAGCAGGACATCCTAGGGTACAAAAAACTATTGAGTTGCTTTCAAGAAATTTTTGGTGGCCTACTATGATAAATGATATCAAAGCATACATTAAATTGTGTTCTACATGTACAGTATCAAAAACTAACAATCAGAAACCATCTGGACTTATGTTGTCACTACCAACACCAAAACAGCCTTGGACTGACATTGCCCTCGATTATATAGTCAAACTTCCTAAATCTTCTTCATTTACCACTATAATAGTGGTTGTTGACTTGTTCAGCAAAATGGCACATTTCATTCCATCCCCAAAATTACCCAGTGCCTCTGAAACTGTACAATACCTCATACAGCATGTTATCAAATATCATGGACTTCCTACCAGCATTACTACCGACCGCGGGTCAAAATTTACCAGTAAATTTTGGAATCAATTATGCAAAACCTTAAACATCCAAAAAAGACTGAGCACATCTTTCCATCCGCAAACGAATGGGCAGACGGAAAGAACCAATCAATGGTTGGAGCAATTCCTACGTTGTTTCACCAATTCCTCACAGGACAATTGGTCAAGTCTGCTACCATATGCAGAATTCGCGTACAACAACTCCGTCCATTCCTCCACTAAGTTATCACCCTTTTTATTGATATCACCCAAGTTTCCACTACGATACTCTCCAAGATAGTTCCTGTCCTATTGTCAACGACCTGGTAAACACCATCTCTGACACTTTCTCAACTGTTGAGAGAAACATCCACCAAACCAAGGTGACACATAAAAATTACTATGATTATAAGCGATTTCCTTCTCCAGAATATGAAATAGGGGATAAGGTTTGGTTATCCACCAGACATCTCTGATTACCTTATCCATCTAGAAAACTCTCATCTCTTTTTATAGGTCTTTACACCACCAAGAAGATTATCAACCGCAATGCAGTCACACTCTCGCTACCGGATAATTTTAGTATACACCCGACATTCCATGTCTCCCTCCTTAAACCGTATCATCCTACTCATGCAACCTCTATTCCAACCCATGGCTCTCTCGTTCCAGCAGACCTCGAAGAATATGAAGTTAGTTCTATCATCGACTCCAGGAGATTCCGAGGCACCCTACAGTACCTTGTGCACTGGAAGGGGTACCCTTCAGAGGATGATTCCTGGGAGCCTGCTACTAATCTGTCGGCACCTCATCTGGTTTCTTTGCTCCACCGTCGTCACCCGGACAGGCCTAGACCTTGATCCCCTGAGTGGATCCTGGGGGAGGGTGTCCTGTCATATTACATCCTGACTTACCTTTGTATATACCTTTAAGTAGGTGGGTACTTCTGTCTCTTACCTGTATAAAGTTTCCTCCCACAATTAATTCAGTGCTTGGTAATCTTTCTCCTTTCACAGTACTAGTGTCCTGAACACTTGTTTCAAAGGAAAGCTTCAAGCCTTTTTAGCCTTTACCAGCTAAACCTGCCTAACTTTGTTTATCTAGAGTCTGTTCATTGTCTGGACCTTATCCCAGCTATCCGGATCTCAAAGACCTATCCATTACCGTAAGTCACCTTCAAATTTACTTACAAAAAGCTTTGCATCGTTCCTCCATTACCTGCAGTGTTTCACTACAATTCCCAGAGTTCAGTTACAAGCCGTGTGGTGACGTCACACGCTGAAGCCTCGTTTTCATCACAGCCATTTCCTCTGCATGTCACGGACAAGGAGAACTCCTACTGCTTCCAAGTAAGCTATTACCAGTAACGGTTATTTATATTTATCAAGTCAATCCGCTTATTGCTTACTACTCATTATCCTACCTAAACGTTTAGCAAAATAACCTCTCAGTAGTTCTAATTGGAGGCTTTGCAAGTTGAATATAACGATCAACACATATCTTAATATCTTATGCTCTAACCTTACTATATGTAATTTAATCTCATTTCTCATTTACTTTGCCGGGTATTTGTATGCTAAGGCATTTTGCCATCATTCTGCTGCGTCCTATTGGCAATAGATTGTCTTAGCATATTTCATAAACCCAATATAAAGGAAAGGGTTTTTGCTCTTAATACTGATACCATTATCATTATTGATGCGAGCCTATGAGCATTAACTATTCCACACAAACTATATGAAAATAGAGTTGTTTAACATTTGAACTTTATATATAATCTACAGTTGGAGTTAAATTCTATACAAATCTATCACTTCATTTCAGGAATTAAAAGATTCTACTAATTCTAAACTATATTTGACAAACTGGTAGGCAAGGGTCAGAAGCTGAGTGATAATCCGTATATTGAAGATGTTACTGAATGTGCATGAGAAGG
Source organism: Bombina bombina (assembly GCF_027579735.1). NCBI lineage: Eukaryota > Metazoa > Chordata > Amphibia > Anura > Bombinatoridae > Bombina > Bombina bombina. The sequence goes on from NC_069499.1 coordinate 793,353,414, forward strand.
GGTTATCTGCTGTATCATGGAGAAAAGGACCGGCCACTGACACTGAAAATTTTAGGGCCCAGGCTCAGCCAGTAAGTAGGGAGCGGGTGAGTCTGAGCAGACAGGTGCTGGCGTTCCCAGGAGGGCTGCAGCTCATGGGGACAGTCACCTTCCCATGTTTAATGCATTCTTTACATGGCCATCTTAAAGTTAAGGTTATGCATAAGATCAGGTGTGCTTAGTATGTCAACATATTTGACCTCTCTATTGAGACTTACAAGGCAAAGGAGCAGAGCAAAGATGGAACAGTCCCTAAGAAGATAAAGCACCATGTTGTTATAGAAAACAGGAATACTCAATCTTCTCATTGAGAATTCCTGTTTTCTTCAACTATTTGTGATATATGAGATATAATGCATAGACACATATAAAGTTAAAATGATGCAGCTCCATTGTTCTGGTTAAATACAAAGTGTTGCTTGTGTTTTCTGGTCAGTAAACTACAGACATGGTGTCACACTTTAAGGGACATGAAACCCATTTTTTTTTCTTTCCTGATTCAGATAGAGCATGTTATTTAAACAACTTTTCAATGTACTCCTATTATCTAATTTGCTTTGTTTTCTTGCTATCCTTTGTTGAAAAGCATACCTACGTAGTCTCAAGAGCTGCTGATTGGTGGCTGCATATATACATACCTAATGTTATTGGTTAACTCATGTGCATTGCTGTTTCTTAAATAAAGGATACCAAGAGATCGAAGCAAATTAGATAATAGAAGTAAATTGGAAAGTTATTTACATTTGTATCCTCTATCTGAATCATAAAAGATACATTTTGGTTATCTTTTCCCTTTAATTAATAGTTTTTAGTGGGAATGCACTAAGACGATTGGACAGTATAGCTGATCTGTAGTAAACATGTATCATTCATTAATGTTTATGAAGCAGTAGCCAGTCCCTTAATGAAAAGAGGTATTTTTTTTTATGTTTGGGACTATAAAATGGTGATTGTAGCATAATTAATTTGCATCTGATGACTCCTCAATTCTGGCAATGTAAGGAGGAGGGGTGAAATGCGTAATGCTGGAAGTTTAGAGCTAGAAATGTAGAGCGCCACCGTGTTATTCTTGATGATACTCCCTGTTAGCAAGTAAAGCACCACATAACTCTACTTTTGATACCCGAAACTTGAAACATCAATGGGGGCTGTACCTGAAGGAGAGGTATAATCTGAATGAGTGAGTTGTGTTGAGCGGCTAAAAGGCTTGCAATACTAAGTAGGAGTATCCTATGCACAGATGTGGATTGTTTGCTTGGGAACATTAACAACCATAATACTAGTATTGTAACACTAGTGTACCCAGATGGTTGCAGGCATTGTGCTTTAATTTCCGTGGAACTGTTTTTCCGGAGCATGTTTTTGAGACACTTGAGTGCCCAGTGCGATACATTTGAAATTTAGCTTTACCAGCTTAGTTACATTCTAGCATGTGGGGTTAACCTAATCTGCAACTTTGTTTTCACAGGTTCTATAGCGATGTTTACACTTAGCAGTATTTATGTATTTTAAATTAAATATTGGCAAAGATATACTATTTTTGACAATAAAGAGCATATTTTTTTTCACAATGTGCGGCCTGAGTCATTCTTTATTAAGGAATTAATGGTTCCATACTCTTTTCTTTTTTATTTTGTGTATAAGTTAATACTTTACTACAAGTGCACCGGTTGCACCCCACCTCTATTTTTACTTTTTAAAAGGTTATTTGTGGACTAGAATTCTATAAGAGGTGTTAGAAATAAATGATCTTTTAATATATTTTTGTGCACTGTTCATGAAAATACAAATAGTATCACTAAATATTTTTTTAGAAACTTGTGGATAATTACTGTCAAATAACCTTTTGCTAAAGTTGACATTTAACTTTTACACTCAAAAGTTAAGAAAAGCATAGGGTTACATGTTTGTTCAGAATCAGAAAGGCCAAAGGTTCAAAACTTTATTTCTCTGTGTTAAAAGTTAAAGGGATATACAATTCTCTTTTATGTATCCATGGTATAAATCATCAATTGAGCATTGGATTAAAAAAAAGTTAAAGTACAAAGAGAATGTTTTAAAAGCATTTAAGCTGGGGGGCGGAGCCAGCAACTGATGGGACAAGACGTGTAGCACTTAAGCTCCTGCAATTTTAACGAGTATTTAGTCTAATATAAAGTATACTTGAGGGTATAAGCTGAAAATTTTAATTGCCACTTGTGTAAGATGGTCAGAATCTTCCTAAATTGACTCTGGGGCAGCTTTGATAGCCGTTCTTTGGCAATGGTTTAGAACTATACCGACTGATATGACCACGAGGCAGGAGTAATCCCTTCTCTATAGCAGCTGTGTATCCTATACCAAGCGCAAGACTACCTACCTAATTATGGAGGACCCTTACGATCAGGTACAAGCTCTACTCTACAAACTTGAAGAAAAACTAGATTACTGCTTTCATGACCTGCTAATCTCAGTTAGACATCAGCGGGGAGGAGAGATCAACCCAGCACCTAAAATGGCCGCTACCATAGACACCATCGAGCAAGGCGATACTTCCCAGCTCAAAGCCTGTGCCTCAACATCGGTGCTGCAAGCGCTGTGGAACAGCTCAGAGTCTTTTTTACGGCCGCAATCTGTCAGCATCTCCCCATTAGCAAGTATGTTACACCCTCATATGGAAAGAGAGATTCTCAGTTTAGATCTGGCCTTGGGTGATACAAGAGCTACTGCAGATGCTACCTACATTTCATACCTTCCGGAGACAGAAAAGGATCTACGGCTGCTGTCTTCCATGGATGCGCTCATGCAGAGAGCATATGGGACAGACCTGGGGTCAGTTTTACATCGGCACACTAAACTTGAAGCCTTTACATGCATCTCAGTCTGTCTAGTGAGGATCTCATTACAGGACTTAACCAACCTGAATCTTCCGTTGCATGTACAGAGTCTTCAGATATTGAGATTCCTCGAAGCATACATCTCACTATCCTGACCTAGCCCACACCGCAGGAGAAGAGGAGGCTTGCACTCCACACAGATCCGGAATTGGCTAATTTTTTAACCCTTCACAGACTCATGCCCGGTTGATTGCCCTGCATCGGACTGAGATCTCTTTTAAAGAGTAGGGCTGCTGTCAGCTCAGTTATCTATTTGTTTACACAGAGGGGCTGCCGTTGTGGCTACATGTCTCTCTCTTTTCATAATTACCCCAGTGATAGTAGTTATGGAGAAAATATTGGGATATGCTCTAGTGCAGCTATGTTTTGTTTTAGCATATATGATACTCAAGAATACAGTCGGAGTGGGCTGAAGTTGCAGTAGGTTCTAACAAAAGTGTTAGCCAGGCCCTAGTAATCAGACTAACACTGTTATCTATCTCTAATGACAATGTGTTATAACAGCCTCTGAATCCAAAGCTGAGTATTTGTTATTTGGGCACGTCAATGAGAACCAATTTGTTCGAAAAAAGTGTCCAACATGTAAGCTTAACTTGTCCACTGCTAATAGCACATTTGCTTATTATATCTAATATTAGTTAAATGTTAACTGTCATTTTGCAATGACTAAATATGTTTGTTTGTTTTTTATTTTATTTTTTTTATTTTTTTTATTTTATATATTGTTTTTATTTTACACTTATACTTTATGCATATTATAGGAAAAATATTTTATACAACAAAACTTTAAAAGGTTAACACTGAAAAAAAAATGTTTTGAAAGTTACTGAATACGTTAACATTTTTGTGGTTGCAAACCATAGGAACGGATGAGCCAAATCATGAGTCATTACTGTATCTAAGGAAGTTGCTTAAGTTTTTTTTTTTTTTTGTTGCTGTTTTTTTTTTTTTTTTTATTTAATTTTTTTATTGAGGTTCCTTAAAAGGCATACATGGAGTAAGAAATAAAAAAAAAAACAAGACACACTGTTACACAGAAATCATAAAAGTTTCAAGTACGTAGCATGTAGGTAAAATGCCTGTTATTCTTTAAGCCTCCCAGATGGCACAAGAAGCCGCTCTTGGACCCCAGATGTAAGCTCGTAACCTTGAATAGGTGGCTGTTTCCTGGAAAAGAGACCACTTTTGGATCTCCTAATGGGAACCTCTTTTTTATAATTTTACTAAAGGCTACTAGAATCTATAGAGAAGCTTCAAATCTAACACAAAAGGTCTCTCTTTGAGCCTATCTAGATCTTAACACACTAAAGTATCACAGCATAAATGATAAACAGTTTGATTTCCTAAAGGGGGAAATGTCTGCATCTCTAAAATCTAATATAACAAGGAACAAATAACAATAGGACATTTGTATCACAGAGCATATAATACTAACGAAGGCATTAGAGTCAGCCATTAACTAGTTTATAAATATCAAGGGACTGGGCACATACATCCTAAAAAGGTAGCATCAGCTATCTGGCAGCACTAGGGTATGTTTGAAAGTAACACACTCTCCCTATCCAAAGTTAAATATGTCTGTTAACCCATGTTCTACTAGTTACCCTTCACAATGCAGCATGCGGGTTACACAGACACAGTAAGTACATTGGGCAAAGTTTATACTATACAGCACAAGGTTCGCTTGGAGAAGTGTTCAGCTGCAAAGGTCTCTGCATAGGATTTTACTCCCAGCTACGATGTCAAAATGGCATCATCTAACCTATGCCATCTCTTCTTTTTGAGCAGACCCAGAAGGTGAAGCCCTTTGAGAGTTCACTGCTCCGTACACAAACTTTTGGCCAGAAGGGGTGAGAATGGGGATTTGTGATCCCAACGTTAGCAATGGCTTCACTAGCCTGTGGATACCCAGAGTCTTGCGGCAGGCGTAACAGGCTGAGGGGCTCTGGTGGTTTAGGCTGCAATGTGACCGCAACGGCACTCTCACCTTTCAGCCACAGCAGAATACACTGTCGGGAGAAGGAATCTCGGGGATCTGCCTGCGTCGGCAACAGCTCGCTCATCCCCTTCGGCTGTTGTCTATTTAGCCTTCCAACATCAATCGGGTGTCCGGTCTCCACCACTGCTGAAAGCGCTGGGCGATACTCAGCCCCCATAGCTGATGACTCATCTTGATCCAAGTGCAGCGGAACTTTCAGAACCACCGCAGACATTCTCACATCTACTGGCAAGGGCCATGAGGACACCATCAACTGTCTTGCACTCTCTCCGCAGTAAGTAGCCGACATCTCCGGTGTCGGGCGAACTACAGGCATGTGGGGATTTTTGATGGTCTGTGGGTGTGCCCCTTCACAGCGCTCACCTTCCTTAGTAAGTTCAGCGGGAGGTGTAGGAGATTCCCCCAGGTCGCCATAGCTCTCCCTGTGCCGCTCACGTTTCTGGTAGATCCCATCGAAGCTGTTTCTACATATCTTTTGCAGATTTTGAAAATGCTCTTCTAGTAATGTCAGCATTGTCTCCTCCGCTATTTTCTTCATGTTAGCAGACACTTAGCCCTGGAAGTTAAGTGCTAAGAAAGGTCCTGCAGTGTCTTGCGGGGTTTACACTGCACTGTAACGACAGAGGCAAGTGCCCTGCCGGGGGGTTGAGTAATAGGCCGCAACCTTAAAAGTTCTCCGGTAGGCTGAATTCAGCATCAAATCCAAAAATACTGGTATCTTTCACAAAAGCCCTCTCTCCTGTATAATATTAGGTGAAAATTATTATTTGATGGGGAGATGGAGAGAGAATTGTGTGTGGATGAGCACTAAGATTTGAAGAGGTAGTCAGTCTTGCGACCTATCATGGCCGCCGCCCGGAAGTTCCCCCGACTAAATATGTTTTAAGGCTCTTTCTGTACAAGTGCTAAGGTTCAGTTAAATATGTTTATATTAATTTCTATACATAGCTAATTTGTCCCAATTACACAAGCCCTCTAGAGACATATTGATAGCTAATTATCACTTGAATGATCTGACCCTTTGCAGGTTGCCGTATACAGACTCTTCATAGAAGACATAGCTCCATTTTCTCTCTACGTTAGCAAAGGGACTGGGAGTTTCTACATTTTCAATGTTTTATTGATATTTCACCCGTCTACATATACCAGTACTTATATATAACGAGTGTACCCCTAGTCTTTTATATAAGGTCCTTTCGTATATATACTATATGACTTTTACTAGACGTATTTCCATGTAGTGCACCCCATCCCCTGTTACTTATGGTATTGATGTGTCGCCGGCGGCCGAGGTGACACGTTCACTCTTCTGTAGTATACTTCGGGGTAGTGTGTGTATGTGCTTTTGGGGCCTAACATTATTCAACCTAACCAACTACAGGTATTTTAACACTCTTGGTCAGGATCACCTACAGATAATGCCTGCAGTCATGTTTAAATAGAGTGGACAAGCACAAACTTTTTCCCTTTTATATTTAGCCTTTGATACCATATAGAGAGACGCTAACACTAGATCCTTTATTTTAATTTATCACATATACTGATAATTTTAGCTTGACTCCTAACTTTAGTTTTAGGTGTGACTCCTTCACTTGAGTAATGCATCTTACTGGTGTGCTCTTGTAATTGATAGTTCAAGCCCTAGAAGGGGTCCATCATTAGATCATCTTCAAATTCTCTAGCTAAGACCTCCTATATAAGCCTATTTTAAAGGTCATAAGGTTTAATGGTTTCTATGCAATGTATATCATATTTCTATCTAATGTCACTATAGGAAGATGTCGGTAATTGTCCTGCACAGTATATATTTGTACCACCTTCCCCCCCCCCCCCCACCAGGGTATGGTGAACTTCTTCAGCGGTACTTATCCGCTACTTTGCACCTCAATATATTATTATCCACAGCTATTGTCATTACTATAATTCCTCTTTCCTATATCATTAGCCTTGATAGGCTCAAGAGCATTACTTTAAGCAGGTGAGGAACATAACTAAAGAAAAAGAGGTTCCATTATTATGTATATATTTTTTCCTTTTGTTTTTATTTTTTATGTAGACTTAACTTTCTCTAGAAATGGCATACTATTCTTTGTATATTGTGTGCTGAAGAGGTCATCCATGGTGGCATATGTCTGCAGAGTTAATATATATGATGTTATGTATTGAATGTTGTATTACTAATAACCTCAATAAAAAACTTTGATTTAAAAAAAAAAAAAAAAAAAAAAAGCATTTAAGCTGTCATTTTGTTAGAAGATTTTGCACTGTATAGCAGTCCATAGATATACCTCTTGAAAAGCTTTTGAAGTATTGTTTATCTTATCTCCAGTTAGGGACAAATATAAATTAAATAACTGCGAAGAATGAATCAGGGTCAGGCTTGTGAATTTTGGAGTATCCACTTCAAAATTTCCCTGTAAAATTTGAAAACCAATATTTTTCCGATTTAAATAAAGGGAAAGGGAAAGGGAAAGGGACAAAAAAATAGTGTTATATTGCAATCTCAAAGTGTTTTGTGTCTCTTTAAGTAATTTGGGCTAGATTATAAGTGGTACGCAATTGTTGTGACCATGCTAACTTCCGCTTGTATTATAAACTGAATGTAAGTGTGTACGCTTGGGCACAAACTATGTGCTGTTTTACTGAGAGTTACTGGGACCCCCTGGTTAATATTATCCTTTTGGAATGGAATGACGTTTTTTGTCTTTTAACTTTGCCTTTGGGACTTTACTTTTTTGATTACCTACATTATCCAGGACTCCAGAGGCAAAGGGAGCTCGCACACAGTCCAGTATTTGGAGTCTCATTGGTAGCAGTGTTTACCGTCTTCTGGAATAACGATTGGCCCAAACGATCATGTGATCGAACACACCCCTGTTCAGCGGAACGGAACGCTGCTGACTGCGGCAGAAAGATCTCATTTGAAAACCAGGAATCCAGCATACCGAGCGGACACACTGTGGAGCGGTAAGTGGGCACAGCTAAAAGCTGTTTGAGCACAGGCTGCTCTTTGGAGGTTCCACTACCGCTAGTGTGTATAAGTCTGGGACAATTATGAACTTGTCTGCATCACTTGTCTAGGTAAGGTGACAATCCTGAGTTTATTTTGTTCTTTCAAGGATTTCTGTGTACAGCACTTTATATATATATATATATAGAAGAATCTTATTCCAGTAATTCAAGTAGATGGTGGTCGTACCTCCGATGTTGATGAAATATCCGGAGCTTTTTTTCAATTTTATCAGCAATTATATTCGGAAGGAGAATTCAACCAAGATAATCAGACAGAATTTTGGTCTTCGATCTCTGTTCCTAAAATTCAAATAGAAGAACTGGACATGCTAAATGCTCCAATCTCAGCTGAAGAGATAAGTAAAGCCATATCGCGGACCAAACTTAACAAAGCAGCAGGGCCGGGTGGGCTACCTGCTGAATTTTACAAAAGTCTAGCTGACCAGGTTATACCGATTTTAGAAAGATTATTCAATGAGTATCTTTTATCAGATAATGCTATTTCTGCTCTTTTTTCAGCAGCCAATATTTCGTTGATACTTAAAAAAGGGAAAAACCCGGAAGATCCTGCCTCTTACAGGCCTATTTCGGTCCTGAATGCGGACTATAAAATTCTAGTGTTATTATAGCCCAGAGATTAGTTTCCTGTCTGGATAGGTTGATTCACACGGACCAGGTGGGCTTTATGGCAACTCGTAGTTCATCAAAAAACATAAGGAAATTAATAACTTTAGTCGATTTTGTCTGGAATATAGAGCAGGTTGTAGAGAGGAACAATCTTAGGGATTTAGCGGTCCTCACACTAGATGCGGTCAAAGCTTTCAACTGCATCTTGTGGAGGCATCTCTTTGCCACATTAACCAAATTCGGTCTTGTTGGTAATTTCTTTAATTTTATCAAAAAAGTATATCAGAATCCGGTATCGTATTTGTTAGTAAATGGCAGGATCTCTCCTAGCTTACTATTGCATAGAGGCACGAGACAGGGTTGCCCTCTTTCGCCTCTTCTGTTTAATATTGTATTGGAACCTTTGGCGATTAGACTGCGAGAGGTTCTTCCAGGGATCCAGCTGGGCCTTCAGAATCTGAAAATTCTCCTATACGCGGATGATATCTTATTATTTTTGAGTAAAACAGCAGTTACTATCCCAAGAGTGGTTGATACTATAAAGCATTTTAGTACATTCGCCAGTTATAAAATCAATATGGAAAAGAGTGACCTGATGTGGCTTGGACGCCAGAGGGTGGATCGACCCAGTACAATATTCCGTAATATCAATGCGATAAAATATCTGGGGTTAGAGATAGATAGGAATCCCAAACAGTGGTATCAGGCAAACTTTACGACTTTTTTTCAGAAAATACAGGAAGAGCTCAAGCTTTGGGCTGTTTTTCCACTGTCACTGCTTCGGTTAATCTAATAAAGACTATAATTTTTCCTAAAATTCTTTATTTTCTCCAAAATTTACCTCTTATTATTCCTAATAAGGATCTAAAGAACTTGTCTTCGTGGTTCTCGAAGTTCCTGTGGAAATCTAAAAAACCTTGGATTTCGAATAATAGGCTAATGCAGAAATTTACGGGGGCAGGCTTGGCTCTACCTAGTATTAGATTATATAATTGGGCATCATTAATTAAAATAGCGGTGGACTGGATTGCTCAGGCTAATTTGGTTTCAACATATGATCTAGAATCACATCTGGTCAAAAACAGCTCTTTTGCATTGTGTTCCACAGTCTTTACCAAGAAGGGTGTTTTCCCTTATTTCAGTAAGGAATATAGTGGTGATCTGGCATAAGTTTTGTAAGTTGTGTAAAGTTGATCCGTCTTTCTCTGACTTTTTACCCATTAGAGGAAATCCTTTATTTTTACCTGGACTAGATCAAAAATGCTTTCAGGTCTGGCAGACTGGGGGACTGGTATATTTGAATCAGCTCCTTAATATTGATCGTCAGATTTTACCTTGGGAGACTATTAGGGAGCAGTTCTCTCTTCCGAGTGTTAATCGGTTTGCTTACTTTCAAATTCGACATTTTCTTAGTGGACAAAGATGGTATGCGATGGGAAGATGGGAATGGCCTGAGATTAAGAGCTGTATTAGAAAATTTAATATGGGGGATGCATCAATCTCACTAATCTATGACATTATGTTGACGAAACAGGGTATTTTGGAGGAGGATAAATTAATCCGAGCCTGGTCACCATATATTCCAGCGATAGACCGGGAGATGTTAATTAACAGCCTGGACAGTGGCTAGATATCCGATAGCAGTAAGCTAGAAAGAATCTCATTTAAAACTTTTAAATAATTATTATTATTCCCCAGCGAAATTAGCTAATTTTTTTCCGGGTAAATCTTTCAAGTGCGAACATTGTTTATGTGTTCAGGCGGATATTTGCCATATGTTATGGACCTGCCCTAAAATTTCTCAATTATGGCAGAAGATTCAATATTGGTTTAATAGAGTTTTTGAAACTTCTATCTCCCTTTCTCTGAAAGATATAGTGTTGCTTTTTCCTGATGAGAGAGCTAATTTGTCGCTGCATATCCTAAATACTATTATACTAATTGTGAGATATAATATCTTTAAAAAATGGATATCAAAGACACCCCCTTCTCTCGCGTCAGTACTGAGGGACATCCAAGCTCAGATTATTTTTGAATCTTTTCATTTACAGCAAGTATCAGAAAGAAGAATTAGAAAATTTTTGGAAAGCTGGACTCCGATTATTAAGTCATATACTTTCTGCCTCCAGAAGCAGATCTTGCTGCCCTTTTTGGCGTCGGTAAGCTTTGCCGAGCTGGTTCTATTACAGGTGTTCCTGGATACCTGGTTAAGGAATGCGGGGGATATAGACTAAGAAGGATAGTATGCATTTCATAATTGATCTGGGTAGGGGAGGGGTTTGCCTTTTTTTTTTTTCCCCTTGTATGTTTTTTTCTTGTGTTTTTATTTCTGTATAGGAGGTAAATATTAGCCATTACAATGTTAACGGATAGTTAAACTATAAGGACAAAATGTAGTTTAAAAATTGTTTTCTTTAACAAGATATTGTTGGCATATTTTTTGCTTGTCCTGCGTGACAGTAATTTTGTTGATATTATGATTTTTTGTCTTGTTTTGAATGGCTATAACAAATAAAAATATTTTAAAAAAAAAAATATTATCCTTTTGGAATGCAATGACATTTTTTGTCTTTTAACTTTGCCTTTGGGGCTTTACTTTTTTGATTACCTTCATTACCTATATATATGTATATATGGGACAAGTTGTGGCCACATAAATTGTCACTCCAATTGTGATTATTCAGCTTTGAGCCATTTGAGACATTGGAATGTTATACCCATTTGGGTTTGTTCATATATTGCACACTAATGGAAACCCCCCGTTTTCCATATATATATATATATATATATATATATATATATATATATATATATATATATATATATATATATATATATATTTATACAAAAAAATCTTTTTATGAACTGCAAATCGGAATATGTCATTTACCAACTAACGTGTAGCTGTAATAAAATATATATAGGAATATATATAGGTAGAACTAAAAGGACCTTGAAGACTAGATGCCTTGAACATGTAAAAAATATTACCAGTGATCAACCAGAGTATGGCATTGGGACCCACTTCGAGGAATTCCATGAAAAAAGTGTGGAGGGCCTAAAAATTAAGGCTATTGAACAAATTCCATATAAAATAGGAGAGAATAGATTACTCCAGCTAAGAAAGAGAGAGACGTACTGGATCCATAAACTAAGAACCAGGAAACCATATGACTTAAATACAGATATAGATCTGGCAGCCTTTCTTTGAATAACACAACACAAAAATACTGAAATTAAAACACACTTAGATAGCCTCAACCACATAATCTGTTTTTCAGAATGCTTCTCTCATTATATATGTGTTTACTCACACATATATACATACATATATACTCATAAAATTGATTATATATCCTTTTATTCTTACACCTTCAAATAACATAAATTTGCACTCTTTTTAAAAATACGTGCTAACTATTCTCTTCATTTTTAAAAACACGTGCTAACTATTCTCTTTATCTTTATTCTCATATTTTATGAGTATTTTATGTATTTTACTTAATAACATACATTCGCCTAGATTTAGAGTTCTGCATTAGCCGTCAAAACCAGCGTTAGGGGCTCCTAACGCTGGTTTTGGGCTACCGCTGGTATTTAGAGTCAGTCAGGAAAGGGTCTAACGCTCACTTTGCAGCCGCGACTTTTCCATACCGCAGATCCCCCTACGCCATTTGCGTATCCTATCTTTTCAATGGGATCTTCCTAACGCCGGTATTTAGAGTCTTGGCTAAAGTGAGCGTTAGAAATCTAACAACAAAACTCCAGCCGCAGAGAAAAGCCAGGAGTTAAGAGCTTTCTGGGCTAACGCCGGTTCATAAAGCTCTTAACTACTGTGCTCTAAAGTACACTAACACCCATAAACTACCTATGTACCCCTAAACCGAGGCCCCCCCACATTGCTGCCACTCTAATAATTTTTTTAACCCCTAATCTGCTGACCGCACACCGCCTCAACCTACATTATCCTTATGTACCCCTAATCTGCTGCCTCTAACACCGCCAACCCCTATATTATATTTATTAACCCCTAATCTGCCGCCCCCAATGTCGCTGCCACCTACCTACAATTATTAACCCCTAATCTGCTGACTGGACCTCACCGCTACTATAATAAAGTTATTAACCCCTAATCCGCCTCACTCCCGCCTCAATAACCCTATAATAAATAGTATTAACCCCTAATCTGCCCTCCCTAACATCACCGACACCTAACTTCAAGTATTAAACCCTAATCTGCCGACCGGACCTAACCTCTACTCTAATAAATTTATTAACCCCTAAAGCTAAGTCTAACCCTAACACTAACACCCCCCTAAGTTAAATATAATTTTTATCTAACAAAATAAATTAACTCTTATTAAATAAATTATTCCTATTTAAAGCTAAATACTTACCTGTAAAATAAACCCTAATATAGCTACAATATAAATTGTATAACTTTGTATTTATTTTAGCCAGGTACAATAGCTATTAAATAGTTAATAACTATTTTATAGCTACCTAGTTAAAATAATTACAAACCTAACACTACACTATCAATAAATTAATTAGATACAAATACCTACAAATAAATACAATTAAATAAACTAACTAAAGTACAAAAAATAAAAAAAGAACTAAGTTACAAAAAATAAAAAAATAATTTACAAACATTATAATAATATTACAACAATTTTAAGCTAATAACACCTACTCTAATCCCCCTAATAAAATAACAAAGCCCCCCAAAATAAAAAAATGCCCTACCCTATTCTAAAATAAAAATAGAAAAGCTCTTTTACCTTACCAGCCCTTAAAAGGGCCTTTTGCGGGGCATGCCCCAAAGAATTCTGCTCTTTTGCCTGTAAAAAAATGTACAATACCCCCCCCAACATTACAACCCACCACCCACATACCCCTAATCTAACCCAAACCCCCCTTAAATAAACCTAACACTAAGCCCCTGAAGATCTCCCTACCTTATCTTCACCACGCCGGGTATCACCGATCCGTCCAGAAGAGGCTCCGAAATCTTCATCCAAGCCCAAGCGGGGGCTGAAGAGGTCCATCATCAGGCTGAAGAGGTCCATCATCTGGCTGAATTCTTGATCCAAACGGGGGCTGAAGAGATCCATCATCCGGCTGAAGTCTTGATCCATGCGGGGGCTGAAGAGATCCATCATCCGGCTGAAGTCTTCTATCAAGCGGCATGTTCAATCTTCTTTCTTCCGGATCCATCTTCATCCTGCCAACGCGGAACATCCATCCTGGCCGACGACTTCCCGGTGAATGACGGTTCCTTATATAGTACATTAACACCCGCACCCAGCTGTAACCGGTGGACCCACATTTCTTCATTAGTGTCTTCACACTACACTTTATATTGTGCCTTGTTAGTTATCTTATTGTATATTTATATCAAGCCCATATTAACACCTTTTTTATATGAACTTTTTTATATAGATTTGTTTACATTCATAACCCAATTAACCTTGAGCCCATTTTTTAACGTTGATTGTTACTATATACTAGTTACTATAAACTTTTATAATTCCACACTTATATATATAAATTTATAATAAAATCAAATCCCCTCCCATCTATTCTACCTATTTTGCATTTTGTGGTTTTTTGTTTTTGTTTTTTAACACATGTACTCTGCCATTTTTAAAAAAAATCTTTTAAATTTTATTAATAAAAGGTTTGTTATATTTTTATGTATATATATTTTTTCTATATTTTTTCTATATATTTCTGGATATCAGCTTATATTAAATAGGAATTTCCTTAACCCCTACCCTCTGTCCAATCATACAGAGTGGTAAGAATAGGAAAGTCCTACAAATTCCCGTTGTTGTCTCCTGGTCCAGATTACTAATAAGATATATACACACCTATTCACTTTGTATGTATTCTTTCATCATTTTTGATCCTATATGTTTTACCCTTTTTGTGTCTATAAATAACAATAGAATTCACTCGACGCTGATCGCTGGACCCTGTGATCCAACAGGTGAGCATATATTAGCATTTATTTGATCTATTTGATCTATAACTCATTTGGGATATTTTTCTTCTTGTATTCTCCCCACCATATGCATATGAGGAACATCTTCTGCAAGCGCTATTAGAACAAACCCTGTTCACCATATATATATATATATAAATATATATTTAAAAATAGAAAGAACATTTTCTTCTATGTGATAACTATTACAACTACCTTCAGGTTTAGCACTGTAGGTTTAACGTTGTATCGGGTTAAGTTGTACGTTTTTTATGAAAGCGCGCTCCATTAATGTCTATAGCGAGAAGTTATTAGTTAATGCAGTCGCAATGTCCAAAGTCCTGAAGTTAGCGGGCGTTGGGTTTTTGCTCATGTGTTAACAATTTACTTTCAACTTATAATATGCCTGCTAACCCGATAAAAGTTTATTTCCAGCGGTGTTTGCACACGAATGAAAGCGCTAAATAGTAGACCTCTTGTAATCTGGTCCTAATTGTTTACCCTTATTAAAAAAAGATGGTCAATCAAATTATTTTGTATAAATATATTATTTGGTTTAATAGAGTTTTGCTGATGAGAAAAGGTATACTAAATACCGTAGTAGATATTATGCTTTCTTCGTTAGCACTGGGGATGATGCATAATAAATACAGTATTTTTTTGAAATGTCTAAACTTTTGTGAGGTTTACACAGGGACATATTTAGGGTTAGTACTTCCTTTCCTTAGGCACTGAGAAATATGCTGCTCCCCAACTCCCTGCATCCACCAATGTTAGCTTATATTTGCTTTGTATCTGTTTCTCACAAAGGTATTGAGACAAAAAGCAGAAAAATATATTATGTCTGCCACCTTTAGACCTGTTATAGACCATTTCTATCTCCTTGAGGAACAAATGAGCTACAAGGCATCATTAAATCAAGCTCTACTAGGGCAAAATAGGCCCCTAGATTTATTTGCAATGTCAGTATTAGAACTTGAGATAAAATGAATGCAAAGCAATGTTATTGCTTTTTTGTTTATTTTTTTTAAATAATGAGGTATGCATCATTAGGCATTTGTCAGTTTATAGTGTGATCTATAATAATGGCCTTGTCGCTATTTTAGTGCACATAGAGATTGGTGATAACACACATGCCCAGTTGGATACAATTATTTGTCTGATGTTAGTTTGTTGGTGACATAATTAGCAGAGCTGTAAAAATATCATCACAAATCATAAGTATGGGAAAAAAAAAGATAGTTGGTTAGAAAGGCAAAAGTCTTAATGCCATGGATAAAAAAGTATAGTTTCCTTCTTCATCTGTAGGTCATGTTTTAGCAGTAACAGGACTTTAGAGTAGAGGAAATGTCACACCTGGATATTTGATATCATATAACTAGGCTGACCATATTGCCGCTTTAAGAAGGAACACATATAAAAAATACATGTGAGGGTTCCATTTCTTTAAACAGCCGTGAAAACAGCCCTGACATATGTATTTTTCATATGTGTCCCTTTTTAAAGCGGCAATATGGTCACCCTACATATAACTGATTATCAGGGGTGTAAATACAGGAGTCTAAGAGGTCTCAATTGAAACTGGGCCCACAGATCTATAGGGCCCATTTGGACCTGCAATCAGTAGTTATGTTGCTACATCTTGCCAATAAGTAGTGATGTTACTACAGTGGAACCAGGGCTCCACCTGCATCATGTCTGGCCCTGATGTATTCCAACCTTTAAAACAGGATTCACAGTGTATGGATTTGATTTTACAAATATAATGGCAGCATTTCCAAGATAGCCACCACTACAGTGTTGTTGTGCAGAAAAAACCTGCTATCATATTTGTAAAGGAAGACTGCACAAGGGCATATCCTCTGACATTGACTAACCAAAGGGGAAGGATGACTCACAGTCACAGAGAAGCAGTCCCACTTGCTTCTATGTGGCTGTATATGTTGACTGCAAACAATATGTTTGTTGTCTTGAAATAGGGAATCAACCACTGCCATTGCCCTGAGGCCCGGTGAGGTCTAGTTATGCCCTTGCTGATATTATTTATGTTATTAAATGTGATGTCACCAGCATTGTTATGGATACTAAATCATCAACAAAATCCCAAAGAGGCATAACATTTATTTTATGTATTTCTTAGCTTTTGAACCTTTGATCATGTGTATAAACCTATTTATCTCCTGTCATTTTAAGTGACAATTTAAAGATTTCTATGGAATATATTTATTTCACCTGAGAAATAGTTGTGGCCTTTATAAAGTATCCATTGGGATTTTTCATTGCATTTTTGTCTGTTCTACAGCACTACTTTTTAATGGAATATATTCATATAAGTACAGAATGAGGTTTAAATCCAACCTCCTCATCTTCAGTTAGGTATGGGCAAATGTACTAAAAGTGCAATTTGCTTGGTAGGATGAATAGTCCTGTGGACATTTGTTTTGGACAATCGAATGTTGACAAGAACGAAAATACATTAAAATTTGGTAATCAAATGTTATTTTTGGTTTTCGAATGTTACTTTCAATTTTGAATGTTCATAATTGGATCGAATACCCACATTTTAAATTTTTTATGTAGCATTCAATTTAACAAAAACTATTCAGAAGATCAGTAGTTCATGTGGTAGGCAAATTAGTAAATACATAATAGATACAAATATATTGATTCAAATTTTTCTATTTCAAATATTGAAATCAATATATTTGTAATATTTCTAATGCTCTCTTTAAATGTAATTTTCGAATTATGCAATGTTTGAATAGAATATTACATTTAAAGAGAGCATTAGAAATACTCTTATAAATATATTGATTAAAATTTTTCTATTTTGAATATTACATTTAAAGTAAATGTAAAGTTGAATGAATGAGTGACCGTTTTTTAAAAATACTATAGACAACACTTTTTGTATAGTGCAATTGTAATATAAATGTATCAAAATACGTTTACACAGTGCTCACCAGGTTTACTTATAATATTGCGGCAGCACTGTAACAAAAGTATTATAAATAATAGAACATGGATTAAACAGTGTGGTCTTGATATTAGAACTAAACATCTACAGCAGAATGTGAACTTCTAGTGGCTAAAAGAATACAATTTTAAAAAAGCCACCAATTCCTAAAAACACGTTTTAAAAAACACACTATTGTAAAAGGAAAAGGTAGCCATGGCTACTTCAAAAAAAGTATAACAGGAGCACCAGGTAAAGTGATAAAAATTATAAATTTTATTGAAATACAAAGGGTATATTAACCCAGGGTAAGAACACACAAAAAGGAAAAGTTTGAACCAACAAACTGATGAACAAAGGCTGACCGGTTTCGGCTGTTGCCTTACTCCTAGCCTGCTTAAAACTGATTAACAGTTACTGCTTTAAAAACCCTCATCTGTGTTGCCATTGGTTCAGGGGCTCACACCCCATAATCTCCAGCTTCATTCAATTATATACTCATTAAGTGACACCAGAATTTCTACGGTACACTTTTGTGAAAAAAGCATATAAATGTACAAACTAAACAATAACCTTTTAATTCTATAAATGTATAATAATGATAAACTCTTATTCTAATGGTATAACCATTTATAATTGGATGTGCATAGCTTGTGTACATGCTGAAAACCACTCAGGCAAGTGCTAGTGTTATAACAAGGGTTGCCGTGTACTCCGGCTGTACAAAGAAACACTTTATATTTTATAGTGACACTTTAGTCAGTTGTATTTTCAATATGTTTACCTTTTTAACTTTTAGCTTTAGCCTTGCTTGGTATCGTCTGCACAGCGCTTCAAGGCTTGCGAATGATTGCCCAGGTCTCCGTTCTGAATTATTCCCATTGGATGAATACCGTGTATTGGGACCAATCATTATGCAAGTCTCACAGCGTGAGCTTTGGACGTATAGAACACCCTGTCCTATTGGTCCCCTGCACCTGCTGTGTCCTCCTATCCGTTACGTGTGTGTGTTGTTAACAACCGTCAGTGGGAGATATCTGCAACCTGCAATTCTGTTGTTATATGGAGAGATTCGGTTGATTAAGTAAACATACAGACATTATTGCTTTAGCAAATTGGAAAGCTACTATTTACATACCGCAACTGTGTGATCCTATGCCTCCATATTATTAATCTTGTTTGCTCAGGGTAAATCGCTTACAGTGAAAAGTCCCTTATTATTAACTGTTTATATACTGGAATCATAAATCTGCAGAAGTCCTAATAAGGGATTAGTCACTACTAGTTAAGAGGGGAGTGTTATCTATACAATAAATCTTGCTTGTTCTGGGTAAAAAGCAAACAGTGAAGTATCCCTTATCCTTAACTAATTATGTACTGAAATTATAAATGTATAGAAGTACTAGTAAGGGATTCGTCACTACTAGTTATGGGGAATAATATCCCCTAATCTGTATGCCCGCTTTCCATTAACAGGTTATTCCTAAACTCTATTTATATACTTAAATTCATATGTGATGAAGTTAAATATTAAAATATGGAAAGAATATCTATAATATACAGTGGTTTGATAAAGGAGGGGTATTGAATGGGAACAAAAATGTAGTAGTGACTAATCCCTTTTATTTTTATTTCACAGTTATGTTTGTATTTATTTTAACTAGGTAGACTAGTTAGTAAATAGTTATTAACTATTTACTAACTACCTAGCTAAAATAAATACAAATTTACCTGTAAAATAAAACCTAACCTGAGTTACACCTAACCTTACACTACAATTAAATAAATTACATTTATTAAATACAATTAACTAAATTACACAAAATAAAAAAGAAATTATTAAATATTTAAACTAATTACACCTAATCTAATAGCCCTATCAAAATAAAAAGCCCCCCCAAAATAAAAAAAAAAACTAGCCTAAACTAAACTGCCAATAGCCCTTAAAAGGGCCTTTTGCGGGGCATTGCCCTAAAGAAATCAGCTCTTTTACCTGTAAAAAAAAAAATACAAACAACCCCCAACAGTAAAACCCACCACCCACACAACCAAACCCCCCAAATAAAATCCTAACTAAAAAAACCTAAGCTCCCCATTGCCCGGAAAAGGGCATTTGTATGGGCATTGCCCTTAAAAGAGCATTTAGCTCTTTTTTCACCCAAACCCTAAGCTAAAAAGAAAACCCACCAAATAAACCCTTAAAAAAACCTAACACTAACCCCCGAAGATCCACTTACAGTTTTTGAAGACCCGACATCCATCCTCAACAAAGCCGGGAGAAGTCTTCATTCAAGTGGCAAGAAGTCCTCAACGAAGCCGGGAGAAGTCTCCATCTTCAAGACATCTGGCGCGGAGCATCCTCTTCTTTCCACAGCTCTTCATGAATGAAGGTTCCTTTAAGTGACATCATTCAAGATGGCGTCCCTTGAATTCCGATTGGCTGATAGAATTCTATTAGCCAATCGGAATTAAAGGTGAAAAAATCCTATTGGCTGATCCAATCAGCCAATAGAATTGAGCTTGCATTCTATTGGCTGTTCCAATCAGCTTGAAGCTCAATCCTATTGGTTGATTGTATCAGCCAATAGAATTTTTTCACCTTTAACCTAAGCTAGCTGGTTATATTGTAGCTAGCTTAGGGTTTATTTTGCAGGTAAGTAATTAGTTTTAAATAGGAATTATTTAGGTATTCATAGAAGGTTTTATTTAGATTTATTTTAATTACATTAAAGTTAGTGGATGTTAGGGTTAGGGTTAGAGTTAGGGGTTAATAACTTTAGTATAGTGGCGGAGACTTTGGGGGTGGAAGATTAGGGGTTAATAAATGTAGGTAGGTGGCAGCGATGTTAGGGGCGGCAGATTAGGGGTTAATAAGTGTAATGTAGGTGTTGGCCGTGTCGGGGGTGGCAGATTAGGGGTTAATAAGTATAATGTAGGTGCCGGCGATGTGGGGGGAGGCAGATTAGGGGTGTTTAGACTCGGGGTTCATGTTAGGGTGTTAGGTTTAGACATAAATTTAGTTTCCCCAAAGGAATCAATGGGGCTGCGTTACGGAGCTTTACGCTCCTTTATTGCAGGTGTTAGGCTTTTTTTCAGCCGGCTCTCCCAATTGATGTCTATGGGGAAATCATGCATAAGCACGTAAAACCAGCTCACCGCAGCTCACCACAGAGCTGGTATTGGAGTGCGGTATGGAGCTCAATTTTGCTTTACACTGCAATATTGCCTGTTAACGCCTGGTTTTTGCAAACCTGTAATACCAGCGATGTAGGGAGGTGAACAATGACAATATCTTGCAAGTTAGTACCGAGCCGCTCTTACTGCAAAACTCGTAATCTAGCCAATAAAGAGCTAGATTACAAGTGGCATGCTATTGTAAGCATGGGTCGTGATAACACGCGACAATACTAACTTGTGTGTATATATGTATATACATGTGTATTTATATATGTATATATCTAATGTCACCAATGTTGTTACTGATACTAAATCATATATGTGGTATATGACTATGACAAGGTGTTTAATTGGGAAGGGTTATATGTCAAAATATGTGTATTGGTGTATATATATATATATATATATATATATATATATATATATATATATATATATATATATATATATAAACTCAATTTCAGAATCCACCCTCCTCAGCCACCTGTACTTTCACAGGATCAGCCACCTGTACTTTCACTCCAATATTATATCCAACACACCACCAGTGAAGTCTCAGAATTTTGTCAAGCAAAGAAAATTTAATTGACATTTCTGGGATGTAATTTCCCCTTCTTCAGAACAACAATACAGTGTACAATCCACTCTTAAATATTGTCACAAATAATCACACAATACCTCAATACCCGTGAGAAAAACCGCCAAAACATTAACACACATTTTCAGCTCAATTTCGTCAGACCGGAAGTGGAGTGTCTGGCGTTACGACTGAAAGGGACACTGAACCCAAATTTTTTCTTTTGTGATTCAGATAGAGCATGCAATTTTAAGCAACTTTCTAATTGACTCCTATTATCAAATTGTCTTCATTCTCTTGATAACTTTATTTGAAATGCAAGAATGTAAGTTTAGATGCCGGACCATTTTTGGTGAAACTGGGTTGTTCTTGCTGATTGGTGGATAAATTCACCTACCAATAAACAAGTGCTTTCCATGGTTCTGAACAAAAAAATAGCTTAGATGCCTTCTTTTTTAAATAAAGAAAGCAAGAGAACGAAGAAAAATTGATAATAGGTGTAAATTAGAAAGTTGCTAAAAATTGCATGCTCTATCCGAATCACAAAAGAAAAAAATTGGGTTCAGTATCCCTTTAACCAATAACAAACAAATAATAGAAGCTTAATATGTCTCTTAAATATACATCTGATAAGCTATACCACAGTACTGGGTTCCTTAATATGTTCACCTTTTGGTAGCGGAGGGCCCTCTAGTGGGCCTGGAACAAAATTAAGGGTTTACAAACTTGAAGTCTGGAGTAATGCTAAATGGTGTTGTTACAATGTTGCAATGTGGAGAGGAGGTGTCTGTTTCTTACCTTTATAGGGTCCTGCAACAATGAGATCAGCCTCTTTCGGTTTCCAGACTTCAAGGAGAAGGTTTCTGAAGTTGGCTGAAGGTTCTTGAAGTGAAGCATGGAGAGATCCAAGAGAAGATCTGTTCCTCCCAAGCCTTACAGGGAGGTTGTGGAGATGGCTGTGAGGAAAAAAGGACCTGCAAAGCAAAGACAGGAGCCTGAGTCAGAAGATGTGGTACCTCCCACTCCCCAAAAATCCCCACCAGCTAGGAGTTTTAATAAGGGAAAAGGGAAAGCTGGGGGAACCGTAGGGGGTACAGGCCCTAAGGGGAAGGCCCAGACTAGTGGGGTTAAGGAGGTAGCATCCAGCCCTGGGCCGCAGCCAGGCAGGGTTATCTCTACTGTGAGGGGTGCTATGGTGGGAACTGAGAGGGGGTCAAATCCGGTGGCCCCAGCGGATGCAGGGGCCAGCCAAGCAGGGCAGATTGCAGCCTTGTCACCAGCCGCCTTGGCGGCGGTCCTAGCCTTGGCCCAGTCTTTCACTGGGGGCTCTCCTGTGGGGGATCAGGGCCTTGGCGTAGCTGGCACGGGGGCCAGCGGTGGTATGGGACCAGGCCCAGAGCTCAGCCACATTGCAGAGTGCGCAGCAGAGTCTGGCCCTTCGGATGGCGGTTCCCGCAAGATCTCCTCCTCCGAGAGTTCTGAGGAGGAGGGAGATTGCGGCCGCCATTCTGAGGGAGGACATGGAGGTGAACGGTCCAGCTCGCGTGACCAGACCCCCGAAGGTAACTTGGGGGGACTCCGGGTCGCGAGCGGGTCACCAGGGGGGCAGGCAGGTAGCAGTGGGGGTCACTTACCGGGTAGGAGTATGGCTGATGGTCCGGGTGCCGGGAGGAGAACGAGTGGCGCAGTTGGCTCCCACGTGGCTATGCATGTTGATAGTGCGCATGCGCACAGGGTGGTAGATCGCGGTCCTCATGCGGGCCTATCAGGTGTGTCAGGCAGATCAGTGTGTTCAGGGGTAAGGCCTTCAGAGCGGCCTAGCACGAGTGCACAGGTGGTGGTTACAGATAGAGGCAATGAAGGGCAAAGGCCCGCGATTGTTGTGAGAGAGAGTGGAGGCACATTACGGGGCGCTGGTAGAGGGGTCGCATCGGGACAAGCTTGCATGAGGGGGGGTATGAACCTGAGGTATGCAGGTGCAGATGCAGTGCCAGAGGCCGGTGGGCTTATGGGGGCATATGGTCGATTGGAGACTGGAATGAGTTATGAACCTCATAGGGGTTGGGGCCATGCGGGGATAATGCATGGATATGAGGGAACTTCTCAGTTTAGGGCTGGGGGAGTTGTGAGACCGAGTGATGTGCTGAATGAAACGCAGTATGACAGGGGGAAGATCCCTAGAGGGGGTCAGACACATAGTGGGGTGAATGAGGATATGATCAGGAGAGCTGTTGAGGCAGCGCTACATGCAAGGGATACTGTGAGGCCCCAGCCTGGGTTTAGTGGTTTCGCCCGGGATGGGGCTGCGCAGGAGGCAATTATTAGGAGTGCTGTGGCTAATGTGCTGGGTATGTCAGTTGGGGGGAGGCCGGGGGAGGAGAGAGAGGGAGTTTCACCTGTTGTCCCTCTCGCAGACCAGAGTACCCCCCAAGTTGTTTTGTCTCAACAGGTCCAGTCAAGCACAGCAGAGATGGCATCAAGCCCAAGCAGCGCCCTGGCAGTGGCAGGGCCCAGCGGAATACAGAGTGCTGCAAGTCAAGCAACCCATTCTGGAGCTGGGACTCAAGGCGAGGGTGAGTGCAATGCACCAGACATCATGCACACTGACACAGGGTCATCCTCTAGCGAGTCATGATCAGATAGCGGGGAGGATCTCGGATTAGTGGGGAAGGGTCAGCGCAGGATGTTTAGGTGGATAAAGAAGATGGCATCGGCGCAAGCTAAAGACAAGGCAGGCGCTAGAGATCAGGCACTTGAGCTGCAGGGGTCACAATCTTTAGGGGGCGCTATAACGCAAGTGGGACCAGTGCCACGTAAAGTGGTGGCACAAGGGGATACGTACCCCTGTTTGGTCCACTCGCTTTACGGCCATTTGAAAGCGAAGGTCGTTAGAAAGATACAGGAGGGAAAATACGTTAATGTATTTGAGCTCTCTCTAGACGCGTTTAGGGCCAAAGAAAGAGCGGCGGACGGCTCAGGCCCAAAGAAAGTGCGTAGGCCGGCGACGTACGAGGAATGGCTTAAATGCTTCCCCGTGCTGGCTGCGTGCTATGTTGACAGATGGCCATTGCAGGGGCACAACCTGTTTAAGTACCAGGATACCATAGAGGATATCCGTACGAGATTTAAGGAAGGTGCATGGCGTGAATACGACATGGCCTTCAGGAGAAAGATGGTAGGGAACCCCTTACTGCATTTTGGGACGCAGGATATGCACTTGTGGTCCAAACTGGGAGTGGAGGGCGGTTCCCCCTCCCCCGTGGCATCACGTCAAGCTCCGCCGTGCCAAGGGCTGCGGCTGGGCAGGAAGGGGAGGGAATGCTGGAAATTCCAGGATAGGCAGTGTGATAGGGGGAGCAGTTGCTCCTTTCGTCACATCTGCAAGTTCTGTGCAGGGCCTCACCCAGGAGCTGATTGTGGGAAACGAAAGGACCAGGGACAGCCCAAACTCCCGCCTAAGTCAGGAGTTACAGTCAAGGGCACCAACCCCGCTTAGGTTGAAGGCCATGTTGGTATGGCTGGCGAACTACCCCGACATAGAAGCAGCTGAGCTGCTGAGGTCGGGGTTGGAATGGGGTTTTCGGATACCGGTCATGGGACGGGTGGTGGGTTCCCCAGTGCACAGAAATTTGAAAACGGCCTACTAATTCCCACAAGTAGTCCGGGAAAAGTTGGCAAAGGAGGTGGCGCTGGGCAGGGTGTCAGGGCCATTCTCCACCTGCCCGATGGAAGATCTGGTGATCTCCCCATTGGGAGTTGTGCCCAAGAAAGAGGAAGGGAAGTTCAGGTTAATACATCACCTTTCTTTCCCAAAAGGGGAGTCGGTTAACGACGCAATTGATCCAGTATTGAGTTCTGTGCACTATCAATTGTTTGATCGTGCGCTGAACGTGGTCAGAGCATGCGGGCCAGGGGCGTTGTTGGTGAAGCTAGACATTGAGTCGGCCTTCCGCCTACTGCCGCTGCATCCCTCGGCATTCAGACTCATGGGCATGAAGTTTGAATGGGATTATTATGTGGACAGGTGTTTGCCGATGGGCTGCTCATTGTCCTGTTCCCTCTTCGAGTGTTTTAGCTCGTTCCTGCATTGGGTAGTGTACAAGGCGTCCAGTGGGGGAGCAGTGGCTCACTACTTGGACGATTTCTTGCTGGTTGGGAGGGCCGGTTCCACGGAGTGTGAACGGCTTATGGAGGTCATGCAGGACATGATGTCACGCTTTGGAGTGCCGCTCGCGGACGACAAAACGCAGGGGCCTTGCACCTGTCTCACATTTCTGGGGATAGAAATAGACACAGTGCAGGCGGAATGCAGGCTACCCATGGACAAGTTTATTCGGATGTTGGATGCGGTCCGAAGGCTGAAAGGGGCAAGCAGGGTGGCAATAAAAGAGGTGCAGTCACTGCTGGGCCTCCTGAATTTTGCGGGTAGGGTGACCCCGATGGGTAGAGCATTTAACCGCAGATTGGAGGGCCTTCTGAAAGGCCCTACCGGTCTGGCGAAATGGGCAAGCGTTTCGGCAGACGTCAGGGAGGACCTGGAGATATGGGAAAAATTATTGGTGAATTTTAACAGGGTGTGCCTATGGAGGGGTAGGAAAGTACCTAACAAGGCAATAAACTTGTACACGGATGCAGCGGGGGGTTTCGGGTATGGAGCATACCTGGATGGTGAATGGAGCGCTGCTCCATGGCCAAGGGAATGGATAGCTGCGGGATACACCAAAAACCTGGCGCTTTTGGAATTATTCCCGATAGTGGTGGCTGTGGAAATTTGGGGGGATAGATTGGCTAATAGAGAAGTGGTGTTCTGGACGGACAACCTGAGTGTGGTGTACGCCATTAACAGGCTGTCTGCGTCATCGCCAGCGGTGGTGTGCTGCCTGCGGCATCTGGTGTTACGATGCTTGCAGTGCAATATACAATTTACCGCCAAACATGTCCCGGGAGTGCAGAACATTATTGCGGATGCACTCTCTCAATTTAAATGGGAGCAGTTTAGAGCAGCGGCACCCATGGCGGCAGAGGAGGGGTTAACATGCCCTTCTTCTCTTTGGCAGCTGGTGAAGGTTGGATGAGCATACTGGCCTTGGTTAAGGCATCTTTGGCGCCAAGGACATGGTCAGCTTATAAGAGTCACTGGGACTGCTGGGAGGCGTTCTGTCAACGCAGAGGCGTGCAGGTACAAAGGGCTTCTAGAGTACTGGTGTTAGATTGGTTGGCTTTATTGCGGTCGGAAGGGGTCAGTAAGGCTGGCGCGAGTGGTAGGCTATCGGCGTTGGCTTTCTTTAACAAGGCGCTTGGCTTGGAGGACCACTCTGGAACATTCCTAGTAAGGAAGGTGTTGAAAGGGTGGGGCAGGTTGGCCCCCCGGCAAAAAGATCGGAGGGAACCCATAACCCAAGAGAGGCTGAGGGCATTGGCAAAGGGCGTGACAAAAGTGTGCACCTCAGATTATGAGCAGCTTCTTTTTAAAACGGCATTTGCATTGGCGTTTGCAGGAGCGCTCAAGGTGGGGGAACTTGTGGCGTCGGCCAAAGATAAGGGCCGCGGTGGAATACAGTTAGGGCACGTCCGTTTGATGGACAGGGGGCTCCTGCTGTTTGTACCCAGGTCCAAGATGGACCAGGAGGGGGTGGGGGCATGGTTGCCCCTAGAATGACAGGAGTTTGAGGATTGCTGCCCGGTGTTTGGTGTGGAGCAATACCTTAAGGTGAGCCTTGAGGGAGGGCAACTGCTCCTGATACATGAGGACGGTTTGGCCCTGTCGGTCTTTCAATTCCGCCAGGTACTGGCAAAAATGGCTTAACATACAGGGCTGGATCCGAGCAGGATCGCCCCGCATTCTTTTAGAATAGGCGCAGCGACCAACGCAGCTCAAAAAGGAGTTGCGGTGGCGGAGATTAAGCGCTTGGGTAGATGGAAATCCTCCCAGTATAAAACGTATATTAGACCAGCAAAAGGGCAATGCTAGAGCGCAGGCATGTTGAGGGTCAATATTCCAAGGAGGGGGTTTTTTCTTGGGGGACCCAGGCTGTGCAGGGGCATTTTGTTCATGGTGGTGTACTCTGTTTCATCAGGTGTTGAGAATGTGAAAGCGCCTCCGGTTCGTGTATGGATAGTAGGCCATTCATACATCCATTGGGCTCATCTAAGGGCGTTGCGATCGCCGGAGGGACAGCAACTTGGATTCCCAACGTCCAAGGCAAGCTTTCGGTGCTTAGGGCGCAGGGGATTGTCGTGGGCCGATTTGCCGGCACTCTTACAGGAGGCGCACAAAAGGTGGGGGCGGCCTAACATTTTAGTGCTGCACCTCGGGGGAAATTACTTGGGGGCATTGCTCGCGCTGGATTTGATCAAGAGAATGACAGCGGATATGCAATGGATGCACACTTGGTTGCAGGGTGTGACTTTGGGGTGGTCAAATGTAGTTGCTCGACTGCACTGGCGGCACATTGTCACACAGAGGGCTGCATATAATGTGCGCAAGAAGGTGAACAGGGAGATGGGAAGAGCGGTCACGGGCATTGAGGGTTTCGTGGTTAGGCACGAAACGATAACGGCCGACAAAAGGGACCTGTTTAGGCCAGATGGAGTACACCTTATGGACGTAGGGTTGGATATGTTCCTAAGGGACGTCAGGGGAGCATTGTTGGGGGTTATTTGTTAATATGAGTGCTGAAATGGTTGGTGTTGCAATCTGTTAAATCGTTATATTGTTATTGTTATGTTAGTTAAATTATGGTTAATTACTGAGTTCCTGTTGGTTTGGTTTGGCGGCAAGAGTTCACCTGGCTCTTGTGGCGGTTGGTCAATGCCCTGGGGAGCGGGCACAAGGAGAGAAGAGTGACGGTCCTGGAAAAGGGAGGGGTTATGCCTGCCAGGCGCCGGCCTGGGGGTCCTCTCCCTCACAATGGGACCGAAGACCTCTGAACATCACAGCTCTCTCTGAGTGCCATGGGGCGTGACAGCCGGGTGTCACACTGCAGGTATCGAAAGGGGCCTTGACCATCTGCTAGTAGGGGCTAGGTTAGGGTGAGATGCCGCCAACGTTTAGGATCACGAACTTGTTGCCAAGTTTAGTTGATAGGTTGATCAAGTGCCTAAGGGTAATTTGAATGACGCTTAGGCACAAGTTAAAGCGTTTATTTAATAAACGTGAACCGTGACGGGTTCTTTCTCCCAAGCAAGTGGTGTTGTGTCTTATTTACTAGATAAGGTATTAGACAGTAAGAAGGACGGAATAGATGGTTTAAACCTTATGGTAGTGGAGGGCCCTCTAGTGGGCCTGGAACAAAATTAAGGGTTTACCAACTTGAAGTCTGGAGTAATGCTAAATGGTGTTGTTACAATGTTGCAATGTGGAGAGGAGGTGTCTGTTTCTTACCTTTATAGGGTCCTGCAACAATGAGATCAGCCTCTTTCGGTTTCCAGACTTCAAGGAGAAGGTTTTCCCGCCCACCCGTCCCTGGATGAAGAGATTGGCGGCTACGATGCGGCTGTGTAGGGTGAGTTGGCTCGGCAGGGGTGGGTTTAATTGAGCTAGCCCGCAGTAAGACCGAGCCTTTAAAGTAGCCATCCACCCCTGCGGTTGAGTTGTACGATTCGGCTGGCAGGGGGTGCCTTACCAGGCTGGTTGGACATGCCTCAGCTGGCGGTTGGTCAATGCCCTGGGGAGCGGGCATAAGGAGAGAAGAGTGACGGTCCTGGAAAAGGGAGGGGTTATGCCTGCTAGGCGCCGGCCTGGGGGTCCTCTCCCTCGCAATGGGACCGAAGACCTCTGAACATCACAGCTCTCTCTGAGTGCCATGGGGCGTGACAGCCGGGTGTCACGTTGCAGGTATCGAAAGGGGCCTTGACCATCTGCTAGTAGGGGCTAGGTTAGGGTGAGATGCCGCCAACGTTTAGGATCACGAACTTGTTGCCAAGTTTCGTTGATAGGTTGATCAAGTGCCTAAGGGTAATTTGAATGACGCTTAGGCACAAGTTAAAGCGTTTATTTAATAAACGTGAACCGTGACCGGTTCTTTCTCCCAAACAAGTGGTGTTGTGTCTTATTTACTAGATAAGCTATTAGACAGTAAGAAGGACGGAATAGATGGTTTAAACCTTAATGGAAAACGGACCGATATTGATATGGAACACCGGAAGTGACGTCATAATGAAAAAACGGAAGTGGGGCAAGCAACCTAGTACAGTGTGGCCTCAAGTTGCTGGTGCACAGACAGGATGTGGGGCATGTGTGGGGGACAAATATTAGTAACATCAGTGTCAAACTCTTTGATTGCCTGCTGTGAGTGTGGTTTGATGTTATGCAGTCAAATAGGTTAGAACACAAAGTGTATAGCTAATTTGTCAGTTGTTTAAATTCACAACTGCAGAAATGTGAGCCAACCAGCTACAAAAGGAAAGAGTACTGGCTTTATATCAGTGTGTGATCTAGTAAAAAAAGAAGAATTAAAGAAAATTAAAAAAATAAAAATAAACCACATTATTTGAACTTATACTTTAAATAGAATAACTAGCTACATTAAGAGAGAGCAATAATACACTGAAAATGAGGCAATAAGTGTACAACTAGTTTGGGGACAGCCAGGATGATGTCTTAAAGGGACTCTCAATTATTCTGTGAAAATAGAGGTTTATCATTTGTCCCTAGCCGTACTCTTAGTGAACTTGAATTGATGATTGATAGATTACAGAGAAAGCTAAACATTAAAGAGTTCCTCCAATTCTCCACCAATACACAACCACAAGGGTTCAAAATTACCAAACAAGATAATCTTTTTCTTTTAAGATTCCCATACTCTATACAATATCAAAAATAAGTCCCTTACAGAACCCCCTGGTCGCTCCATTGCGTTGGCCAGGGAATCCATTCTCCAACCAGTAGCACAATTCTTAGATTACCTTTTCCAGCCAATAGTTAAAGCTGACAGATCTTTTTTGCTAGACACCAATGACCTACTCCACACTATGAAACAGATCAATGTCAGGGAGGACGATCTACTAGTTACACTAGATGTGAACGATCTATATACCATCATCCCCCATGACATTGGCTTAGCAGCTGTTAGAGAGACTCTCAGACTGACTAATAGATATACAGGTTCACCAGTATATTATGACATTGAACTTCTGAAATTTTGTCTTAAAAAGAATTATTTTAAATTTGAAAATACATTCTTTCTCCAAACATCCAGCACGGCTATGGGGTCCAATGTGGCCCCAGCCTATGCCAATATGTTTATGTCCAGTTTTGAGAGAGAATACCTTTGGTCTAAAGATGTATCTCCTGTAATTTTTTACAGGATATACATAGATGACATTATTCTAGTGTGGAGGGGAGATGAAAGTACCCTACAGAAATGGTTTGCAGAATTTAATAGCACTCCGACCACTGTCAGATTTAAAATGAATTACAGTTTATCCACTGTACAATTCTGAGACTTACAGATTACTAAACAGAACAACAGACTAGAGACTACATTGTATACAAAATCAACAGACCATAATTCCCTGTTGAGGGCCAAAAGTTGCAATCCCCCTTTACTCACCAAGGGAATAATTAATCCTACGCAATAATTCTGATCCAGGTCTAGGGGTCTCACAATTGTATGGAATGAAAAATACAATTCCAGAATAGAGGCTACAAAGCAAAACTAATTGACCCTATTCTTGCAAGTATTAAATGTCTAACACAGGAAGATGTTCTTCAACAAAGGACTAACAAGAAGGATGAGGTCCCTAAAATATTTACCACTACATTTGCTTCAAATACCAAACAGTTGGGCCAAATAGCCAAGAAACATTGAACTATTCTACATTCTGATCCCAAACTACAGTTTGCAAGAACTCACACCCTTATGGTGGGGTACAAACGCAATGCCAATATACGTGACCTTTTGGTCAAAACCGATCCTGTTCAAGCATACCAAACCAGCAACATAACCAACATCAGAGGCTGCTATAAGTGCCCAAACTGCATTACCTGCAATGGATTAATAGCCACTAAGAAATTCCACCACCCTTATAACAACAAAAAATACGCTATATTACATTCCATCACATGTACCACGGAATTTGTAATTTATATGTTGTTTTGCCCATGTGGGAAACATTACATCAGAAAGACACAGGGGACATTACGAGAACGTATGGCAAACCATAGATTGGCCATGCGGCAAGCTCTTGATAAGGGATGCTCTGACCAGCCGGTAGCTCACCACTGGCTAGAAGCTAAAAATCTGGTGGCGGCAGTAAGAGTGATCCTGATCGAACACATAACCAAGCCATCCAGAGAGGGTGATAGAAACAAGTTGTTACTGAAACGGGAGGCCGAATGTAATCTGCGTTTGGACACCATTGTTCCAAAGGGACTAAACTCTATGCCTGATTTGGGTATTCTCTTGTGATCATAACTTAAGGTTGATGGGTAATAGGGTAGCAGGAATTGCATTCGCATACAGGAGTGTTGCAGATGTAATATTATCTGTATTGAATATGGTTATGTGCAACATTGACAGGACCACTGGTAAATTCACAGCCAGTATTTCAGTTTAAATTTCTTCAATTGTTTATTTTTATTTTTATTTAATTCTTTATTTTTTTTATTAGATTACACACTGATATTAAGCCAGTACATATTCCTTTTGTAGCTAGATGGCTCACATTTCTGCAGTTGTGCATTTAAACAACTGGCAAAGTAGCTATACACTTTGTGTTCTAACCTATTTGACTGCATAACATATAAATGTAATTCACTATTAAGGGTTTCCTGCACAACAATATTTAATGCACACACATAGCCCCACTTCCGGTTGTATTGATATTGCCCCACTTCCGGTTGTCAAATACTCAATTAAGTACATCAAACCACACTCACAGCAGGCAATCAAAGAGTTTGACACTGATGTTACTAATATTTGTCCCACACACATGCCCCACATCCTGTCTGTGCACCAGCAACTTGAGGCCACACTGTACTAGGTTGTTTGCCCCACTTCCGTTTTTTCATTATGACATCACTTCCGGTGTTCCGGATCGATATTGGTCTGTTTTCCATAAAAGTGAACATATTAAGGAACCCAGTACTGTGGTATAGCTTATCAGATGCATATTTAAGAGACATATTAAGCTTCTATTATTTGTTTTTTATTGTTTTTTCTCAATTAAGTTGTAACGCTGGACTGGAAGTGGCCTGACACTGAGCTGAAAATGTGTGTTAATGTTTTGGCGGTTTTTCTCACAGGTATTGAGTTATTGTGTGATTATTTGTGATACTATTTAAGAGTGGATTGTACACAGTATTGTTGTTCTGAAGAAGGGGAGAATACATTCCCGAAACGTCAATAACATTTTCTTTGCTTGACAAAATCCTGAGACTTCACTGGTGGTGTGTTGGATATATATATATATATATATATATATATATATATTCATTCTTTGGAGCCCTTTCCACTCAAATACCTTAAAACTTGAGAAAGCACATATTAACAATCTTAATATTTTATATAATGTGTTGAACTGGGTTTTTAATGTTAGTATTTTTCATTCCAATGTTCTTTACTTAGAAGAAAATGTTATTTTTATTTATAAAGATAGATAGATAGATAGATAGATAGATAGATTAGATAGATAGATGATAGATAGATAGATAGATAGATAGATAGATAGATAGATGATAGATAGATATAAATCTATACAGGGAGTGCAGAATTATTAGGCAAGTTGTATTTTTGAGGATTAATTTTATTATTGAACAACAACCATGTTCTCAATGAACCCAAAAAACTCATTAATATCAAAGCTGAATAGTTTTGGAAGTAGTTTTTAGTTTGTTTTTAGTTATAGCTATTTTAGGGGGATATCTGTGTGTGCAGGTGACTATTACTGTGCATAATTATTAGGCAACTTAACAAAAAACAAATATATACCCATTTCAATTATTTATTTTTACCAGTGAAACCAATATAACATCTCAACATTCACAAATATACATTTCTGACATTCAAAAACAAAACAAAAACAAATCAGTGACCAATATAGCCACCTTTCTTTGCAAGGACACTCAAAAGCCTGCCATCCATGGATTCTGTCAGTGGTTTGATCTGTTCACCATCAACATTGCGTGCAGCAGCAACCACAGCCTCCCAGACACTGTTCAGAGAGGTGTACTGTTTTCCCTCCTTGTAAATCTCACATTTGATGATGGACCACAGGTTCTCAATGGGGTTCAGATCAGGTGAACAAGGAGGCCATGTCATTAGATTTTCTTCTTTTATACCCTTTCTTGCCAGCCACGCTGTGAAGTACTTGGACGCGTGTGATGGAGCATTGTCCTGCATGAAAATCATGTTTTTCTTGAAGGATGCAGACTTCTTCCTGTACCACTGCTTGAAGAAGGTGTCTTCCAGAAACTGGCAGTAGGACTGGGAGTTGAGCTTGACTCCATCCTCAACCCGAAAAGGCCCCACAAGCTCATCTTTGATGATACCAGCCCAAACCAGTACTCCACCTCCACCTTGCTGGCATCTGAGTCGGACTGGAGCTCTCTGCCCTTTACCAATCCAGCCACGGGCCCATCCATCTGGCCCATCAAGACTCACTCTCATTTAATCAGTCCATAAAACCTTAGAAAAATCAGTCTTGAGATATTTCTTGGCCCAGTCTTGATGTTTCAGCTTGTGTGTCTTGTTCAGTGGTGGTCATCTTTCAGCCTTTCTTACCTTGGCCATGTCTCTGAGTATTGCACACCTTGTGCTTTTGGGCACTCCAGTGATGTTGCAGCTCTGAAATATGGCCAAACTGGTGGCAAGTGGCATCTTGGCAGCTGCACGCTTGACTTTTCTCAGTTCATGGGCAGTTATTTTTTGCCTTGGTTTTTCCACACGCTTCTTGCGACCCTGTTAACAATTTTGAATGAAACGCTTGATTGTTCGATGATCACGCTTCAGAAGCTTTGCAATTTTAAGAGTGCTGCATCCCTCTGCAAGATATCTCACTATTTTTGACTTTTCTGAGCCTGTCAAGTCCTTCTTTTGACCCATTTTGCCAAAGGAAAGGAAGTTGCCTAATAATTATGCACACCTGATATAGGGTGTTGATGTCATTAGACCACACCCCTTCTCATTACAGAGATGCACATCACCTAATATGCTTAATTGGTAGTAGGCTTTCAAGCCTAGGCCTAGATTTAGAGTTCGGCGGTAAAAGGGCTGTTAACGCTCCGCGGGCTTTTTTCTGGCCGCACCATAAATTTAACTCTGGTATCGAGAGTTAAAACAAATGCTGCGTTAGGCTCCAAAAAAGGAGCGTAGAGCATTTTTACCGCAAATGCAACTCTCGATACCAGAGCTGCTTACGGACGCGGCCGGCATCAAAAACGTGCTCGTGCACGATTCTCCCATAGGAAACAATGGGGCTGTTTGAGCTGAAAAAAAACCTAACACCTGCAAAAAAGCAGCGTTCAGCTCCTAACGCAGCCCCATTGTTTCCTATGGGGAAACACTTCCTACGTCTGCACCTAACACTCTAACATGTACCCCGAGTCTAAACACCCCTAGCCTTACACTTATTAACC
Organism: Bombina bombina; assembly: GCF_027579735.1. NCBI lineage: Eukaryota > Metazoa > Chordata > Amphibia > Anura > Bombinatoridae > Bombina > Bombina bombina. The sequence goes on from NC_069499.1 coordinate 793,388,245, forward strand.
CCTAATCTGCCGCCCACGCTATCGCTGACCCCTGCATTACACTTTTAACCCCTAATCTGCCGCTCCGTAAAACGCCGCCACCTACGTTATCCCTATGTACCCCTAATCTGCTGCCCTAACATCGCCGACCCCTATGTTATATTTATTAACCCCTAATCTGCCCCCCACAACGTCGCCGACACCTACCTACACTTATTAACCCCTAATCTGCCGAGCGGACCTGAGCGCTACTATAATAAAGTTATTAACCCCTAATCCGCCTCACTAACCCTATCATAAATAGTATTAACCCCTAATCTGCCCTCCCTAACATCGCCGACACCTACCTTCAATTATTAACCCCTAAACTTCCGATCGGAGCTCACCGCTATTCTAATAAATGGATTAACCCCTAAAGCTAAGTCTAACCCTAACACTAACACCCCCCTAAGTTAAATATAATTTTTATCTAACGAAATAAATTAACTCTTATTAAATAACTTATTCCTATTTAAAGCTAAATACTTACCTGTAAAATAAATCCTAATATAGCTACAATATAAATTATAATTATATTATAGCTATTTTAGGATTAATATTTATTTTACAGGCAACTTTGTAATTATTTTAACCAGGTACAATAGCTATTAAATAGTTAAGAACTATTTAATAGTTACCTAGTTAAAATAATAAAAAATTTACCTGTAAAATAAATCCTAACCTAAGTTATAATTAAACCTAACACTACCCTATCAATAAAATAATTAAATAAACTACCTACAATTACCTACAATTAACCTAACACTACACTATCAATAAATTAATTAAACACAATTGCTACAAATAAATACAATTAAATAAACTAGCTAAAGTACAAAAAATAAAAAAGAACTAAGTTACAGAAAATAAAAAAATATTTACAAACATAAGAAAAATATTACAACAATTTTAAACTAATTACACCTACTCTAAGCCCCCTAATAAAATAACAAAGCCCCCCAAAATAAAAAATTCCCTACCCTATTCTAAATTAAAAAGGTTACAAGCTCTTTTACCTTACCAGCCCTGAACAGGGCCCTTTGCATGGCATGCCCCAAGAATTTCAGCTCTTTTGCCTGTAAAAGAATAAATACAATACCCCCCCCCCCCCCAACATTACAACCCACCACCCACATACCCCTAATCTAACCCAAACCCCCCTTAAATAAACCTAACACTAAGCCCCTGAAGATCTTCCTACCTTGTCTTCACCATCCAGGTATCACCGATCCGTCCTGGCTCCAAGATCTTCATCCAACCCAAGCGGGGGTTGGCGATCCATAATCCGGTGCTCCAAAGTCTTCCTCCTATCCGGCAAGAAGAGGACATCCGGACCGGCAAACATCTTCTCCAAGCGGCATCTTCGATCTTCTTCCATCCGGTGCGGAGCGGGTCCATCTTGAAGCAGGCGACGCGGATCCATCCTCTTCTTCCGATGTCTCCCGACTAATGACGGTTCCTTTAAGGGACGTCATCCAAGATGGCGTCCCTCGAATTCCGATTGGCTGATAGGATTCTATCAGCCAATCGGAATTAAGGTAGGAATTTTCTGATTGGCTGATGGAATCAGCCAATCAGAATCAAGTTCAATCCGATTGGCCGATCCCATCAGCCAATCAGATTGAGCTCGCATTCTATTGGCTGATCGGAACAGCCAATAGAATGCGAGCTCAATCTGATTGGCTGATTGGATCAGCCAATCGGATTGAACTTGATTCTGATTGGCTGATTCCATCAGCCAATCAGAAAATTCCTACCTTAATTCCGATTGGCTGATAGAATCCTATCAGCCAATCGGAATTCGAGGGACGCCATCTTGGATGACGTCCCTTAAAGGAACCGTCATTAGTCGGGAGACATCGGAAGAAGAGGATGGATCCGCGTCGCCTGCTTCAAGATGGACCTGCTCCGCACCGGATGGAAGAAGATCGAAGATGCCGCTTGGAGAAGATGTTTGCCGGTCCGGATGTCCTCTTCTTGCCGGATAGGAGGAAGACTTTGGAGCACCGGATTATGGATCGCCAACCCCCGCTTGGGTTGGATGAAGATCTTGGAGCCAGGACGGATTGGTGATACCTGGATGGTGAAGACAAGGTAGGAAGATCTTCAGGGGCTTAGTGTTAGGTTTATTTAAGGGGGGTTTGGGTTAGATTAGGGGTATGTGGGTGGTGGGTTGTAATGTTGGGGGGGGGGTGGTATTGTATTTATTCTTTTACAGGCAAAAGAGCTGAAATTCTTGGGGCATGCCCCGCAAAGGGCCCTGTTCAGGGCTGGTAAGGTAAAAGAGCTTGTAACCTTTTTAATTTAGAATAGGGTAGGGAATTTTTTATTTTGGGGGGCTTTGTTATTTTATTAGGGGGCTTAGAGTAGGTGTAATTAGTTTAAAATTGTTGTAATATTTTTCTTATGTTTGTAAATATTTTTTTATTTTCTGTAACTTAGTTCTTTTTTATTTTTTGTACTTTAGCTAGTTTATTTAATTGTATTTATTTGTAGCAATTGTGTTTGATTAATTTATTGATAGTGTAGTGTTAGGTTAATTGTAGGTAATTGTAGGTAGTTTATTTAATTATTTTATTGATAGGGTAGTGTTAGGTTTAATTATAACTTAGGTTAGGATTTATTTTACAGGTAAATTTGTTATTATTTTAACTAGGTAACTATTAAATAGTTCTTAACTATTTAATAGCTATTGTACCTGGTTAAAATAATTACAAAGTTGCCTGTAAAATAAATATTAATCCTAAAATAGCTATAATATAATTATAATTTATATTGTAGCTATATTAGGATTTATTTTACAGGTAAGTATTTAGCTTTAAATAGGAATAAGTTATTTAATAAGAGTTAATTTATTTCGTTAGATAAAAATTATATTTAACTTAGGGGGGTGTTAGTGTTAGGGTTAGACTTAGCTTTAGGGGTTAATCCATTTATTAGAATAGCGGTGAGCTCCGATCGGAAGTTTAGGGGTTAATAATTGAAGGTAGGTGTCGGCAATGTTAGGGAGGGCAGATTAGGGGTTAATACTATTTATGATAGGGTTAGTGAGGCGGATTAGGGGTTAATAACTTTATTATAGTAGCGCTCAGGTCCGCTCGGCAGATTAGGGGTTAATAAGTGTAGGCAGGTGTCGGCGACGTTGAGGGGGCAGATTAGGGGTTAATAAATATAATATAGGGGTCGGCGGTGTTAGGGGCAGCAGATTAGGGGTACATAAATATAACGTAGGTGGCGGTCGGCAGATTAGGGGTTAAAAATTTTAATCGAGTGGCGGCGGTGTGGGGGGACCTCGGTTTAGGGGTACATAGGTAGTTTATAGGTGTTAGTGTACTTTAGGGTACAGTAGTTAAGAGCTTTATAAACCAGCGTTAGCCAGAAAGCTCTTAACTCCTGCTATTTTCAGGCGGCTGGAATTTTGTCGTTAGAGCTCTAACGCTCACTGCAGAAACGACTCTAAATACCAGCGTTAGGAAGATCCCATTGAAAAGATAGGCTACGCAAATGGCGTAGGGGGATCTGCGGTATGGAAAAGTCGCGGCTGAAAAGTGAGCGTTAGACCCTTTCCTGACTGACTCCAAATACCAGCGGGCGGCCAAAACCAGCGTTAGGAGCCTCTAACGCTGGTTTTGACGGCTACCGCCGAACTCTAAATCTAGGCCCTATACAGCTTGGAGTAAGACAACATGCATAAAGAGGATGATGTGGTCAAAATACTCATTTGCCTAATAATTCTGCACTCCCTGTACCTATATATCCATTTTGCGCTTAGTGCAATTAACCAGAGGTCAGACCTCTGGTTAAAAAGAAAAAAATGCCCCAATTGCACCCAAAATAAAGATTGCCGTACTTGAGAATGAAAAATAAATATGAGCATTTTTATTTTTGTAAAAAAATATGCACAAAGCAGTTATAGGAGGTTAAAGTGAGGGGATTAGGGGTGTTGGAAAAAAATACAGCACCTTAAGTGCCTTTCTATAGTGTTGAATGGGGGACTGTATTTTCACTATAAATACAGTATACATACATATATATTTATTGCTGCCCAACGCTAAGTGATTTCCCCCCTGTGCTGTGCTAGGCGTTTTTTTGTGCCTATCAGCATGACAACGAGGCTGCCATTAAAGCCTAGGGAAGCACACATTTACATGCTCTGGTATTACTAGGTGGAGCACAAATATCGCGCTCGTGTAAGCGCAATAATACACTCCACTCATAATCTAGTCCAAAATGTTTCAAACGATTTAAAAACAAAGGGTTCAAGTCTTTAGGTGTACTACTAGCCTAATTTGCAATATTAAGCACAAACGAAAATCAGCTATCCACCATAGACACCGAGTCAACTGTATGTCTGTGGGGGCACTACACTCCACCCTTCTCTGTGACGTACCCAAATACTTCTTCAACGTACATTTCTCCGTATGAAGATAGCTTTTTCAAGGAGCATAAGCAATAAGTGTTAGGATTCTTTTTAAAAGTGCACTCCATTGAAGTCTTTGGGAAGACTTAATTAAGGCGGACGCAATATCTGAAGTCCTGAGGTAAGTGCACATTGGGTTTTGCTTGTGCGCAATTTACTTTTAATTCATAATATGCACACTAACCCGCCCACTTGAAAGGTTTACTTTGAGCTGAGTTTGCATGCGAGCGGAACAACATTTTTCATGCCACTTGTAATCTGGCCGATAGAATGTTACAGTGTAATACATACATATAAAACAATGTATACACATGTACAATGTTTCCATAATCACCAGTTCCTAAAGGTTTTTTATTAAGTTTTTTTTTTTTTCAACGATTAACAATGGTGATCATATACAAATAGCAATTATATAGACTTCCATTGGAGTTCCATTGGTGTTTCATGGGAGTAACCAGTATTTTAATGGGGAAGTATTGCCAGGAGTTTCTAATATAGTAAAGAATATCCTCCAACTTTGGTGCACCTTTTCACATATACCCTTCCATGGGCAAGATTAGCAATTTTAAGAATTCTACTCAATCTACAGTATTATATTTGAACTGTGACTAAACAGAATCCATTGTTGCCTTTAGTTAACAGACTGCATATGTTGCGTAAGGATGCTTTGAACACATTCATTGGCGATGTGGGCAGATTTTTGAACATTCAGCGGTCTAAGTTGTTTTCTATGGAAGGCAGATCACCACTCCAGAGAGGGTCAGCCAGCTTTTTTACAACATCTCACTTGGCAGACCGTTTGCAAGACTGGTGATACTGAAATTAGAACTTTGTGACTATCCTTAGAACATCAGTTCCTATGTCAGTACCCTTAACAGGTCAGATATTCATTATATCTTAAGTAGAGCACAGGTGAAATAATCATCTGAAGGGTGAGAACAGGTTAGTAACATTGCTTACTGATCAGCTGATTAATTCACCTGTGCTCTAGTTAAGATATAATGAATATCTGGCCTGTTAAGGGTCCTGAGGACTGGAGTTGAGAAACACTGTCCTATGTGTTTACCCCCTGCAAAGGGATTGCACACATAGTTAAACTCCACTACTGGGACATAGCTGAAAACATATGGTAAGCCAATGACAATTAGCCACCAATCACCAGCTATCTGCCAGTAGTGAAGGATATGTACATATGTTTCAACAAAAGATACCAAGAGAACAAAGTCAGTTTGAAAATATAAAACATTTAAAAGTGGCTTAAGATGAGATACTTTATCTGAATCATGCTAGTTTACTTCCTTTTAATAAGTGGTGAGAACCAATAATAAGTGTAAATACCTGAACTTGAATTTGGAGCCGTGAGTTTTTTCAATGCTATCTATACCCTCATTGATTTGAAGTGACTGTGTATAAACATTGTTTGTGCTATTTACACCAAAGCATTTTTTTAAATTGCCAGCTATGTTTTATAATTTCTATAATAAGGGGACTTATGTCATGCTTTAAATGGTTTGTAAGGTATTCTAGTGTTGACATATATTTTTAATTAGTGCATTAGCAATCATTGAACAAGATTACAAGTTTTGTGGTATACCGGGTGCGTAAATAACGCAAAACAAATAGCGTTATCGCACTTTCCATGGCGCTGCCATTACAAGTTACTGAAAAACCCTCTCTTGTTACAAACACCCCCTAACCTAACAAGCTACCAATAGTCCTTAAAAGGTCCTTTTGTAGGGCATTGCCCTAAGTTAAAAAGCTATTTTACCTAAAAATTACAAAGTCCCCCTAAAAGTAACCCCCCACCCAATCAACCCCCCAAAATAAAAAAACCTAAGTCTAAAAAAAAAACTAAGCTACCCGTTGCCCCTAAAGGGGCATTTGTATGGGCATTGCTCTTAAAAGGGCATTCAGCTACTGCCCATCCCTAATCTTTAAAAAAAAAAAACACCCCCAAAAATAAAAGAAAAACATAACACTAACCCCAGAAAATCTTCTCACAGTTCGTGAAGTCTGGACATCTTCATCCAGGCAACAACATCCATTGCGGGGGCATCTTCTATCTTCATTCTGGTGGCACGGAGCTGTGGAGGCGTGGAGCATCATCGCCAGTGTGGAGGATCCTCTTCATACGATCACCGCCGTGCCCTGAAGCTTGAATGCAAGGTACCTGTTTAAAAATGGGGTACCTTCCATTCCTATTGTCTGACATTTTCAAATCAGACAATCAGTCAATAGTATGAAAGCTACTGAAATCTTATTTGCTGATTTGAACAGTGATTGCTATTTCTTCAACAAAGGATATCTAAAGAATGAAGAAAATAGAAAATAAAAGTAAATTGAACTGTTTATTAAAATTTTATTCTCTATCTGAATTATGAAATTTTTTGGTTTTATGTCCCTTTAAGATATACTTTAAAAATGAATTGGATAATTGTGGTCTTTCTAAATCATTGCAATCCAAATGTAATATAATAGGGATATTACTATGACTTTACCTACATCAGTGTCCGAGAGAAGTTTTAATTGATTTACAATGTGATAGTTTAGAAATTATGGAACCTCTTATGAGACACATTGGCATGTATTTATCAAGCCGTCAACCGCAAATACACTGGAATTCCGCAGCGTATTTGTGGCGAGCCTGATTCGCCTTAGTTATCAAACCCTACAGACCAGCAAAAGTAGAATTTAGTGACGTAACATACGATCCGCTGGACTCAGTCTGACACAGATCGATGCTTACGTCACTACAGATGTTCCGAACGCAAGTTCGGTACAATCTGACTACTTTTGGAAGTTAGCAAATTCCTACCAGGTACCCTCGGCACTATTCCCGCCCAGCGTATCTGGTTTTCAATCCGCCGCCCTGGAGGCGGCGGATGCCATAGATAGGAATCAATGGGAGTCGGAAAGCAGCGAGAGCTTATGTTCGCTGCTGCCCGATATCCCATTGATTCCTATGGGAACGTGTACACCTAACACCCTAACATGTACCCCGAGTCTAAACACCCCTAATCTGCCCCCCCTACATCGCCGCCACCTACTTTATACTTATTAACCCCTAATCTGCAGCCCGCCACTGCCGCCACCTAAATAAAACTTATTAACCCCTATCCCGCCGCCCCAGACCCTGCCGCAACTAAATAAACTTATTAACCCCTAAACCGCCGCCCCCTACACCGCCGCCACCTACATTATATTTATTAACCCCTACTATGTCCCCCTACACCGCCGCCACTATATTAAATTTATTAACCCCTAAACCTAAGTATAACCCTACCCCTAACAGCCCCTAACTTAAATATAATTTAAATATATCTAAATAAATATTCCTATCATTAACTACATGATTCCTATTTAAAACTTAATACTTACCTATAAAATAAACCCTAAGATAGCTACAATATAACTAATAGTTACATTATAGCTAGCTAAGGGTTTATTTTTATTTTGCAGGCAACTTTGTATTTATTTTAACTAAGTACAATAGTAATTAAATACTTATTAACTATTTAATAGCTTCCTAGTTAAGATAAATACAAATATACCTGTAAAATAAAACCTAACCTAAGTTACAATTACACCAAACACTACACTACAATTAAATTAATTCCCTAAACTAAATACAATTAAATACAATTAAAAACAATTATCTAAAGTACAAGAAAAACAAACACTAATTACACCTAATCTAATCCCCCTAATAAAATAAAAAAGCTTCCCAAAATAATAAAAAACCCTATCCTATACTAAATTACGAATAGCCCTTAAAAGGGCCTTTTGCGGGGCATTGCCCCAAAGTAATCAGCTCTTTTACCTGTAAAAAAACAGTACAATATCCCCCTACATTAAAACCCACCACCCACACACCCAACCCTACTCTAAAACCCACCCAATCCCCCCTTAATAAAACCTAACACTAACCCCTTTAAGATCACCCTACCATGAGAAATCTTCACCCAACCGGGCCGAAGTCCTCCACGAAGCCGGCAGAAGTGGTCCTCCAGACGGGCAGAAGTCTTCATCCAAGCCGGGCAGAAGAGGTCCTCCAGACGGGCAGAAGTCTTCATCCAGGGGGCATCTTCTATCTTCATCCATCCGGCGAGGAGCGGGTCCATCTTCAAGACATCTGATGCAGAGCATCCTCTTCCAATGACATCCGACGACTGAATGTTCCTTTAAATGACGTCATCCAAGATGGTGTCCCTTAAATTCCGATTGGCTGATACAATTCTATCAGCCAATCAGAATTAAGGTAGGAAAAATCCTTTTGGCTGATGCAATCAGCCATTAGGATTGAAGTTCAATCCTATTGGCTGATCCAATCAGCCAATATGATTGAGCTTGCATTCTATTGGCTGTTCCAATCACTGCCCGTCTGGAGGACCTCTTCTGCCTGGCTTGGATGAAGACTTCTGCCCGTCTGGAGGACCACTTCTGCCGGCTTCGTGGAGGACTTCGGCCCGGTTGGGTGAAGACTTCTCAAGGTAGGGTGATCTTCAAGGGGTTAGTGTTAGGTTTTATTAAGGGGGGATTGGGTGGTTTTAGAGTAGGGTTGGGTGTGTGGGTGGTGGGTTTTAATGTTGGGGGGTATTGTACTTTTTTTTACATGTAAAAGAGCTGATTACTTTGGGGCAATGCCCCGCAAATGGCCCTTTTAAGGGCTATTAGTATTTTAGTATAGGGTAGGGCTTTTTATTATTTTGGGGGGCTTTTTATTTTATTAGGGGGATTAGATTAGGTGTAATTAGTTTAAAAATCTTGCAATTATTTTAATATTTTCTGTAATTTAGTGGATTTTTTTGTACTTTATATAATTTTTTTAAATTGTATTTAATTGTATTTAGTTTAGGGAATTAATTTAATTATAGTGTAGTGTTAGGTGTAATTGTTACTTAGGTTAGGTTTTATTTTACAGATATATTTGTATTTATTTTAACTAAGAAGTTATTAAACAGTTAATAACTATTTAAAAACTATTGTACCTAGTTAAAATAAATACAAAGTTGCCTATATAATAAAAATAAACCCTAAGCTAGCTACAATGTAACTATTAGTTATATTGTAGCTAACTAAGGCCTAGATTTGGAGTTTGGCGGTAGCCGTGAAAACCAGCATTAGAGGCTCCTAACGCTGGTTTTAGGCTACCGCCGGTATTTGGAGTCAGTCAGGAAAGGGTCTAACGCTCACTTTTCAGCCGCAACTTTTCCATACCGCAGATCCCCTTACGTCAATTGCGTATCCTATCTTTTCAATGGGATCTTTCTAACTCCGGTATTTAGAGTCATGTCTGAAGTGAGCGTTAGAAATCTAATGACAAAACTCCAGCCGCAGAAAAAAGTCAGTAGTTAAGAGCTTTCTGGGCTAACGCCGGTTTATAAAGCTCTTAACTACTGTGCTCTAAAGTACACTAGCACCCATAAACTACCTATACACCCCTAAACCGAGGTCCCCCCACATCGCCGCCACTCAATTAAAAATTTTTAACCCCTAATCTGCCGACCGCCACCTACGTAATACTTATGTACCCCTAATCTGCTGCCCCTAACACCGCTGACCCTTATATTATATTTATTAACCCCTAACCTGCCACCCACAACGTCGCCGCCAGCTACCTACAATAATTAACCCCTAATCTGCCGACCGCAAAGCGCCGCTACTTACGTTATCCTTATGTACCCCTAATCTGCTGCCCCTAACACCGCCGACCCCTATATTATATTTATTAACCCCTAATCTGCCCCCAACAACGTCGCCTCCACCTGCCTACATTTATTAACCCCTAATCTGCCGAGCGGACCGCACCGCTATTATAATAAAGTTATTAACCCCTAATCCGCCTCACTAACCCTATAATAAATAGTATTAACCCCTAACCCTCCCTAACATCGCCGACACCTAACTTCAAACATTAACCCCTAATCTGCCGACTGGAGCTCACCGCTATTCTAATAAATGTATTAACCCCTAAAGCTAAGTCTAACCCTAACACTAACACCCCCCTAAGTTAAATATAATTTAAATCTAACTAAATAAATTAACTCTTATTAAATAAATTATTCCTATTTAAAGCTAAATACTTAACTGTAAAATAAATCCTAATATAGCTACAATATAAATTATATTTATATTATAGCTATTTTAGGATTTATATTTATTTTACAGGTAACTTTGTATTTATTTTAACCAGGTACAATAGCTAAAATAGTTAAAATAATTACAAAATTACCTGTAAAATAAATCCTAACCTAAGTTACAATTAAACCTAACACTACACTATCAATCAATTAATTAAATAAAATACCTACAATTACCTACAATTAAACCTAACACTACACTATCAATACATTAATTAAATACAATATCTACAAATAAATACAATGAAATAAACTAACTAAAGTACAAAAAATAAAAAAGAACTAAGTTACAAAAAATATTTACAAACATCAGAAAAATATTACAACAATTTTAAACTAATTACACCTACTCTAAGCCCCCTAATAAAATAACAAAGACCCCCAAAATAAAAAAATGCCCTACCCTATTCTAAATTACTAAAGTTCAAAGCTCTTTTACCTTACCAGCCCTGAACAGGGCCCTTTGCGGGGCATGCCCCAAAGAATTCAGCTCTTTTGCCTGTAAAAAAAACACATACAATACCCCCCCCCCAACATTACAACCCACCACCCACATACCCCTAATCTAACCCAAACCCCCCTTAAATAAACCTAACACTAAGCCCCTGAAGATCTTCCTACCTTATCTTCACCATACCAGGTTCACCGATCGATCCAGAAGAGCTCCTCCGATGTCCTGATCCAAGCCCAAGCGGGGGGCTGAAGAGGTCCATGATCCGGCTGAAGTCATCATCCAAGCGGGAGCTGAAGAGGTCCATGATCCGGCTGAAGTCTTCATCCAAGCAGGAGCTGAAGAGGTCCATGATCCGGCTGAAGTCTTCTATCAACGGCATCTTCAATTTTCTTTCTTTTTTATTTTTTGTACTTTAGTTAGTTTATTTCATTGTATTTATTTGTAGATATTGTATTTAATTAATTTATTGATAGTGTAGTGTTAGGTTTAATTGTAGGTAATTGTAGGTATTTTATTTAATTAATTTATTGATAGTGTAGTGTTAGGTTTAATTGTAACTTAGGTTAGGATTTATTTTACAGGTAATTTTGTAATTATTTTAACTATTTTAGCTATTGTACCTGGTTAAAATAAATACAAAGTTACCTGTAAAATAAATATAAATCCTAAAATAGCTATAATATAAATATAATTTATATTGTAGCTATATTAGGATTTATTTTACAGGTAAGTATTTAGCTTTAAATAGGAATAATTTATTTAATAAGAGTTAATTTATTTCGTTAGATTTAAATTATATTTAATTTAGGGGGGTGTTAGTGTTAGGGTTAGACTTAGCTTTAGGGGTTAATACATTTATTAGAATAGCGGTGAGCTCCAGTCGGCAGATTAGGGGTTAATGTTTGAAGTTAGGTGTCGGCGATGTTAGGGAGGGCAGATTAGGGGTTAATACTATTTATTATAGGGTTAGTGAGGCGGATTAGGGGTTAATAACTTTATTATAATAGCGGTGCGGTCCGCTTGGCAGATTAGGGGTTAATAAGTGTAGGCAGGTGGAGGCGACGTTATGGGGGGCAGATTAGGGGTTAATAAATATAATATAGGGGTCGGCGGTGTTAGGGGCAGCAGATTAGGGGTACATAGGGATAATGTAAGTAGCGGCGGTTTACGGAGCGGCAGATTAGGGGTTAAAAATAATATGCAGGGGTCAGCGATAGCGGGGGCGGCAGAATAGGGGTTAATAAGTGTAAGGTTAGGGGTGTTTAGACTCGGGGTACATGTTAGGGTGTTAGGTGCAGACGTAGGAAGTGTTTCCCCATAGGAAACAATGGGGCTGCATTAGGAGCTGAACGCGGCTTTTTTGCAGGTGTTAGGTTTTTTTTCAGCTCAAACAGCCCCATTGTTTTCTATGGGGGAATCGTGCACAAGCACGTTTTTGAGGCTGGCAGCGTCCGTAAGCAACTCTGGTATCGAGAGTTGAAGTTGCGTTAAATATGCCTGTACGCTCCTTTTTTGGAGCCTAACGCAGCCATTCTGTGGACTTTCAATACCAGAGTTATTTAAAGGTGCGGCCAGAAAAAAGCCAGTGTTAGCTACGCGGGTCGTTACCGACAAAACTCTAAATCTAGCCGTTAGGGTTTATTTTACAGGTAAGTATTTAGTTTTAAATAGGAATAATTTATTTAATGATAGGAATATTTATTTAGATGCATTTTAATTATATTTAAGTTAGGGGGTGTTAGGGTTAGGGTTAGGGGTTAATAAATGTAATATAGTGTCGGCGACGTTGGGGGTGGCAGATTAGGAGTTAATAATTGTAGGTAGGTGGCGGCGGTGTAGGGGGGCAGATTAGGGGTTAATAAATATAATGTAGGTGGCGGCGGTGTAGGGGGCGGCAGATTAGGGGTTAATAAGTATAAATAGGTGGCAGTGATGTAGGGGGCAGATTAGGGGCTACTACATATAATGTATATAATGTAGGTGGCGGTGGGGTTCAGGAGCAGCAGTTTAGGGGTTAATACATTTATTAGAGTTGCGGTGGGCTCTGGGAGCGGTGGTTTAGGGGTTAATACATTTATTAGAGTTGCGGCGGGGTCCGGGAGCGGAGGTTTTAGGGGTTAAACACTTTATTAGAGTTGCGGCGGGGTCCGGGAGCGTCAGTATATGGGGTAAACAGTATACTATAGTGTGGGTGTTTAATGACAGGGTACCAAGAAAGCTGAAAAAAAGTCGAAGAGCAGCGAGATCGATGACTGTTAATTAACAATAGTCCGCTGCTCATCGTACCGTACTTGGTGCGCGGCTTTTTGACAGCTTTTTTTGTAGCTTTGGAGAACGTATTAAGGTCCGCTCCTGCGATGTTAGGCGATCTTAGGCGAGCGTATTGGTGCCGTTGAATGCAAGAAAGTCAATGGCTTGATAAGTAGATGCCATTGAATATACATCATCATCTCATTTTTATCACATACAATCATGAGGTAATATTTTAGAAATGATTTAGTCCAGATTAGAACAAGATTTAAACCATTTATTTTACACTTTTTTGATCACCAAAATAAGCTTTGGGCTACTTAAAGGGATATAAAAACCAAACATTTTCTTTTGTGATTCAGACAGAGCATACAATATAAAAACAGTTTCCAATTTACTTCTATTATCAAATTTGCTTAATTCCCATTATATTATTTGTTGGTCTGGAACTACATGACTGGAAAAAGTGCTGCCATCTAATGGTCTTTCAAAAAGATAGCATTGTTGCAAAACTGTTGCTAAATAGGGCTCCAGACATATACACGCTCCTAAGCTTACACCCTGCTTTTCAACAAAAGAGGCCAAGAGAACAAAGCTAATTTGATAATAGAATTAAAATAGAAAGTTATTTAAATTGAGTTTTATGTCTGATTCATGAAAGGATATTGTGGGTTTCATGTCCCTTCAAACCATCTCATAAGACAACTAGCAAGATTGAAAATAAGCTACTGAGTTTTGTCTTTGGCTCTGACTCTATGGGGTAGATTTAATAAGCAGCGGATGCAGCTTTCTAAGCCCGAGATTTCTGGCTCACCGAAAACTTAAGTTAAGAAACAGCTGTCGTAATACCGCTGCTCTTTGGTGGCGGACTGCAATCATTCCAATCCAATCAGGATGATTGACACCCTCTGCTAGCTGCCGATTTGCCGCGAATGTGCAGGGGGCAGCATTGCACAAGCATTTTACAAGAAATGCTTGTGCAATGTTAAATGCTGACAGCATATGCTGTCAGCATTTAGCAATGTCGGCCGAACATTATTCGCTACAGCAAATCATGTCGGCCTGGCATATGATAAATTGACCCCCAATTCTTGAATTACCTAGCAACACCCCTGACCAGTGACCAGATATGTCAACAAAAGAAATATTTTTATACCAAAGTCTATAAATATACAGTAATTTTAGAAAGATAATTAAAAAATGGTATTTCTGTTTTACTAAATAAAGCTATTTTCCTGATTTAAATCTTTTGTATAAATTCTAACAACTTCAAAGCTGTTTCAAAATGTTTTTGTATTTATGTAAACTGAGAACTCGCTTTTTTTTTTTTACTGTTAGTTGTATAAAATATATATTCTCATCTACTAAATGCTACTTATTTATAAAGTGAAGAAAAATGTTTAATGTAAAGAAAGCTTTGAAAATAAACAAAATAAAATGTTTTTGATGATTTTTTGTTTTTTACACTGCAATTTATCCTTTCAACAATGGCTTTGAAATGACATTTTTTGGTGAAATTGGTTAGCCAATTAAATTGTGGTCAATAATAAATACATTTCAGTACATGTTGTTGATCATTGTTTGATTTGCAAACAAAAAGTTATAAACATACTAATTGGCCACTTTTTTTTGCTTCAATACTTGTAAAACGAATGGCACATAAACTATCTGTTGTAAAGCGGGTTCTGTATAATATTTACTGCATTGTTATAAATCCACTGTACAATAACTAAGGTTTGAAATTTAGCTAGGATCAATGCCTGGCTAGAAAATCAACAGACAACATGTTTCTAGACTTTCATTGGCTTATAGGAAAGTTCAATTTAAAGGGACATGAAACCCAAACATTTTCTTTCATGATTTAGGTAGAACATACAATTTGAAACAACTTTCCAGTCTAATTCTATTATCAAATTAGCTTTGTTCTATTGGTATCATTTGTTGAAGGAGCAGCAATGCACTACTGGTTTCTAACTGAACACATGGGTGACCCAATAGTAAATCGGTATATATATGCAGCCACCAATCAACAGCTAGAACCTAGGTTATGTGCTGCTCATGAGCTTTCCTAGATAAACCTTTCAGCAAAGGATAACAAGAGAAGGAAGAAAATTAAATAAAAGTTTAAAAAAACTTGCCAAATGACTTACATTATCTAATTTTCTTTAGTATTCTTTGTATAAAATAATTCCCAGGTAAGCTCAGGAACAGCAATGCACTACTTAGAGCTAGCTCCTGATTGGTAGCTGCACATGTATGCCCTTTGTCTTTGGCTCTCTGTAGTGTATTGCTCTTCAACAAAGAATACCAAGAGAATGAAGCAAATGTGATACTATAAGTAAAAATGCAAGTTGTTTAATATTGAATCATGAAAGAAAAATGTGGGGTTTCATGTCCTGCTTTATTTGTTTCTTCATGTGCCCTTTTTCATCACAGCTTTTGCTGTTTTTATGTTTGTTACCATTTTTAAATAAGGAGACTTGGAAGTCTCTTGTAGACATGTGCAGCCGCAGAAGATTTGGTTTGGACGAATCTTTCAGAACAAATATTTGGGGAAATTAGTGGCTGCACTATTTAGTATTTAGTATTTTTTAAACTAATACAGAATTTTCGTAGAACATTTACATTAGTTTTTGTTTCTAAGCTATAGGGGAAAGAGATCACCTGCAGCGTACAATTACCCTTAGCACTCTGGGAGCCGCGCTAACCCACTCCTCTTCTTCACATATCCCGGACCGGGCTAATAGGAGGCTTAGCGTAGCAGCTCCCAGGGCCTGCACTAAAGAAACTTTAGCGCTCTCCAGCACGCTAAAGGTAAGTAATTAACCATTTAAAGGAAACAAATGAATACACTGATAAAAATGATTCTGTTGGGTTGTAATTTTAAAGCAAAAATTGTATAGTTTTCAACAAATGAATTGTTGTTCATTTACTTTGATATTTTGAGTACCTTACTTAATATGCATTAGTTGGGAAAACACTTTTTTACGATTTTAAATTGAACATATTATATTGAGTAATCTAGACAAAATATTTTAAACAATGTGCATTTCTGAAATACTATTTAAGTTATATTTACTTAAAAACACTGATTCTGTGGAGCTGCATTAATAACAGGTGCTTGGCCTATATTTTGCATATATTTTTCATAACTTGATGGGACAGAATATTTGGGGTTGGTGTATGTGGCAGATGTTCCCTAGACTCCCCTTTCTTTTCCTAAGAGTAATATTTTGTGCTGGTATTGGTTCCTGTATACATATTTTGTGTTCATGTTTTATGTAGAGTGTGTCACCCCAAGCTAAGTGTACGGTTTTTAGAGGCTGGTCCCATTTGAAACAAAGATCAAGTGTTAGCAGTAGTGATGTCGCGAACCTAAAATTTTCGGTTCGCGAACGGCGGACTCGAACTTCCGGTATTGTTCGCGAACCGCCATTGACTTCAATAGCCAGGCTAACTTTAAAACCTACAAGGACTCTTTCTGGCCACAATAGTGATGGAAAAGTTGTTTCAAGGGTACTAACACCTGGACTGTGGCGTGCTGGAGGTGGAGCCATGGCAAAACTCCCATGGAAAATTACATAGTTTATGCAGAGTCTGCTTTTAACCCATAATGGGCCTAAATCAACTAACATTCCCAAATTGTTTGCAATAACGTGCTTTAAAACATCAGTTATGATGTCGTATCTATCAGGTAGTGTAAGGGTTACGGCCGCATCACAGTGACAGAGCAAACTCCAAGTGTTACGCACCGCAATCAACCGCAAACAGTCCACTTGCACAACCAGGAGATAGATAGATTTGATAGATAGATACACAGATTACATAGCTCAATCGATGCAAGGACACTAGGAGACTGAATACTGACAGTCAAAACAGTGATGATTGACAATTTTTGCAATACTGTTAAAAGAAATATGATTGCTGGGAATAATTGGCTAGGTGGGCCTGGCACACAGCAGGCTGCAAGGCAGGAGGAAAGTGCAATTCAATGGCACGAGCAAACTGAGGATTCAGAACAACTATTACCAAAAATGTTATTTTTAATTATTAAGTATACTGACAACAAATATGATTGGTGTAAATATTTTGAAAGTAGGCCTGGCACACAGGCTTGGAAGGCAGTAGAAAATTGCAATTCAATGGCACAAGCAAACTGAGGATTAAGATCAACAAACAAAATTTTGTTAATTTTAATTAGTAACAATACTGTGACAACAATTATGATTGGTGTAAATAGTTTGCAAGACAGCCTGGCACACAGGCTGGCAGGCAGGAGGTAAATGCAATTCAATGGCACTAGGAGACTGAATATTTGCAGTCCAAAAAAATTATGATTTTTATTTTTTTATATACTGTTACAAGAATTATGATTGGTTCCACTAATTGACTAGTTGGGCCTGGAAAACACGCTGGCAGGCAGTAGGAAAGTGCAATTCAATGGCACGAGCAAACTGAGGAATCACAAGCGATCAATTTGGAATTTTAAAGATTAACAATACTTTTACAACAAGTAGGATTGGTGGCACTAATTGGCTAGTTTGTGCCTGGCACACAGGCTGCCAGGCAGGAGGAAACTGCAATTCAATGGCACTAGTAGACTGAATATTTGCAGTACAAAAAATTATGATTTTTAATTTTTTTTTTTTTTTTTTTTTTTTTAAATAAGTTTTTTATTGAGGTTATTGACAAAACAACATCAAATAAACATGTTACATAAACATTCAGAAACATTCTTTCAAACCATGACAATATTTTGAAATTCAAAACTATTCTGTGGTCACATATAGGTAAAAACTGTTCATGAGAAAACCCAAAGTAATCTCTCTATATTTATATGTAACAGGTAAAACTGAAACCTCGTTTTCTGCTTTATAGTATTTTCCTCTCTTAATAAAATAAGCCACCTTTGGGCTCCTGTCTTCTAAAATGATGTCTAGAGGAAATAGAATGGTAAGACTAGTCTCTTTTGGATATATGTCTAATTAGAATAATTTTTTTAACTGAGTTAAAGAAGATAGTTAGGGTGCGAAACATGAAGGGTTATTATGGAATAAAGACATATGGTGCTATTGAGAAAGAACTATGAAGAAGATGCGGCATAGGAAAGATAAGCCGCGTAGGTAGCTCTCCTGTAAAAGGAGGTTCTTTATGGTGGTGGGGGGGGAGGAGGTGGTAATGACAGTGAGATGAAGGGAATAAATAACTGACGGACTTAGAGGTTTGTTGCGAATAAAAAGGAGGGTAGGCGAACACATATAATAGACAACAGGTGCTGAATGTATTGAGTAGACTGGCTTCAGTATTGCAGGGTAGTACATACATGTATGCATTCATAAAAACATAGAAACTACTGGATTCATATCAAAATTACAATTCACATCAAGTGCCACGCAGGACTAGCCCGCATAGGCATACATGCGAAATGCATAAATAAAAGGCTACATGTAACGATATGTAAGTTCTAATGAGGGACAAAAGTTTGAAGCCATCTGAGAGGATTGAGGTATTTAATGGGGAGCACTAGTATTTCTCATCTAATGGTTTGGACTTCTTTACCTCAGTATCGATTAGCTATATAGGGTGTGCGAAGGAGTATAAATGTACACAAATGTATTAAATCTATAGGCGGGCAGCTGGATCCTGGCTGACAGCCCTTGTATAAAACCAAGGTATATATAAACAAGGCATGGTAAATATAATTGTCTAACCCTTTAGAAACAAGTACTCCCCCAAAACTCTTTTAACCCCTCAAGCAAGAATGTTGTAAAAATTGTAGCAGTTGTAACATAAATATAGCAAACAAGGGCATCAACCTTGGTAAAGGTACAAATATGACAGGAGTATTTATACAGGTCTAACAGCGGTTTCACTTCTATATATAGTGCTGTATTATAACATAATATGTGCTCAGATATATGGGAATTATAGCCTGATGTTCTAGTTAGCAGAAATGTAATGACGCTCGTTATAGGTGCCCCACAACCTGTGAATGTGTATATAAGAACCCTGAGACCTAAAAGTGATCTACAGCGGGTGAGCCCAGCCGCCCCGGCCGCTGGCAGCCCAGCCCCCCCGCCATGTTAAGATAAGAGAACAAGGATCCATAGTCCACAGAGTTATTTAGTAGTGGCAGGATGTGGGGCAGTGCAATTATGGTCTGTATGCATCTTACATCTAAGAGCTAACGGACCCCATAATCTAGTCTAAATAGTTTAAGTAAGGAGCTAATACACATAGCTTTAAATAGTATTTTGAAGTTGTACCTCTAGGTCTATAAATATACAGGCTCAAAATAGCAGTGTATAGAAATTGTGTACCTGCAAGGGGCTCAATATGCTAGAGTGTCACCAGCACACAAAGGTAGGTATATATGAGGGGAATAGTTGAATGAAAAGCACTATCAGCGCCCCAACAGAACAGAGCATGTATTAGCTAATAACATTTTCAGTGGATAACCCTAAGTACTGCACAGACTATATCCTAAGGCAGGAGACAGGTAACAAGATGTGGTAAGTACTGATTAGGAGCTAAGACAGTAGGGGTAATTACCCTTCTTTGGAGTATAGAGTGCATATGACAAGTTTAAGTGAATTAAATAACAGAGAACATAGACATGCAAATATTGTACAAGACAAATAGGTAGCTCAATTTCCAATTAGCAGATAAATTAGTAATAGGACAGACTTGTGATATAGATAAATAATGATTTCAATTATAAGCAGCTCACTCAATATTACCAAACTGCTGAATAAGTAGAAACTTTCCTCCCAGTTGTGACCTACAAATGTCAAGGGTCTGCAGAGGGGAACTCGACAAGGGTAGAACTAGAAATTTTGGAGAAGACCCAAGTAATACAGTGAAACTGACAGACGTTTGCAAAGATATGCTATAAACAGTGAAGAATGAAGTCTTGACTCCCCTCCGGTGGCAGAAAGTGGTAATTACATCTCCCACGAGAGGACATTAATCTGAGTCTAGGTTCTGCAATGCGGATGAGATCTGTGAAGCTGGAAAAGGTAGATATTATCTGACTGCTGATCTATAGTAAACAACCAGCATTGAGGACTGTAGAACTTTTTTTAAAGACAGCCAAAACTGTATGACTGCATGGAATACATAAGCAACAAGTTTGTCACTCGAGTAACAAAAATAACAAAGTCCCAATAAAGCTTAAGCCAAT
This sequence comes from Bombina bombina, assembly GCF_027579735.1. Taxonomy (NCBI): domain Eukaryota; kingdom Metazoa; phylum Chordata; class Amphibia; order Anura; family Bombinatoridae; genus Bombina; species Bombina bombina. The sequence goes on from NC_069499.1 coordinate 793,408,710, forward strand.
GCCTTGTCTCACCAAAGTTCAATGATAGATAACATATTTAACCTACTCCAGTTTTCAGGATATAAGTTCCAAGGTAAAGTGTTGGAGGAGGCTTCAGCCCACTTAGTGTGAAAGTCTTGTGCCACTGCGTACTTTGTTTAGCGTTGTGCATAACCATAGTACTAGTATGATTCATGAAGCCAGCGATATACCCCAATATAGAAATGGTGGTCTGTCTGCATGGGTTCTTTATGTAGGCCAATACCTCACTGTATGCTGCCAAGAGTTTTGCCATTGTTTCAACATTATCCCTGGGCACTGGGTCTCTCCTATCATTGATGGGTGCAGCTCCCTCAACGGCTTTCCATCTGTGTCTCCGCTTTGCTTGACTGACATGGGTAAGTGGCTCAGCAGTTTTGCAATCGGTAGGCAGGGTAAGTAGGCTCCGCATACCGTATTGTGTAGCCTCAGAGTCTGTTTTGTCAGTTGAGGTAGATGCTCTCACGGGTGCTGTGTCTTTTATCTTCCCTGCTACAGACAAAGTAGATGTCAGGCGCTGAGGTTCCCAAGCAATATCTCCAGTGCTGACTGCTACAGAGTCGACCTGGTAGTGATCGGGCTCTGTCGGTTCTGCCCCCTCAAATTGAAATGCCGTCCTTAGCGTTTGTGTGAAAGCCTCTTGGTAGCCCTCCAGAAGGTTGCTCAGCACTTCGAGTATGTGGGCTGCAGATGCCATGGTGCTTCTAGAAGGCACAGAATCAGTGAAAGTTAGGTAGCCAGATTAGTCTCTCTCGCTAGACTCCACGTGGGTAGGGAAATGGCCACTCCCGGGTACTTCAATTAGTGATGCTCATCTTGCCTGGAGAAGCTACCGCCATAGAGCAATGTTCTCTGAGATTCAGACCCAGTACAACTCCCAAGTTACTAAACTCACTAAATTTGTGGAAAATATAAGACTAAGGAGTTGGCAAACTGGATTTTAACGAAAATTATAGCCGGAGCTCCTGAAGTGTGCGTCTGTTCAGCTCAGACGTTGGCTCCGCCCCCCATTTTTAATTTTTTTGATACTGTTACAATAATTATGATTGGTGCCACTAATTGGCTAGTTGGGCCTGGCACACAGGCTGGCAGATATGAGGGTAGCAATTAACAACAGTATGCTGTATAAGTCAGATAGACAGTTAGACACAGGCCTGATAGAAAATAAAATTAGATTACACTAGCATAATGATTTAAATACTTTTGTTGGGGAATTTTAAGAAAAAGGTTAAGCACATACATATGAGTTGTGGCTGATAGCCTTGGAAGGGCAGCTATTAAAAACAGTAGGCTCTGTAAGTCAGATACACACACGCCTGCTAGAAAATACTATTAGATTACACTAGAAAAATGATTTAAATTATTTTTTGGGGGGGGAATTAAAAAAAGGTTAAACACATATGAGTCGTGGCTCATAGACTAGGGAGGGCAGCAAGTAAACACAGTAGGCTCTGTATGTCAGCAAAACACACAGGCCTGATAGAAAACTATATTAGATTGCACTAGCAAACAAATTTAAACTTTTTTTTTTTATATTTAAATTAAGGTGAAGAAGATATGAGTGGTGAGTGGCTGCCTGGCACAGACCAATTAACCAAAAGACTGAAAAAATGAGGTATATTAATGCTGAGTGAGCCTGACAGACACAGGCCTGATAGTAAATGTAATTAGATTACACTAGAAAAATGATTTAAATAAAAAAAATTAAATTTAAAATAATGTTATAAACGGATATTAACACTGGTGACTGGCACAGAGCAATGAACCAGAGTATATGCTGTGTGACACAGGCCTGATAGAAAATGAAAAAAAATTACAATAGTAAAATAATTAAAATTTTTGGTTAGTTAAATTTAAACTAATGTTGTTAGGGAGATATCAGTGGTGGCAGTAATCACAGCATATGCTGGGAGCCTTAAACACACAGCTGAAAGCCAGGCAAATGCTAATAAAAAAAATATGAAAAAAAAAAAAACGGCACGAAGTATAGCCCTAAAAAGGTGCTGTGCTTGCAGCAGAGATGAGTGGAGTCCTTCTGGACTGTAGTGGACACTAAATACACTAGCCTAGCTATGTTTTTCCTATTAATGTCAGGAGCAAAAACACAACACGTCCTCTCATTAAGAAAGCATGGTCGTTATGAGTCTTAAATGGCGGATTCCGAGTAGCTGGGAGGGTCTGTGAGGGAGTGTCTGATGTTGATTGGCTCTAATGTGTCAGACGGCTGTGACATACAGGGTCAAAGTTTCCTCAATGATGACACATAGGGGCGGATCGTACATCGCCATGTGTTCGCCCACAAACGCAAACGCGAACAAGCTATGTTCGATGTGAACCGTTCGCGGGCAAACAGTTCACGACATCACTAGTTAGCAGTTCTTTTTTGTGGTCTTGCCTGGTTCTTACAGGGAAGTCTAGTGGAACAGTTCTAGCACATGGTATAGAGCTGGTCTGAAAATCAAATTGTATTTTATAAATACAGTGTCCTGAGCTGACTGAGACCATTCACCCCTATTATTGTTACAATAATAGATCTAGCCAAGATAATAAGTACAGTCTTAAAGGGACAGTCTAGTCCAAAACAAACTTTCATTATTCAGATAGGGCATGCAATTTTAAACAATTTTCCAATTTATTTCTATCACCAATTTTGCTTTGTTCTCTTGGTATTCTTAGTTGAAAGCTAAATCTAGGAGGTACATATGCTAATTTCGAAGCCCTTGAAGGCCGCCTCTTATCTCAGGGCATTTTGACAGTTTTTCACCACTAGAGGGTGTTAGTTCATGTGTTTTATTTAGATAACACTGTGCTCACGCACGTGGAGTTCTTAGGAGCCAGTACTGATTGGCTAAAATTCAAGTCTGTCAAAAGAACTGAAATAAGGGGCAGTTGCAGAGGCTTAGATACAAGATAATCACAGAGGTAAAAAGTGTATTAATATAACTGTGTTGGTTATGCAAAACTAGCGAATGGGTAATAAATGGATTATCTATAAATATTCTGGTGTAGACTGTCCCTTTAATTTAAAATTATGGTCTGTAAATTAAAAAATAGAGTTTGCTTTACTTAACATTACGAGTTTAGAACTTGAAAAGTCTAATGAGTCAAACAAAAATAAGTTTAGTTGACATTACTTAAAAAGCTGATGCAAATAGCTGCCTCAATTTTTTTGAGTAAACCCAGCACATTATTTTTTACAGTGTACTAACAAATTTAGTCAGTATTTATTACTTTGCTTTAAATTTCAGAGCTGCATTTGTTCGTGAAAACAAAATGAATATCCGTGTTTTGTTAACAGATTTGCATTCATAACTTTTTTACAGTCACCAAGGGTCACTTATTTATTTTCTTTCTAAACATTTTCTCCCTCATTTTTTATACAACAGGTAAAATCTTATTTTTAAACATTTATTTTTGTACTCTTGCACTCTTATTTAGTTAATAATTTTGATGTATCTGACAATTTAATGTCTTGAGTCACAGTGCCTCAAATGAGAAATTGAATTCACGTATTTGCAGAAAAATTATTGAATATATCGAGCTTTCCTGTGTGAATGAAGATGATTTTACAAAGAATTTTGTTGTTCCAAACTGTATCCAATTGCAAAAAAATGTGTTTTTTTTTCTCCAGTAACTACTGAATAATCTGTTGATTTGTCTCCCTTAACACATGATGCTTACATTTCTGTGTGGCTTGCTCTGGGGTTATTTAGCGCCCCTTAGCAGGAATAGGTCAATTGCGCATTAAGTGGGTGTGGCAGAGGAGGAGTCTCAGCCAAAAGGCAACCATTTAACCCTTCATTGGTTTTAATTTGCTTTCATTTACCAAAGTGTACATATTATATACATATAAATACAGTGTGTGTGTGTGTGTGTGTGTGTGTGTATAAAACAATATTAATTGTGAAGGAATGGAAGTCTTGGTGAGTTCCCATACCTTTTTTTTGTAGGACTTGATCCCTGGGTTAGAGTAGCATTAGTATTAAAGCACTGCTATCTTAAAAATATAAAATATACTTGCAACAATATAACTGAGCTTGTGGATTTAAATTTAGGGAACTGGTATGATTAGATTTAGGACATGGTTAGGTTTAGGATAAGGGTTAATTAATGTATTCATCGGTTTAAAGATTCAGTCCTGGTAGCTTTAACGAGATTTTAGGATTAGGGTTTATGTATATTTAGTGTGGGATTATAGAAGGGTTAGGTTTACGGTAGGAAATTGGCTAAGGGTAAAGGTGGGATAAGAATAGGGTAAGATTAGAGTCACAATAGGGTTAAAATTAGGCTTAGGTTAGTATTATTGTAAAGGTTAACTGTATGATTAGGACTTTATAACTAAATTCTAAGAGTGAGTAAAGTAAGTTCCTCTGCTTCACACAGGACCACCCTTAGCATTTGCGGGGCCCTGGACAAGAAACATTTGTGGGGGCCTCCAGTACAGCCCCCTTATTCCCCACCCCCATTAGCCCCTTCACTGTATGCCCCACCTATGGTATGGCCCATCCACATTTTTTTCCTGTAAAGTAGAACACACAGGTGTAAAGTTGGTCCTAAAGCAGGAACAAATAAATGTCAGGCAAATAAAATCCTTTATTGAAGGAGTAGCAATGCACTGCTGGGAGCTAGCTGCACACGCCAGGTGGGCCAATGAAAAGAGGCATAAATATGCATCCACCAATCAGCAGCTAGCTCTTAGTAGTGCATTGCTGCTCCTCAGCCTACCAAAGTATGCTTTTAAACAAAGGATACACAGAGAATGAAGAAAATTAGACAAGTAAATGTGTATGTTCTATATGAATCATGAAAGACAATTTGGGGGTTTGCTCCTTTAAAAGGTTACCAAAAAATGAATCTATTTAAAATACTTAAATTTGTAACAAATTCATTGACAGGTGCAATTTTGTATAAAATGTTTTGAAGAATTATGTAATAGAAAAAATGAATAACTAAAAAATCAAGAGTCAGTGATTAGGAAATCTGGTCTCTAGCTCTAGAGATTACTCAGCTATTGCTTAGACACATGCATAAATTGTTAGAAAATAAAAATTAAGATTACTACTAATTCCTGAATTTATAAAACTGATTTCTATATTATAAATCTTTTTAAATGTACAATTTTGAAATTCCCCTCTCCTAATGGTTCTAAATGTGACAAGACAAAGGGGCCTATTTATTAATTTGTGAGCGGACATGATACGATGTAGCGTATCATGTCCGCCGCACATCGATAAATGCCGACAGCATATCCTGTCAGCATTTATCATTGCACCAGCAGTTCTTGTGAATTTGCGGCCAATCCGCTAGCAGAGGGTGTGTCAATCAACCCGATCGTATTCGATCAGGTTGATTTCTGTCCGCGGCCTCGGAGCAGGTGGACAAGTCTTTAGAGCTTTGGAGCTTGATAATTCGGCCCCTAAATGTGAGAGTACAGTTCTTTCTTGCCTATTTATAAACTAACAAACAGTATTCGACAACAAGCACAAAAACTTTTTATGATCACCTACAAATCATTCATATTTTTAATTTAAGATTTTTCTATACTTTATAAATGTCTTATAAATGTATAAAAATCTTGATTTTATCTTATTTTCTGTACTTTCAACATGGTTACCGAACAGCAGGTACTATTAATAGGACAGTTAACAATCCCCTAAATGGAGTTAGGAGGCTGAATTTAAATATTGCAAATGTCAAATATGTCTGGCAATACATTCAAAGTAATTGTGGTATAAGATTGTACAGGATGCCCCTCAATTCTTTTCCTGCAACATTCTCCACAGTGACTGCTTAATAAGTACAAGTGTTCATATATATATACAGGTATATATATATATATTTATATATATATATATTCATTGACTTGAGCACAAAAAAGAGTTGGCAGACAATGCTGTATTTCAGTTTGTATGTCCCTGAACTCGAATACAGAAAATTCAGCCAGCACATTTTAAAGTTATTATCCAATGGTACAACCTTTCATAAACAGACACTGGGAATTTGGAGTTGCTGCAGAATTGAATTACTATTGCTGCAACATGTCTTTTGAGCTGCACTGTTCTAGAGATAAGCACAGGGTCAAGGGATAAAAAAGGTTAATTTGTCAGACTGACAGCACACATAAACTTGCTGTCTTCATTGTGATCCTTTAATTCTGTACACTGATAAGGAACTACTGAAGTAAAAACCAGGCTCCCTGCTACACATGTGTGGTAAACAGGAAGTTTTTTTATGCAAGAATCAATATTGAAAACAAGCAAGAACTGCCTGAAAAGCATAAGTTGAGGTTGCCTCATCTAGTGGTTGGTATTGTGGAACAGCATGGTGTACATAGAGTAGCCTATCGGGTGGAGTGTGTGGTAGGTTTTTCAACACATACAGATCCAGTACTATTTGTAGACCTTGAAAAACTAAGCCAGCACGATTTAGATTATTGTAAAGAGCTAAACAGTAAACAAAGCATAATACAGCATGTAGCATACAATCGGCTAGATTACGATTATTGCGGTATGAGTGAAAAAGCAGCGTTAAGGCTCATAACGCTGCTTTTTCACTACCGCTGGTATTACGAGTCTTGCAGGTTTAGGGGCACCACACACTATTTTGGCCTTAACGCAAATTAACTTATTTTTCGATGGGACTTCCATATCGCCAATATTACAAGCGGTACATCCTATCCGGCAAGATTCGTAATGCAATCTAAAGTCAGTAGTTATGAGTTTTATGCTACAAAGCTGTAGCATAAAACTCATAACTAAAGTGTTAAAAAGTACACTAACACCCATAAACTACCTATTAACCCCTAAACCGAGGCCCTCCCTCATCGCAAACACTATAATAAATTTATTAACCCCTAATCTGAAACTCCCGCCATCCCCGCCACTATAATAAACATATTAACCCCTAAACCGCCGCACTCCTTTCTCGCAAACACTAGTTAAATTATATTAACCCCTAATCTGCTGTCCCTAACATCGCTGCAACCTACATTACAATTATTAACCCCTAATCTGCCGCCCCCAATGTCGCCACCACTATACTAAAGTTATAAACCCCTAACCCTAACACCTCCTAAATTAAATATAATTAATATAAATCTAAATAAAAATTACTATCATTACCTAAATAATTCCTATTTAAAACTAAATACTTACCTGTAAAATAAACCCTAAGCTAGCTACAATATAACTAATAGTTACATTGTAGCTAGCTTAGGTTTTATTTATATTTTACAGGCAAGTTTGTATATATTTTAATGAGGTAGAATAGTTATTAAATAGTTATAAACTATTTACTAACTACCTAGCTAAAATAAATACAAATTTACCGGTAAAATAAAACCTAACCTGAGTTACACTAACACCTAACATTACAATAAAATTAAATAAATTAACTAAATTAAATAAAATTACCTAAATTACAAAAACAAACACTAAATTACACAAAATAAAAAATAAATAATCAGATATTTAAACTAATTACACCTAATCTAATAGCCCTATCAAAATAAAAAAGCCCCCCCCCCCAAATAAAAACACCCATTAATCTAATACTAAACTACCAATAGCCCTTAAAAGGGCCTTTTGCGGGGCATTGCCCAAAGAAATCAGCTCTTTTACCTGTAAAAAAAAAATACAAGCACCCCCCCAACAGTAAAACCCACCACCCACACAACCAACCCCCCAAATAAAAACCTAATCTAAAAAACCTAAACTCCTCAACAAAGCTGGGAGAAGTCCTCAGCAAAGTGGCAAGAAGTCCTCAACGAAGCCGGGAGAAGTCTTCATCCAAGCCGACAGAAGTGGTCCTCCAGACAGGCAGAAGTCTTCATCCAGACAGCATCTCCTATCTTCATCCATCCGGCGTGGATTGGGTCCATCTTCAAGACATCCAGGGCGGAGCATCCTTTTCAATCAAAGTCTTCTTCCTGAATGAAGGTTCCTTTAAGTGACATCATCCAAGATGGCGTCCCTTGAATTCCGATTGGCTGATAGAATTCTATCAGCCAATCAGAATTAAAGGTGAAAAAATCCTAATGGCTGATGCAATCAGCCAATAGGATTGAGCTTCAATCCTATTAGCTGATCCAAACAGCCAATAGGATTGAGCTTGCATTCTATTGGCTGATTGGAACAGCCAATAGAATGCAAGCTCAATAGGATTTTTTCACCTTTAATTCCGATTGGCTGATAGAATTCTATCAGCTAATCGGAATTCAAGGGACGCCATCTTGGATGATGTCACTTAAAGGAACCTTCATTCGGGAAGAAGACTTCGATTGAAGAGGATGCTCTGCGCTGAATGTCTTGAAGATGGACCCGCTCCGCGCTGGATGGATGAAGATAGAAGATGCCGTCTGGATGAAGACTTCTGCCCATCTGGGCTGAGGACTTTTCCCGGCTTCGTTGAGGATGGATGTCCGGTCTTCAAAACTGTAAGTGGATCTTCGGGGGTTAGTGTTAGGTTTTTTTAAGGGTTTATTGGGTGGGTTTTAGTTTTAGATTAGGGTTTGGGCAATTGAAAAAGAGCTAAATGCCCTTTTAAGGGCAATGCCCATCCAAATGCCCTTTTCAGGGCAATGGGGAGCTTAGGTTTTTTAGATTAGGTTTTTATTTGGGGGGTTGGTTGTGTGGGTGGTGAGTTTTACTGTTGGGGGCTGTTTGTATTTTTTTTTACAGGTAAAAGAGCTGATTTCTTTGGGACAATGCCCCACAAAAGGCCATTTTAAGGGCTATTGGTAGTTTATTGTAGGCTAGGGTTTTTTTGGGGGGGGGCTTTTGTATTTTGATAGGGCTTTTAGATTAAGTGTAATTAGTTTAAATATCTGATCATTTCTTTTTTTTATTTTGTGTAATTTATTGTTTTTTTTTTGTAATTTAGGTAATTGTATTTAATTTAGGTAATTTATTTAATTTTATTGTAATGTTTAGGTGTTAGTGTAACTCAAGTTAGGTTTTATTTTACAGTTAAATTTGTATTTATTTAGCTAGGTAGTTAGTAAATAGTTAATAACTATTTAGTAACTATTCTACCTAGTTAAAATAAATACAAACTTGCCTGTAAAATAAAAATAAAACCTAAGCTAGCTACAATGTAACTATTAGTTATATTGTAGCTAGCTTAGGGTTTATTTTACAGGTAAGTACTTAGTTTTAAATAGGAATTATTTAGGTAATTATAGCAATTTATATTTAGATTTATATTTAATTTAGGGGGTGTTAGGGTTAGATTTAGGTTTAGGGGTTTATAATTTTAGTATAGTGGCGGCGACGTTGGGGGCAGCAGATTAGGGGTTAATAAATGTAGGTAGGTGGCGGCGATGAACTTAGGGGCAGCAGATTAGGGGTTAATAATATTTAACTAGTGTTAAATATAGGTAGGGTTATGGTTAACTAGCATAGGATTAGGGTAGGGAAAAAATAGTGTAACATTTAGGGACAGATTAAGGGGACATAAAACCTATAATTTTCTTTTCATGGTTCAGACAGAGTATACAGTTTTACATTCCAATTCACTTATATTATCAAATTTGCTTCATTCTCATATTATTCTTTGTTGAGGAGATATCTATATAGGTAGAATGCACATATGTGGGGCACCACATTGCAGAAAAAAAGTGCTGCCCTCTAGTGCTCTTTTTAATGTATAACATTCTTGCAAAACTGAAGCAGACATGTGCACGCCCCTGAGATTATCTTTCCTGCTTTTCAACAAAGGATGCAAAGAAAACAAATAATGTTGTTTAAAATGATATGGTCTATCTGACTTATGAAAGAAAAAATGTTTCATTTTATGTCCCTTTAAGGGTTAGTGCAGGGTTAGGTTTGGAGGATTAGTTCTTGTGAAGATATGTAAGGGTAAAGTTAGGGTAGCACGTCTTAGGGTGAGGGTTAGGTGAATATAATAGGATCATTAAACTGTAGTTATAAACCCCATAGAAAACATATAACCCTGACAAGCTTGTGATAAACAGTCCAAAAATACACGCCTAGATTTAGAGTTCTGCGTTAGCCGTCAAAACCAGCATTAGGGGGTCCTAACGCTGGTTTTGGCCTACCGCTGGTATTTAGAGTCTTGTAGGTAAGGGTCTAACGCTCACTTTCCAGCCGGGACTTTTCCATACCGCAGATCCCCTTACGTCAATTGCATATCCTATCTTTTCAATGGGATCTTTCTAACGCCGGTATTTAGAGTCTTGGCTGAAGTGAGCGTTAGAAATCTAACGACAAGACTCCAGCCGCAGAAAAAAGTCAGGAGTTAAGAGCTTTATGGGCTAATGCCGGTTCATAAAGCTCCTAACTACTGTGCTCTAAGTACACTAACACCCATAAACTACCTATGCACCCCTAAACCGAGGCCCCCCCCACATCGCCGCTACTCTATTAAAAAATTTTAACCCCTAATCTGCCGACCGCACACCGCAGCAACCTACATTATCCCTATGTACCCCTAATCTGCTGCCCCTAACATCGCCGACCCCTACATAATATTTATTAACCCATAATCTGCCCACCCCCCAACGTCGCCGCTACCTACCTACTTTTTTTAACCCCTAATCTGCCGACCGGACCTCACCGCTACTATAATAAATGTATTAACCCCTAATCCGCTTCACTCCCGACTCAAAAACCCTATAATAAATTTTATTAACCCCTAATCTGCCCTCACTAACATCGCTGACACCTAACTTCAAGTATTAAACCCTAATCTGCCGACCGGACCTCGCCGCTACTCTAATAAATGTATTAACCCCTAAAGCTAAGTCTAACCCTAACACCTCCTAAGTTAAATATAATTTAAATCTAACGAAATAAAACAAATCTTATTAAATAAATGAATCCTATTTAAAACTAAATACTTACCTGTAAAATAAACCCTAATATAGCTACAATATAAATAATAATTACATTGTAGCTATTTTAGGATTTATATTTATTTTACAGGCAACTTTGTATTTATTTTAACTAGGTAAAATAGCTATTAAATAGTTATTAACTATTTAATAGCTACCTAGTTAAAATAATTACAAAATTACCTGTAAAATAAATCCTAACCTAAGTTACAATTAAACCTAACACTACACTATCAATAAATTAAGTAAATAAACTACCTACAATTATCTACAATTAAATCAACTAAACTAAATTAAAAAAACAAACACTAAATTACAAAAAAAAAAACACTAAATTACAAAAAATAAAAAAAGATTACAAGAATTTTAAACTAATTACACCTACTCTAAACCCCCTAAAAAAATAACAAAGCCCCCCAAAATAAAAAAACACCCTACCCTATTATAAAATAAAAAATAAACAGCTCTTTTTCCTTACCAGCCCTTAAAATTGCCTTTTGCTGGGCATACCCCAAAGAAAACAGCTCTTTTGCATTTAAATAAACATACAAACCCCCCCAACATTACAACCCACCAACCACATACCCCTAATCTAACCCAAACCCCCCTTAAAAAAACTAACACTAAGCCCCTGAAGATCTTCCTACCTTATCTTCACCACGCCAGGCATCCAATCCGGCAAGAAGAGGGCATCCAGAGCGGTACACATCTTCACCCAGGCGGCATCTTCTATCTTCTTCCATCCGGCACGGAGCAGGACCATCTTGAAGCAGCTGACGCGGATCCATCCTCTTCTTCCGGGGACTCCCGATGAATGAAGGTTCTTTTAAGTGACGTCATCCAAGATGGCGTCCCTCGAATTCCGATTGGCTGATAGGATTCTATCAGCCAATTGACATTAAGGTAGGAAAAATCTGATTGGCTAATTGAATCAGCCAATCAGATTCAAGTTCAATCCAATTGGCTGATCCAATCAGCCAATCAGATGGAGCTCGCATTCTATTGCCTGTTCCGATCAGCCAATAGATGCAAGCTCAATCTGATTGGCTGATTGGATCAGCCAATCCGATTGAACTTGAATCTGATTGGCTGATTCAATCAGCTAATCAGATTTTTCCTACCTTAATTCCAATTGGCTGATAGAATCCTATCAGCCAATCGGAATTCGAGGGACGCCATCTTGGATGACATCACTTAAAGGAACCTTCATTCATCGGAAGTCGCTGGAAGAAGAGGATGGATCCGCGTTGGCTGCTTCAAGATGGTCCTGCTCCGCGCCGGATGGAAGAAGATAGAAGATGCCGCCTGGATGAAGATGTCTACTGGTCCGGATGCCCTCTTCTTTCTGGATAGGATAAAGACTTCGGACCCTCTTCTGGACCTCGTCTTGCCAGATAGGATGAAGACTTCGGACCCTCTTCTGGACGGATCGGTGATACCCAGCGTGGTGAAGACAAGGTAGGAAGATCTTCAGGGGCTTAGTGTTAGGGTTTTTAAGGGGGTTTGGGTTAGATTAGGGGTAGGTGGGTGGTGGGTTGTAATGTTGGGGGGGCATTGTATGTTTATTTAAATGCAAAAGAGCTGTTTTCTTTGGGGCATGCCCCGCAAAAGGCCCTTTTAAGGGCTGGTAAGGTAAAAGAGCTGTTAAATTTTTATTTTAGAATAGGGTAGGGCATTTTTTTATTTTTGGGGGCTTTGTTATTTTTTTAGGGGGGCTTAGAGTAGGTGTAATTAGTTTAAAATCTTTTTTTTTTTTTTGTAATTTAGTGGGGTTTTTTTTGTAATTTAGTGTTTGTTTTTTTTTGCAATTTAGTTTAGTTGATTTAATTGTAGATAATTGTAGGTAGTTTATTTAATTAATTTATTGATAGTGTAGTGTTAGGTTTAATTGTAACTTAGGTTAGGATTTATTTTACAGGTAATTTTGTAATTATTTTAACTAGGTAGCTATTAAATAGTAAATAACTATTTAATAGCTATTGTACCTAGTTAAAATAAATACAAAGTTGCCTGTAAAATAAATATAAATCCTAAAATAGCTACAATATAATTATTATTTATATTGTAGCTATATTAGGGTTTATTTTACAGGTAAGTATTTAGTTTTAAAAAGGATTAATTTATTTAATAAGATTTATTTTATTTTGTTAGATTTAAATTACATTTAATTTAGGGGGGTGTTAGTGTTAGACTTAGCTTTAGGGGTTAATACATTTATTAGAGTAGCGGCGAGGTCCGGTCGGCAGATTAGGGGTTAATACTTGAAGTTAGGTGTTGGCAATGTTAGTGAGGGCAGATTAGGGGTTAATAAAATTTATTATAGGGTTTTTGAGTTGGGAGTGAGACGGATTAGGGATTAATACATTTATTATATTAGCGGTGAGGTCCGGTCGGCAGATTAGGGGTTAAAAAGTGTAGGTAGGTAGCGGCGACATTGGTGGGGGGTAGATTAGGGGGTAATAAATATAATATAGGGGTCGGCGGTGTTAGGGGCAGCAGATTAGGGGTACATAGGGATAATTTAGGTTGCGGCGGTGTCCGGAGCGGCAGATTAGGGGTTAATAATATAATACAGGGGTCAGCGATAGCGGGGGCGGCAGATTAGGGGTTAATAAGTGTAAGGTTAGGGGTGTTTAGACTCGGGGTACATGTTAGTGTGTTAGGTGCAGACTTAGGAAGTGTTTCCCCATAGGAAACAATGGGGCTGCGTTAGGAGCTGAACGCTGCTTTTTTGCAGGTGTTAGGTTTTTTTCAGCTCAAACTGCCTTATTGTTTCCTAGGGGGAAATCGTGCACGAGCACGTTTTTGAAACTGGCCGCGTCCGTAAGCAACGCTGGTATTGAGAGTTGAAGTGGCGGTAAATTATGCTCTACGCTCCCTTTTTGGAGCCTAACGCAGCCCTTCAGAGAACTCTAAATACCAGCGTTCTTTAAACGGTGCGGGGGAAAAAAACATGCGTAGCTAACGCACCCCTTCTAACGCAAAACTCTAAATCTAGGCGACAGTGTTTCAACAAAAATATGATTGCTATAATTTTAAATAATTAGGTATTTTAAATAAAGACTTATGATTCAGCATTTTATTTGTTGAAACATTCACTCCTACACTAAAGCACTGGAAGATGTCAAAGGAGCAGCAAATGTAAATAAATCATATAATAAAAATACTAGAATAAATCTAGAACTCCCGGTATAGATATAATAAGGTGATATATAAAGTGCAGGGCGAATGCTAGACAACAAAGCAGTTACTAAACAACACCAATATGCTCCTATTGAGCTCCTAATGTAATGAATAAACACAGATGATTAATTGGTGGATATTATTTTGTATCACGCTAGAGTCTCTATAATAGTATTGAACCAGCTCTCAGTAGATAGGAGTATTAAGCACTAATGTCTCTTAGCCAAGTCAAAAAGGTGTTAACATGTACAAATAGTACATTATCTGGTTATATTGATTAAGACTCTTCACTGTGAATTTCTTAATGCATTGAGCGTTTGTTTTTTTTTAAAGATTCGGCTTTTTAAAGATTCAGCTTCTTTTTGACTTGGGTGGTGTACATGCAGTATACCTTCTGGAGCAAAGATTGTATATCGATTTGTTATATGCTGTTTTGTTATGTCATACCATTGAGGTCACACATTGTAAGTGTTTCTAACCGTGTAATTTTTATATCTTCTAATAAAACTGTATTACACTATTTCTACGCCTCTCCCCTTACTTTTATGTAATCCGGAGCACGGTCTGGAGTTTGAGGGAAGTCAGACTGTGATTGACTCATGGAGGGAGTGAACCACCAACCAAGCAACCACCAACCAAGCAGCGCGATTGGATAATATTGAGAAGGGGTGTGTCCACCCACCGCCGGTCTAGGTGTACAGCCGAGAACTAAATCGTATAGGAGCATCTCATTACCTCATATTATTGAGGGCACATCTTGTAAGTAGTCTTAACAGAAGGGATCGCCTGGTAGACTATTGGCTGGCTTCAGTGTTATTACTAAGAGACATTAGTGCTCAATGCATTAAGAAATTCACAGTGAAGAGTCTTAATCAATATAACCAGATAATGTACTATTTGTACATGTTAACACCTTTTTGACTTGGCTAAGAGACATTAGTGCTTAATACTCCTATCTACTGAGAGCTGATTCAATGCTACTACTAGCGTGATACAAAATAATATCCACCAATTAATCATCTGTGTTTATTCATTACATTAGGAGCTCAATAGGAGCATATTGGTGTTGTTTAGTAACTGCTTTGTTGTCTAGCATTCGCCCTGCACTTTATATATCACCTTATTATATCTATACCGGGAGTTCTAGATTTATTCTAGTATTTTTATTATATGATTTATTTACGTTTGCTGCTCCTTTGACATCTTCCAACGCTTTACACACCACATAGTATCTTCGTTTCAATGTTTTTTCCTCGTTAGAGACTGATTGGAAAAGTCACTCTCGCCTCTGGGTTAGGTGTATTTAGCTGCAGGGATCTTTCACCGGAGCAACACCCTTTTTAGTTTTTTATGTGTATTTGGGAAAAGAGATGTCGCAAACCTAAAAATTTGGGTTTGCGAACAGCGAATGCGAACTTCGGCAAAAATTTGCGATCCGGCGAACCGGGGCGAACCCCCATTGACTTCAATGGGCAGGCAAATTTTTAAACCCACAGGGACTCTTTCTGGCCACAATAGTGATGGAAAAGTTGTTTCAAGGGGACTAACACCTGGACTGTGGCATGCCGGAGGGGGATCCATGGCAAAACTCCCATGGAAAATGACATAGTTGATGCAGAGTCTGGTTTTAAGCCACAAAGGGCATAAATCACCTAACATTCCTAAATTGTTTGGCATAACGTGCTTTAAAACATCAGGTATGATGTTGTATCGATCAGGTAGTGACAGACCAAACTCCCTATTTAAAGGGACAGTCTACACCAGAATTTGTATTGTTTTAAAAGATAGATAATCCCTTTATTACCCATTTCCCAGTTTTGCATAACTAACACATTTATAATAATATACTTTTAACCTCTGTGATTATCTTGTATCTAAGCCTCTGCAAACTGCCCCTTTTTTCAATTCTTTTGACAGACTTGCAGTCTAGCCAATCAGTGCCTGCTCCCAGATAACTTCTCGTGCACGAGCACAGTGTTATCTATATGAAATAAGTGAACTAACACCTTCTAGAGGTTAAAAACTGTTAAAATGCAATCTGAAAGAGGTGGGCTTCAAGGTCTAAGAAATTAGCATATGAACCTCCTAGGTTAAGCTTTCAACTAAGAATACCAAGAGAACAAAGCAAAATTGGTGATAAAAGTAAATTGGAAAATTGTTTAAAATTAAATGATCTATCTGAATCATGAAAGTTTATTTTGGCCTAGACTGTCCATTTAACGCACCGCAAACAACCGCAAACAGTCCATTTGCACAACTGCGAACTCCCCATTTGCACAAGGTTGGATACCAAGCTAGCCATGTCCCGTTCCTTGTCCTCACTGATGTCATTGAAGGTCTCTTCCTCCACCCAGCCACGTACAACACCAAGGGTCCCCGAAAGGTGACAACAAATCCCCTGGGACGCCTGCTGTGTTTGGTCTTCCACCTCCTCAAAGCCACCTTCCTCTTCTGACTCCTCTTCTTCAGACTCCTCTCTCTGCGTTGCCTCTCTCTGCATTATTATAAGGTCTGTTAAGTAGTACTATTCCTATCAGTTCAATCCCTGTTCCGTCCCCTATCAGGGGACGTGTATATGGCATGGATTTTAGGAACCGGGAGATGGAAAAAGATGCTTGGTCGGTCCTCCTACTTCAAATTTGGAGCACTGCGCGTGCCTATCTAATGTGCCACCAGATAGGAGTGGTGTGTTAAGTAGTACTATTCCTATCAGTTTAATCCCTGTTATGTGCCTTTTTTATTGGTTTGGTTTTTGAAGCCACAGTGCTGCACCAGAGGCCAGAAAAATTAGGCATGTACACATGCCTGAAAAATTAGGTATTGTTGCAGCCGCTGCTGTAGCAGCATCCAGAAAAAATGATGTTTATTTCCCAGGCAGAAAGTGCCCTAAAACATTGTGGCTTGAACCCTAGTTGGTGGCGGATAAGTCACGCAAGTCATCCTGCATTCAAAGATAAAATACAGCACCGTGTGGACCATTATTAGCCCCAGGCAGCTCATCTCATCGGGCCTTTTTTACTCAAATGTATCGCCCAATGTCAATCCCTTCAGGATCCATCCCTCATTCATCTTAATAAAGGTGAGGTAATCTAGACTTTTTTGACCTAGGCGACTTCTCTTCTCAGTCACAATACCTCCTGCTGCACTAAAGGTCCTTTCTGACAGGACCCTTGAAGCGGGGCAGGCCAGAAGTTCTATTGCAAATTGGGATAGCTCAGGCCACAGGTCAAGCCTGCACACCCAGTAGTCAAGGGGTTCATCGCTCCTCTGAGTGTCAAGATCTGCAGTTAAGGCAAGGTAGTCTGCTACCTGTGGGTCGAGTCGTTCTCTGAGGGTGGACCCCGAAGGGCTGTGGAGATGCATAGGAGTTAAAAAGCTCTGCATGTCCTCCATCAACAACACGTCTGGAAAGCGTCCTGTCCTTGCCGGCGTGGTCGTGGGAGTCATAGGATTACTTTCACCTCTTCCCCTGTTAGATTCCCGTTGTGCTGTAACATCACCCTTATACGCTGTGTAAAGCATACTTTTTAATTTAGTTTGGAACTGCTGCATCCTTTTCGACTTGCGGTAATTTGGTAACATTTCAGGCACTTTATGCTTATACCAGGGGTCTAGTAGCGTGGACACCCAGTACAGGTCGTTCTCCTTCAGCTTTTTTATACGAGGGTCACTCAACAGGCACGACAGCATGAAAGACCCCATTTGCACAAGGTTGGATGCCGAGCTACTCATGTCCCGTTCCTCGTCCTCAGTGATCTCACTGAAGGTATCTTCTTTCCCCCAGCCACGTACAACACCACGGGTGCCAGATAGGTGACAATGAGCACCCTGGGGTGCCTGTTGTGGTTGGTCTTCCTCCTCCTCCTCAAAGCCACATTCCTCCTCTGACTCCTCTTCCTCACAATCCTCTTCCAGCGTTGCCGCTGGTCCAGCAAGCGATTCAGATAAGGCTGTTTCTGGTGGTGATGGTGACCACAACTCTTCCTCTTCACGCTCATCTACGGCCTGATCCAGCACTCTTCGCAGGGCACGCTACAGGAACAAAACAAATAGTATGATGTTGCTGATGGTGCCTTCGGTGCGACTGACTAGGTTTGTCACCTCCTCAAAAGGACGCATGAGCCTACAGGCATTGCGCATGAGCGCCCAGTAACGTGGGAAAAAAATTCTCAGCTCCACAGAGGCTGTCCTAGCACCCCGGTCATTCAAATACTCGTTAACGGCTTTTTCTTGTTGGAGCAGGCGGTCGAACATTAGGAGTGTTGAATTCCAACGTGTCGGGCTGTCACAAATCAAGTGCCTCACTGGCATGTTGTTTCGCCCCTGGATATCGGAAAAGTGCGCCATGGCCGTGTAGGAACGCCTGACATGGCACATGTGTCAACTTGCCCAATTTCAATGCCGCCACCAAATTACTTCCATTGTCAGAAACCACTTTGCAAATCTCCAGTTGGTGCAGAGTCAGCCACTGATCCATCTGTGCATTCAGGGCGGACAGGAGTGCTGGTCCGGTGTGACTCTCTGCTTTCAGGCAAGTCAACCCCAAGACGGTGTGACACTGCCGTATCCGGGATGTGGAATAGTACCTGCGGAGCTGGGGGGGTGCCGTTGATGTGGAGCAAGACGCAGCAGCAGAAGAGGACTCAGCCGAGGAGGTTATGGAAGAGGATGGATTTGGAGGAGTAGAGGAGGTAGCAGCAGGCCTGCCTGCAAGTCGTGGCGGTGTCACCAACTCCTCCTCTGCAGAGCCACGCATTCCATGCTTGGCAGCTGTCAGCAGGTTTACCCAATGCACCGTGTAGTTTATATACCTGCCCTGACCATGCTTTGCAGACCAGCTATCAGTGGTCATATGGACCCTTGCCCCAACACTGTGTGCCAGACATGCCATTACTTCCTTTCGCACAATCGAGTACAGGTTGGGGATTGCCTTTTGTGCAAAGAAATATCGGCCGGGTACCTTCCACTGTGGTATCCCAATAGCTACAAATATTTGAACGCCTCAGACTCCACCAGCTTGTATGATAAAAGCTGGTGGGCTAAGCGTTCAGACAAGCCAGCTGTCAGACGCCGGGTAAGGGGGTGACTTTGTGACATTGGCTTCTTATGCTCAAACATGTCCTTGACAGAC
This sequence comes from Bombina bombina, assembly GCF_027579735.1. NCBI lineage: Eukaryota > Metazoa > Chordata > Amphibia > Anura > Bombinatoridae > Bombina > Bombina bombina. Next base: position 793,427,894 of record NC_069499.1, read on the forward strand.
ACCTGACTGTGGGCAGATGAGCAGGAACTGCTCCGGAAGAGAGACGGAGTGGCGGATGTTTGAGAGGGGGCAAAGAGGACAGCAGTGGTTGACGTGGCTGAAGATGCCGGACCAGGAGGAGGATGGCGGCTTTGAGTTTGTGTGCTGCTTCTGGCGTTTGCGATGTGCGATCATGTGCCTTCGCAAAGCAGTTGTACCTAGGTGGGTGTTGGACTTCCCACGACTCAGTTTCTTTTGGCACAGGTTGCAAATGGCATCGCAGTTGTCAGAGGCAGACACACAAAAAAAATGCCACACTGCTGAGCTCTGTGATTACGGCATTCTGGTGGTGGCAACAGCATGCGTGGATTGGCGTGCTGTCTGGCTGACCCCGGGTGCCGATGCATGCTGTCTGACTGTGCCACTAGCTCCTTGCGACGACCTCCCCCTGCTTCCAACTCGTCTCCTCCTCCTCCTCTCTGTCTCCCCATCTGAACTTTCCCCCTGTTCTTCTTCTCTTCTAGCAGGCACCCACGTGACATCCACGGAATCACAGCACCACGACCACGACGGCACCTGCGGGGTGGCCTGCCTCTGCCTGTCATTTTTTTTAAATGTACACTTACACTACTATTAAACTAGATATGATTGGTGGCACTGGGCAAGTGGGCACAGTATACGCTGTGAGCCTGACACAAAAAAGCAGACTGATGTACACTTACACTACTATTAAACAAGATATGAGTGGTGGCACTGGGCAAGTGGGCCCAGTATAAGCTGTGAGCCTGAAACAAAAAAGCAGACTGATGTTTCACAGACTCAGTACAAAAAGTTTTTTTTGTTTTTAAATGTACACTTACACTACTATTAAACAAGATATGAGTGGTGGCACTGGGCAAGTGGGCACAGTATACGCTGTGAGCCTGACACAAAAAAGCAGACTGATGTTTCACAGTCCAAAAAATTTTTTTTTTGTTTTTAAATGTACACTTACACTACTATTAAACAAGATATGAGCGGTGGCACTGGGCAAGTGGGCCCAGTATAAGCTGTGAGCCTAAAACAAAAAAGCAGACTGATGTTTCACAGTCCAAAAAGTTTTTTTTTGTTTTTAAATGTACACTTACACTACTATTACACTACTGTTACACCAGATATGAGTGGTGTGGCACTGGGCAAGTGGGCCTGGCACACATGCTGGCAGGCAGGCAACTGCAATTAGATTACACTAGTAGACTGATGTTTTCCAGTCAAAAAAGTTTTTTTTTTTTAAATTTACACTACTGTTACACCAGATATGAGTGGGGGCACTGGGCAAGTGGGCACAGTATACGCTGTGAGCCTGGCACACACACTGGCAGGCAGGCAACTGCAATTAGATTACACTAGCAGACTGATGTTTCACACTCGAAAAAGTTTTATTTTTTTTAAATTTACACTACTGTTACACCAGATATGAGTGTTGGCACTGGGCAAGTGGGCCTGGCACACACGCTGGCAGGCAACTGCAATAAGATTACACTAGCAGACTGATGTTTCACACTCGAAAAAGTTTTATTTTTTTTAAATTTACACTACTGCTACACCAGATATGAGTGGTGGCACTGGGCAAGTGGGCCTGGCAAACACGCTGGCAGGCAGGCAGGCAACTGCAATTAGATTACACAAGCAGACTGATGTTTCACAGTCAAAAAAGTTTTTTTTTTTTTAATTTACACTACTGCTACACCAGATATGAGTGGTGTGGCACTGGGCAAGTGGGCCTGGCACACACGCTGGCAGGCAGGCAACTGCAATTAGATTACACTAGCAGACTGATGTTTAACAGTCAAAAAAGTTTTTTTAAAAAAGAAGAAAACATATGAGCCAAGCGAGAGTGCAGGAGGATACTTAGCTTGTATTATCGTATCCCTCTGTCAACTGCACCTGTTAGGCAACATTACCAAACTTCATTATCACATCCAGCAAAAGCTTCACCAATTCTCCGTGGAAACTGCTGTGCAGACCAGGCTTGATGCCTTTCAACAGGTTACAAGTAAATTCGCCTTGTGTGGGTTTTTCCACAGAGAAACAGCACATTAAACTTTATCCACCTCATCACTAGAGAGACGGGGTTTCTAAGGGCTTGATAGTTTCAGCGGATACTGTGAGTGATTTTATCTTCACATTTACTCCGCCCAGAGTGGGAGGTGAAAGTTTAAGCAACAATATTAACAACGGAACAAATTAATCAAATCATATTTGATAAAAAGACCTTCCTATATCTAATTTCACCACAAGTTTCAAATTCTGTAGCCCATAAAGTTGAACATATCATTTATTATTTTCATAATTCCAGAGACTTATCTACAAATATTATACTCTCAAAGGAAGCAAGCCATATCCAGTCTTTCATTCAGGCCATTATTGCCAGTGGTAGAGAGGTCATAAATCCATCTACACTCTTTTTGCAGAAGGACTTTATCATTATCACCACCTCTACCACTGGTAATACTTATCAATGCCAGTCACCCTCATGCAATCCGGACTAGATTTGTGAAATACCTCGAAATGTTTTGCTACACTACTGTTCTGTATTTTATTTTTGATGTCGTCTCTATGCTTGAGAATCCTATCTTTTAGTAATCTTTTGGTCTTTCCTATATAGAAACAGGGACAGTTGCAGTTCAGTAGATATACTACCCCTTCTGAGTTACAGTTAAAGAAGTATCTTATTTGATAATTTCTCTCTGTTCCAACTGAAAAGGTTTTCGTTTTCAACATAAATCTTCAAGCTACACACTTTTTACAGGGAAAATTCCCGAAGAATTTTTGGCTCAAAAGCCAGTTCCATTGTGGAGTAACATATTTACTTCTCACAAGTTTGTCTTTTAGGTTTGGGGCTCTTTTTGCTGTCAGATTTGGAACTAGTCCAACCTCTTTTGCTACACCTTCATCAGTCAATAGGATATTTCAAAAGGATATCATTGATTTTATTCCAATGGCAATTATATTCTGTCACAAATCTAATGCCCTTAGTTTTTTCTTTTTCTTTTTGAACGAGGAGTGTCTCTCTGTCCATTCTTCTAACTTTATTATTTGCATTGTTAAGAATCCATTTTGGAACTTTGTTGCATTTGCACTTTTTGATCTTTTTATATGTAACCATGATATTAGTGCATTCCAGTATGATCTGGATACTGTAAAATTATTGAGCCTGACCTCGACACGGTGTATGAATAAACCAAACATTGCTTCAAATTCAAGATGTGTTGACTATTTAATTTAAAAGAGTGCTGAATTCCATAATATTCATTGATTGCAAATAAATACATATGATACCCTGATTACATGTTATATCGCAATTATTCCTGCACAGAATAATAATACATTTACACTATATACATATAGTGGTATAAATAAACACAGATATATGAAAGACAACATTGTTTAGAACAAAAAAAGGAATTTAGGAACATGTAAATATGTTTGCAAAAAACTTCTGACATAACACAGACACACACACACATATATATTATTATTATTATTATACTTTATTTATGAAGCGCCAACATATTCTGCAGCGCTGTCCATGGATACAATTCATTTAAATAAAACAATACAAGACTTGTAAGAGATGGTACAAAATTTACAAACACATACAGGAGGGATTGAGGGCCCTACTCCCGTGGGAACTTACAATCTAGAAGGGTAAGAGGTTGAGAAACAGGAGGGGAGGACTGCAAGATTTGGAAAGATGTTAACGCAGAGTTAGATGAGGGAAATGTTAGGTAAGTGAAGTTAATTTATTATTGAGTTGGGTGGTAGGCTTCTCTGAACAGAAAAGTTTTCAGAGAGCATTTAAAGGAAGAAAGATTAGGGCAAAGCCTAACAGCACGAGGGAGAGTGTTCCAGAGGTTAGGTGCTGCACGACAGAAGTCCTGCAGTCTAGCATGAGAGGAGGTGATAGTTGCGGATGCAAGGAGCAGGTCATTGTTGGATCTTAGTGGACGGGCTGGAGTATACTTGTGTATTAGAGAGGATAGGTAGAGGGGAGCGGCGTTGGTGAGAGTTTTGTATGTAAGGGTGAGAATTTTGAATTTAATTCTGCTGTGAATATATATATATATATATATATACATACAAGTATGTGCAAAGATATATGTACAAATTCTAGCATTAATAATCATTTATATAAAAAATTTTTTTAGATAAAACCATATCATGACTTCTAGAAATACAAATACACATTAATGTATGTGAAAGTATCATATAACATATTTTTTGGTATAAAAAATAAATATAAAAATAACTTTCTATGAGATATTGATTGTTGAGGTATAAATCTAGCTATTTCTTGGACATTAACAGATGAAAAATAAAAGATTAGCTTTAAAGAAATGTGCTTGTTCATTGACAGTAATGAAATTGTATAAATGAAGTTGGGGAAAAAAGAATAACCGCAACATTGATGACTGTTAGTTAACAACAGTCCGATGCTCATCGCGCCGTACTTGACGCGCTTGTTTTTTACAGTTTTTTTATAAATAAGGGCATCATATGCAGATCCGTGGCAGCGATGTCTGGCGAGCGTATTGAAGCCGGCAAATGCACCGAGATTGACGCTTTGATAAATATCCTCCATAGTCTGTAAATTTGAATCAGGGGGATTTGTCTTACACATGATCAGAGGCCAACGATCCCACTGGCAACTATCCTAAGGGGCATTGGTTACAACAGTGACACGTTTTTTGGTGCATATGTGCATATCTCCCCTGTTTTGACTTTTATATGAATTTATAGATACAGTATATATAGAACTATTTATTTTAAATAGAAATTACATTTTCCTGTATGTGAAGATCATTGGAGTTTGAAATATTAATAACTCCTGTAGGGTAAGCGTGCAAGCAATTTTTTTTCTTCTATACTCTCTATTGAAGTCTATGGGGAGAATAAATTAACATGGTCGGTCACAATATCCAAAGTCCTTAAGTTAGAGCACGTCGGGTTTTGCTTTCATGCAAAAGTTTTACTTTCAGCTTGTAATACAACTCGCTCACACAAAATCTTTACTTTTGGTGTTGTTAACACTCAATGGAAAGAGTGAGACACTTGTAATCTGGCCCATAGTCAGGTTTACATTATTGCTATAAATGTCTTTATTGAAAATCTTGTCCTCTTAGTCAAGTGTACTTGTGAATGGTTCATTAGAAGCTGAAGTTGTTAAATGGTATAGCCTTATCTCATGGTAATATGAGGAGTGATATATTCCATGTTTAGGTTAGTAAAAAAGATGTTATACTCTAGGGGTAGATATAGTTTTCCAAGTAACTGCTCATTCAACATTCTGAAAATCATAATATCCAAAAGTAACTTAGTATCAGGTTATTCCTCCATTTGGCATAACAATGCCTAAGCTTTTTCTAATTGTGAATTGCCAGACTGTAAAGTATTGTCTCTCTCTGATATTTCACCCACTCTCCTTAAAGAGACATTAAACCCAAACCTTTTCTTTCATGATTCAGATAGAGAATACCATTTTAAACAACATTCCAATTTACTTCTATTATCAAATTTGTTTTATTCTTTAGATATCAGTTGTTGAAGAAATATCAATGCACATGGGTGAGCCAATCACACAAGGCATCTATGTGCAGCCACCAATTAGCCGCTACTGAGCCTATCTAGATATTCTTTTCAGCAAAGAATATCAAGAGAATGAAGCAAATTAGATAATAGAAATAAACTAGAAAGTTGTTTAAAATTTAATTGTATTTCTAAATCATAAAAAGAAAAAAAAAATGGGTCTCATGTCCCTTTAAATGGACATTCCAGCCAAAATTGGAATCTTCATGAATGCATTTCAGTTTTGAATGGAAGCATTTTTGTAATATACATGTAATCCAATAAAAAATATAGCTGTTTCAAAAATGTATTTCAGCATCCCCGTGCACCAGCATTTTAAACGCAGCACTTGCTCAGAGAGCCTATGGTGCTTGTATCATCTGGTAATGATTCCATGTATTAATTGCTGACATGATATAAGTTCCACTCTGAGCAGCTGCAGTATTTAAAATGCTGGTGCACTGAGAATATCTAGCTATGCTTCACATGCACGTGCAGAGAAAAATGCTAACAGTAAAACAGTGATACAGTTCACTAGAAGCATTTATGCCAGTACATGTATATTACAAATATGTTTCTACTCAAATATGTAATTCATCTATGTGCATTTAAATTTTGATTGGAATATCCAAAAGTGCCATCTTTTATTTTTAAAATTGGAGTTGTTCCGATATCCTTGATATTTTTTATCAATAAGTTAAAGTGACTGTAAACCTAAGTTTTATTAAGCTACATATCCATAGTTTGAATATAACTGTTTCTTTTTATCTCTCTTATTACCTAATAGCCTAATATGTTTCTTTGAAAATCAATTTTAATTTCACTCAATAGAGTGCTAGCCCTCTGAAGGCTGTGACAGGTCAGACCTCTGGATAATTAAAAAAATGTGTCCTTAATTTCCCCCCAAATATCATGCTCACGAAAGCGAAATGTTGTGCTCCACTCGTAATCTAGCCTTAAATGTTTAATGAAAATGTTGACTTCAAATAATTTTTATTAAATGTATTGACTACAAAGTAAATATTTGCTATTTAAAGTAAATTATCCCATAATAATAACATTATAAACAGAATGTAAATAAATTATATTTGTTAATCTGTAGAGTTTTAGCAAAAACATAATTTATGTAAGAACTTACCTAATAAATTCATTTCTTTCATATTAGCAAGAGTCCATGAGCTAGTGACGTATGGGATATACATTCCTACCAGGAGGGGCAAAGTTTCCCAAACCTCAAAATGCCTATAAATACACCCCTCACCACACCCACAATTCAGTTTAACGAATAGCCAAGAAGTGGGGTGATAAAAAAGTGCGAAAGCATATAAAATAAGGAATTGGAATAATTGTGCTTTATACAAAATCATAACCACCACAAAAAAAGGGCGGGCCTCATGGACTCTTGCTAATATGAAAGAAATTGATTTATCAGGTAAGTTCTTACATAAATTATGTTTTCTTTCATGTAATTAGCAAGAGTCCATGAGCTAGTGACGTATGGGATAATGATTACCCAAGATGTGGATCTTTCCACACAAGAGTCACTAGAGAGGGAGGGATAAAATAAAGACAGCCAATTCCTGCTGAAAATAATCCACACCCAAAATAAAGTTTAATGAAAAACATAAGCAGAAGATTCAAACTGAAACCGCTGCCTGAAGTACTTTTCTACCAAAAACTGCTTCAGAAGAAGAAAATATATCAAAATGGTAGAATTTAGTAAAAGTATGCAAAGAGGACCAAGTTGCTGCTTTGCAAATCTGATCAACCGAAGCTTCATTCCTAAACGCCCAGGAAGTAGAAACTGACCTAGTAGAATGAGCTGTAATCCTCTGAGGCGGAGTTTTACCCGACTCAACATAGGCAAGATGAATTAAAGATTTCAACCAAGATGCCAAAGAAATGGCAGAAGCTTTCTGGCCTTTTCTAGCACCGGAAAAAATAACAAATAGACTAGAAGTCTTTCGGAAAGACTTAGTAGCTTCAACATAATATTTCAAAGCTCTAACAACATCCAAAGAATGCAACGATTTCTCCTTAGAATTCTTAGGATTAGGACATAATGAAGGAACCACAATTTCTCTACTAATGTTGTTGGAATTCACAACTTTAGGTAAAAATTCAAAAGAAGTTCGCAACACCGCCTTATCCTGATGAAAAATCAGAAAAGGAGACTCACAAGAAAGAGCAGATAATTCAGAAACTCTTCTGGCAGAAGAGATGGCCAAAAGGAACAAAACTTTCCAAGAAAGTAATTTAATGTCCAATGAATGCATAGGTTCAAACGGAGGAGCTTGAAGAGCTCCCAGAACCAAATTCAAACTCCAAGGAGGAGAAATTGACTTAATCACAGGTTTTATACGAACCAAAGCTTGTACAAAACAATGAATATCAGGAAGAATAGCAATCTTTATGTGAAAAAGAACAGAAAGAGCAGAGATTTGACCTTTCAAGGAACTTGCGGACAAACCCTTATCTAAACCATCCTGAAGAAACTGTAAAATTCTCGGTATTCTAAAAGAATGCCAAGAAAAATGATGAGAAAGACACCAAGAAATATAAGTCTTCCAGACTCTATAATATATCTCTCTAGATACAGATTTACGAGCCTGTAACATAGTATTAATCACAGAGTCAGAGAAACCTCTTTGACCAAGAATCAAGCGTTCAATCTCCATACCTTTAAATTTAAGGATTTCAGATCCTGATGGAAAAAAGGACCTTGTGACAGAAGGTCTGGTCTTAACGGAAGAGTCCACGGTTGGCAAGAGGCCATCCGGACAAGATCCGCATACCAAAACCTGTGAGGCCATGCCGGAGCTACCAGCAGAACAAACGAGCATTCCTTCAGACTCTTGGAGATTACTCTTGGAAGAAGAACTAGAGGCGGAAAGATATAAGCAGGATGATACTTCCAAGGAAGTGATAATGCATCCACTGCCTCCGCCTGAGGATCCCGGGATCTGGACAGATACCTGGGAAGTTTCTTGTTTAGATGAGACACCATCAGATCTATTTCTGGAAGTTCCCACATTTGAACAATCTGAAGAAATACCTCTGGGTGAAGAGACCATTCGCCCGGATGCAACGTTTGGCGACTGAGATAATCCGCTTCCCAATTGTCTATACCTGGGATATGAACCGCAGAGATTAGACAGGAGCTGGATTCCGCCCAAACCAAAATTCGAGATACTTCTTTCATAGCCAGAGGACTGTGAGTCCCTCCTTGATGATTGATGTATGCCACAGTTGTGACATTGTCTGTCTGAAAACAAATGAACGATTCTCTCTTCAGAAGAGGCCAAAACTGAAGAGCTCTGAAAATTGCACGGAGTTTCAAAATATTGATCGGTAATCTCACCTCCTGAGATTCCCAAACTCCTTGTGCCGTCAGAGATCCCCACACAGCTCCCCAACCTGTGAGACTTGCATCTGTTGAAATTACAGTCCAGGTCGGAAGCACAAAAGAAGCCCCCTGAATTAAACGATGGTGATCTGTCCACCACGTTAGAGAGTGTCGAACAATCGGTTTTAAAGATATTAATTGAGATATCTTTGTGTAATCCTTGCACCATTGATTCAGCATACAGAGCTGAAGAGGTCTCATGTGAAAACGAGCAAAGGGGATCGCGTCCGATGCAGCAGTCATAAGACCTAGAATTTCCATGCATAAGGCTACCGAAGGGAATGATTGTGACTGAAGGTTTCGACAAGCTGAAATCAATTTTAGACGTCTCTTGTCTGTTAAAGACAGAGTCATGGACACTGAATCTATCTGGAAACCCAGAAAAGTTACCCTTGTCTGAGGAATCAATGAACTTTTTGGTAAATTGATCCTCCAACCATGATCTTGAAGAAACAACACAAGTCGATTCGTATGAGATTCTGCTAAATGTAAAGACTGAGCAAGTACCAAGATATCGTCCAAATAAGGAAATACCACAATACCCTGTTCCCTGATTACAGACAGAAGGGCACCGAGAACCTTTGTAAAAATTCTTGGAGCTGTAGCTAGGCCAAACGGCAGAGCCACAAACTGGTAATGCTTGTCCAGAAAAGAGAATCTCAGGAACTGATAATGATCTGGATGAATCGGAATATGCAGATATGCATCCTGTAAATCTATTGTGGACATATAATGCCCTTGCTGAACAAAAGGCAAGATAGTCCTTATAGTTACCATCTTGAACGTTGGTATCCTTACATAACGATTCAATATTTTTAGATCCAGAACTGGTCTGAAGGAATTCTCCTTCTTTGGTACAATGAAGAGATTTGAATAAAACCCCATCCCCTGTTCCGGAACTGGAACTGGCATAATTACTCCAGCCAACTCTAGATCTGAAACACAATTCAGAAATGCTTGAGCTTTCACTGGATTTACTGGGACACGGGAAAGAAAAAATCTCTTTGCAGGAGGTCTCATCTTGAAACCAATTCTGTACCCTTCTGAAACAATGTTTTGAATCCAAAGATTGTGAACAGAATTGATCCAAATTTCTTTGAAAAAACGTAACCTGCCCCCTACCAGCTGAGCTGGAATGAGGGCCGCACCTTCATGTGGACTTAGAAGCAGGCTTTGCCTTTCTAGCAGGTTTTGGAATTCTATTTGGTAATAGAATCCAACTGAGAACCAAATAATTTGTTACCCTGGAAAGAAATGGAAAGTAGAGTTGATTTAGAAGCCATATCAGCATTCCAAGTCTTAAGCCATAAAGCTCTTCTAGCAAAAATAGCTAGAGACATAAACCTGACATCAACTCTGATAATATCAAAAATTGCATCACAGATAAAATTATTAGCATGCTGAAGAAGAAGAATAATATCATGAGAATCATGATCTGTTACTTGTTGCGCTAAAGTTTCCAACCAAAAAGTTGAAGCTGCAGCAACATCAGCCAATGATATAGCAGGTCTAAGAAGATTACCTGAACACAGATAAGCTTTTCTTAGAAAGGATTCAATTTTCCTATCTAAAGGATCCTTAAACGAAGTACCATCTGACGTAGGAATAGTAGTACGTTTAGCAAGGGTAGAAATAGCCCCATCAACTTTAGGGATTTTGTCCCAAAATTCTAATCTGTCAGACGGCACAGGATATAATTGCTTAAAACGTTTAGAAGGAGTAAATGAATTACCCAATTTATCCCATTCTTTGGAAATTACTGCAGAAATAGCATTAGGAACAGGAAAAACTTCTGGAATAACCACAGGAGATTTAAATACCTTATCTAAACGTTTAGAATTAGTATCAAGAGGACCAGAATCCTCTATTTCTAAAGCAATTAGTACTTCTTTAAGTAAAGAACGAATAAATTCCATTTTAAATAAATATGAAGATTTATCAGCATCAATCTCTGAGACAGAATCCTCTGAACCAGAAGAGTCATCAGAATCAGAATGATGATGTTCATTTAAAAATTCATCTGTAGGGAGAGAAGTTTTAAAAGATTTTTTACGTTTACTAGAAGGAGAAATAACAGACATAGCCTTCTTTATGGATTCAGAAACAAAATCTCTTATGTTATCAGGAACATTCTGCACCTTAGATGTTGAAGGAACTGCAACAGGCAATGGTACTTTACTAAAGGAAATATTATCTGCATTAACAAGTTTGTCATGACAATTAATACAAACAACAGCCGGAGGAATAGCTACCAAAAGTTTACAGCACATACACTTAGCTTTGGTAGATCCAGCACTAGACAGCGATTTTCCTGTAGTATCTTCTGACTCAGATGCAACGTGAGACATCTTGCAATATGTAAGAGAAAAAACAACATATACAGCAAAATTGATCAAATTCCTTAAATGACAGTTTCAGGAATGGGAAAAAATGCCAAAGAACAAGCTTCTAGCAACCAGAAGCAATGAAAAAAAGAGACTGAAATAATGTGGAGACAAAAGCGACGCCCATATTTTTTTTAGCACCAAATCAGACGCCCACATTATTTGGCGCCTAAATGCTTTTGGCGCCAAAAATGACGCCACATCCGGAACGCCGACATTTTTGGCGCAAAATAACGTCAAAAAATGACGCAACTTCCGGTGACACGTATGACGCCGGAAACGGAAAAGAATTTTTTGCGCCAAAAAAGTCCGCGCCAAGAATGATGCAATAAAATGAAGCATTTTCAGCCCCCGCGAGCCTAACAGCCCACAGGGAAAAAAGAGTCAAATTTTTGAAGGTAAGAAAAAATTGATTAATTCAAGTGCATTATCCCAAATATGAAACTGACTATCTGAAAAATAAGGAATGTTGAACATTCTGAGTCAAGGCAAATAAATGTTTGAATACATATATTTAGAACTTTATAAACAAAGTGCCCAACCATAGCTTAGAGTGTCACAGAAAATAAGATTTACTTACCCCAGGACACTCATCTACATGTTTGTAGAAAGCCAAACCAGTACTGAAACGAGAATCAGCAGAGGTAATGGTATATATAAGAGTATATCGTCGATCTGAAAAGGGAGGTAAGAGATGAATCTCTACGACCGATAACAGAGAACCTATGAAATAGACCCCGTAGAAGGAGATCACTGCATTCAAATAGGCAATACTCTCCTCACATCCCTCTGACATTCACTGCACGCTGAGAGGAAAACCGGGCTCCAACTTGCTGCGGAGCGCATATCAACGTAGAATCTAGCACAAACTTACTTCACCACCTCCATCGGAGGCAAAGTTTGTAAAACTGAATTGTGGGTGTGGTGAGGGGTGTATTTATAGGCATTTTGAGGTTTGGGAAACTTTGCCCCTCCTGGTAGGAATGTATATCCCATACGTCACTAGCTCATGGACTCTTGCTAATTACATGAAAGAAAAGTGAGTAAGAAAATATCATTGATAGGTTCTAGGCCCATCTCAAAATTGACATAAGTAACACCTAATACATTTATTTTTAAAGCTTTGAAATGAAGACTTTAAATGCTAACCAGCATTATAAACCTAATAAAATAATCACACAACACAGAATATATAATTAAACTAAGTTAAATGAACAAAAACATTTGCTAAACAGCATTATAAACCTAATAAAATAATCACACAACACAGACTTCGCTTGCATTTTTCTGCAAACAGTTCTTTCTATGCATTCCAATCTGGACTGATTTATAGACAGGAAGATCTTGTTCCTTTGAAATCTGCTTGATAGCTTAGGTCTGGTTAAACTGATTAATTTCAGCTTGCTTGGCTTTGCTGCAACACAAGCAGACAGCTCCACCTACTGGCTATTTTAATAAATGCTCTGCTTCTCAATGCTTTTCAATAGCAGTCACATGACTGGAAAAAAAGGTTGTTATTCTATATATTATTGAAACTCACAACTTCAAAAGGATTTTTTATTTAATGACATATTTTTCGCTACATCATAAGGTACAATATGCACAAAAGCTAGTAAAAGACATGCCAAAGTGTCTCCTCTTTCAAAGCAATCCTATTATCTTACCATCATTTTAAAGTAAGTTATAGATCACACTTTGATTTATAGTAGAGTTAATTAAAAGGGGAACCACTGACTATCTGGCAGTGCTTTAACTGCCTTAATATAAATTTTCTTTATGAACTTAATTGTTTCCAACCCCCAGGACCTTAGGAATATTAAGAATAAAGATTTTCTTTCCTGGAAAAGGGTTGCCATACGCAAAGACTTCTATATTTCATTATTTTTACAACATTCTACATGCAAATATCATAATTACTGGTGGAGCACTGAAAATGGTACTCAAATACATTAAAGGGACACTGTACCCAATTTTTTTCTTTCGTGATTCAGATAGAGCATGGCATTTTAAGCAACTTTCTAATTTACTCCTATTATCAAATTTTCTTCATTCTCTTGGTATCTTTATTTGAAATGCAAGAAAGTAAGTTTAGGTGCCGGCCCATTTTTGGTGATCAACCTGGGTTGTTCTTGCTGATTGGTGGATAAACTCATCCACCAATAAAAAAGTGCTGTCCAGAGTTCTGAATAAAAAAAAAAGCTTAGATGTCTTCTTTTTAAAATAAAGATAGCAAGAGAACGAAGAAAAATTGATAATATGAATAAATTAGAAAGTGTCTTAAAATTGCATGCTCTATCTGAATCATGAAAGAAAAAAATTGGGTTCAGTGTCCCTTTAAAGTTGCTGATTTTAAAGGGATATACTGTATGTGCATACAGTGTAGATAAGCAGTTAATCACCATTTTGCAAACAATCTGCATAAAAATGTCTCCTAAAAGAATTTAAAATGATCACAGCAAAACTTGCATTGTTTTGTAGTCCAGGGCTCTTTAAAAAAGGTCTTCCAATAGAATAAGCCTAGCACCTATATATTTCCTAGAAGTTATTCTGGACAATAGGTTTTAGTTGAGTGAGAAAGACTTGTGGTCAATGGTGATAGACAACAGATACATTGACAAAGGTCCATTTACTGACCAAAATGCATTTATTTTTACTTGCTTAAACTGTTATTCATCCCCCAATGTATTCCAAATTTTAGCCAGGATTAACTGAGGGAGTTAAGCAGCTTCTTGCTTAAATCTCCTTTACAACAAAGGATTAGTGAGTATTAGGAAGTTTTTTTCCAGTTATTACACTATACTGTTACCAAAGGTGGTATTTTCTGAACTTTAATTTGTTAATTATTTTATTTAAACATGGTAATAAACAGTATTTTTTATATGCTATCTCACTTTAAAGGGACAGACTACACCAGAATTTTTATTGTTTTAAAAGATAGATAATCTCTTTATTACCCATTCCCCAGTTTTGCATAACCAACACAGTTATATTAATACACTTTTAACCTCTGTGATTATCTTGTATCTAAGCCTCTGCAAACTGCCCCTTTACTTTAGTTCTTTTGACAGACTTGCAGTTTAGCCAATCACTGCCTGCTCCCAGATAACTTCACGTGCACGAGCACAGTGTAATCTATATGAAATACGTGAACTAACACCCTCTAGTGGTAAAAAACTGTTCAAATGCATTCTGAAAAGAGGTGGCCTTCAAGGTCTAAGAAATTAGCATATGAACCTCCTAGATTAAGCTTTCAACTAAGAATACCAAGAGAACAAAGCAAAATTGGTGATAAAAGTAAATTTGAAAATTGTTTAAAATTACATGCTCTATCTGAATCATGAAAGTTTATTTTGGCCTAGACTGTCCCTTTAACAAACGTGTTCTATTTTAATAATACATTTTGTTAAAGTGTAGTAGCAATATTTTAACAAGTTAAGAACTTTGTGAACTTATATCGGCTATAAAAATAGAATATTTTTTAAAAAAAAATACATATTCATAGCACACTGTATACACTTGCACAATATACCTACAATCCGCCAGCTCCTATAGGCATATTATACATGCCCTAGTTTCACTATTGTATTGAGACAAAAGAGGTTGAGTTTCAGTTGATACATATAAATTGTATTGCTATTCAATACTGTGTAAAGGGATATTTTACAGAGCAGGTGGTGATGATGCTTTTAAAATACTGCCAGTGTTAGAGAACCATCGCCTCCCACAGTGAAATAAACTAAATTTGTGCTTGTCGGGTTACTCAAGTAAAGGGTTAGGGCTAAAAAAAGTTGCATTAAACACAACATAAATACATTAAAACAAAAAGTGTTACACTCACATATACATTATATAATAAAAATGATTTATAGAAATATTAAAAAAAACGTATAATGGTTAAAAGGTATATGGTATATGAAAGGTATTTGAATGTTACCGAATCAAACGGCAGAAGAGATACCAGAAAATGGTATTCACTTTTACTTACACCAAAGTCGGTGTCGAGACGTATGTGTTCTCCTCTCTGTGGCAGCTCCTCCAATAACAGCAACACCCCTTCAGCAGAGCGTTCCAATATGGCGATGAAGTTTGAACTGGATATTTGTTCGAATAGCTTCTACTGCCGATGGGTAGATGAACTCAATTCTTACGGGAGCCTTTATAGGTCCATATTGCAAAGTGAATACCTTTTTCTGGTATCTCTTCTGCCGTTTGATTCAGTTCTTTATTTATTCCAGCTTCTTCATGTGACATTTGTTCCTCAAATCTTCCTACAAACATCATCGAGTCCCTGCTTGGAAATCCTTTGTACCAATCTTGTTTTTATTATTGTAACCTTCTTTATGTAGCATCATTGTAGTTTTTTAATTAATCCTCAATTTTATATTTATATGTATACTACACTATCTATTGCGCCTGATCAACGCATATGATACTTTGTATATCTGTATTTTATATTTTATATCTTTTATTTACTTGTATTAAATTTATACACATTTTGCACATTTTTTGGACCACATTTTTTTTCCAAGATTGGCTATTAACATTGTAAGGTTTATTTATATTCACTTTTCATTTGACACTATCCACTATCTATTTTAAGCTTTCATTAGCGCCTATGATCTAAGATTTATTTGGTCCCTTTTTTGTGGCCAAATTTCTCTTATACTTCATTACACATTCATGGTTCCCTCATGAACTGTAGCTCCCCAGTGCTAGCAGGACTAATGCAGGCCCAGACAATGACACTCTCACCACCATGCTTGACTGTAGGCAAGACAATTGTCTTTGTACTCCTTACCTGGTTGCCGTCACACACGCTTGACACCATCTGAACCAAATAAGTTTATCTTAGTCTCATCGGACCACAAGACATCGTTCCAGTAATTCATGTCCTTAGTCTGCTTGTCTTCAGAAAACTGTTTACTGGCTTTTTTGTGCATTATCTTTAGAAGAGGCTTCCTTCTGGGACGACAGCCATGCAGACCAATTTGACGCAGAGTGCGGCGTATGGTCTAAGCACTGACAGGCTGACCCCCCACCCCTTAATCATCTGCAGCAATGCTGGCAGCACTCATACATCTATTTCCCAAAGACAACCTCTGGATATGACGCTGAGCCTGTTCTGAGTGGAACCTGTCCTGTGAAACCGCTGTAGGGTTTGCCCACCATGCTGCAGCTCAGTTTCAGGGTCTTGGCAATCTTCTTATAGCCTAGGCCATCTTTATATAGAGTAACAATTCTTTTTTTTAGATCCTCAATGAGTTCTTTGCCATGAGGTGCCATGTTGAACTTCCAGTGACCAGTATGAGTCACTCATCTGGCCTATTTAAAGCTGTGCTGCAGAGCAATCCATGGCATGATTAAGGGTCTGCGTTACCGAAACGTTGCTGTCTGTTCATTTTGTCACCTTAATAAAGGTTTTTTCACTTTTAAAGAAACAGTGCTGGAGCCATTCACTTTTTTCCTTTTGAACTTATATATATATATATATATATATATATATATATATATATATATATATATATATAAAATTCTTCTATATGAAGAACATTGGAATGTAAAATATTAATAATTACCACTGTAGGTTTAACTCCTGTCAGTGCGGTGAAAAAATGCATCTGTGCTGTAGGAAGACACTGTGGAATAATATGTAGGATGACATTTTTCTCTTCAGCATCCAGGAGGTTAACAGCTTTTAAAACAACCATTTGGTTTGCAAAATCTCTAGAATAGTGCAGCAGTAAAATATTTCTTTAGGATAAATTTTTCCAAATGAATATTAAACAAAATTAGTTTTCTATAGATTCGTCTGATGCACTATTCAGTATTAATTTTATTTAAAATAAACCAAACACTGAAATGTAAATGTTCCATTGCTACAGGTAAAACCTGTAGCCTTTAGTGATGTCGCAAACCTAAAAATTTGGGTTGACGAACTGCAAATGCAAACTCCCAAAAATTTGAGAACCGGCAAACTGGGCGAACCGCCATTGACTTCAATGGGCAGGCAAATTTTAAAACCCACAGGGACTCTTTCTGGCCACAATAGTGATGGGAAAGTTGTTTCAAGGGGACTAACACCTGGACTGTGGCGTGCCTAAGGGGGATCCATGGCAAAACTCCCATGGAAAATTACATAGTTGATGCAGAGTCTGGTTTTAATCCATAAAGGGCATAAATCACCTAACATTCCTAAATTGTTTGGAATAATGTGCTTTAAAACATCAGGTATGATGTTGTATCGATCAGGTAGTGTAAGGGTTATGCCCGCTTCACAGTGACAGACCAAACTCCCGCAGCGGGTACAACATCATCATCATCACACCATACGTCCATGTGTGTAATGCTGCCTGACTGAGACATATCCCTGTTATCTACATACTCTGGCAATAATGGTTGCGCATCACTCATTTCTTCCAACTGATGTGTAAATAACTCCTCTGACAGATCAAGTGAAGCGGCTGTAGTGCTAGGGTTGGTGGTGGTGGCAGGTGGGCGAGTGGTAACTTGAGAGGTGCTGCCCGAAGATAAACTGGAGGAGGATGGTGCGTCAAGGTTCGGAGCGGAAGCTATAGAAGATTGGGTGTCCTGTGTTAAAAAGTCAACTATGTCCTCAGAACTTTTCGAGTTCATGGTACGTGGCCTCTGAACACTGGGCATTATTCTAGGGCAAAAGGGAATCACGGCACCTGCGGGGTGGCCTGCCTCTGCCTGTCATTTTTTTTAAAATGTACACTTACACTACTATTAAACAAGATATGAGTGGTGGCACTGGGCAAGTGGGCACAGTATACGCTGTGAGCCTAACACAAAAAAGTAGACTGATGTTTCACAGTCCAAAAATTATTTTTTTTTTTAAATGTACACTTACACTACTATTAAACAAGATAATATGAGTGGTGGCACTGGGCAAGTTGGCACAGTATACGATGTGAGCCTGACACAAAAAAGCAGACTGATGTTTCACAGTTCAAAAAGTTTTTTTTTTTTTAAATGTACACTTACACTACTATTAAACAAGATATGAGTGGTGGCACTGGGCAAGTGGGCACAGTATACGCTGTGAGCCTGGCACACACGCTGGCAGGCAGGCAACTGCAATTAGATTACACAAGCAGACTGATGTTTCACAGTCAAAAAAGTTTTTTTTTTAAATTTACACTACTGTTACACCAGATATGAGTGGTGGCACTGGGCAAGTGGGCACAGTATATGCTATGAGCCTGGCACACACGCTGGCAGGCAGGCAACTGCAATTAGATTACACTAGCAGACTGATGTTTCACCGTCAAAAAAGTTTTTTTTTTTTTAAATTTACACTACTGTTACACCAGATATGAGTGATGGCACTGGGCAAGTGGACCTTGCACACATGCTGGCAGGCAGGCAACTGCAATTAGATTACACAAGCAGACTGATATTTCACAGTCAAAAAAGTTTTTTTTTTAAATTTACACTACTGTTACACCAGATATGAGTGGTGGCACTCGGCAAGTGGGCCTTGCACACACTCTGGCAGGCAGGCAACTGCAATTAGATTACACAAGCAGACTGATGTTTCACAGTCAAAAAAGTTTTTTTTTTTTAAATTTACACTACTGTTACACCAGATATGAGTGGGGGCACTGGGCAAGTGGGCCTGGCACACACGCTGGCAGGCAGGCAACTGCAATTAGATTACACAAGCAGACTGATGTTTCACTGTCAAAAAACTTTTTTTTTTTAAATTTACACTACTGTTACACCAGATATGAATGGTGGCACTGGGCAAGTGGGCACAGTATACGCTGTGAGCCTGGCACACATGCTGGCAGGCAGGCAACTACAATTAGATTACATTAGCAAACTGATGTTTCACAGTCAAAAAAGTTTTTTTTTTAAATTTACACTAATGTTACACCAGATATGAGTGGTGGCAGTGGGCAAGTAGGCCTGGCACACACACTGGCAGGCAGGCAACTGCAATTAGATTACACTAGCAGCCTGATGTTTCACAGTCAAAAAAGTTTTTTTTTTTTAATTTACACTAGTTATACCAGATATGAGTGGTGGCACTGGGCAAGTGGACCTTGCACACACGCTGGCAGGCAGGCAACTGCAATTAGATTACACTAGCAGACTGATGTTTCACAGTCAAAAAAGTTTTTTTTTTTTTAAATTTACACTACTGTTACACCAGATATGAGTGGTGGCACTGGGCAAGTGGGCCTGGCACAAACGCTGGCGGGCAGGCAACTGCAATTAGATTACACTAGCAGACTGATGTTTCACAGTCAAAAAAGTTTTTTTTTTATAATTTACACTACTGTTACACCAGATATGAGTGGTAGCACTGGGCAAGTGGCTTGGCAGGCAGGCAACTGCAATTAGATTACACAGGAAAAAAAAAAGCAGACTGATGTTCTAGCCCTAAAAATGGTTTTTTGGGGTGCTGTCCTTACAGCAGAGATCAGATGAGTCCTTCAGGACTGTAGTGGACACTGAATACACTAGCCTAGCTATCAATTTCCCTATTAAATCAGCAGCAGCTACAATGTCCCTCCTCTCACTAAGAATGCAGCTTCCAAATGAATCTAAAATGGATGCTGTCCAGGAGGGAGTGTCTGCAGCTGATTGGCTGTAATGTGTCTGCTGACTGTGAGGTAAAGGGTCAAAGTTTACTCAATGATGAAGAATAGGGGGCGGATCGAACATCGCATATGTTAGCCAACCGCGGCAAACGCAAACATTCTATGTTCGCCAGGAACTATTCGCCGGCGAACTATTCGCGACATCACTAGTAGCCTTATACTTAACTCTAGCATGCTGAAGATCCACGCTAATCCCAACCCTAATATGAGGCTTAGCACTGCCGATCCCAGACCCTGCGCTAAAGGACATTTTCCTTTAACCCAGACTCTGGGACCCACTTCACTATGCCTTTTATTAGCGCAGCATGAAGCTCTGAGATTAGCGCATTTCTCCTGCATGCTAGAGGTATTTAACTGTTAAAGTTACTTTTAAGGAAACAATTGAATAGTTACAAAATTTGTCAGTATTTCTTAATTTTCTTTAAATTAGTTCATTCAGATATTCGTTTAGTGAAAACAAAAGAAATATCTGTGTTTTTGTTACAAAATTACATTTGTAACAAACAAATGAACAAGCCTACTGGAAATAAACACCTTTAAAACATTTTTACCAAGTATCATTTGCTGTGACCAATCCTAGGAATTGTGTAAATTAGTTTTTGAAGGCAAATAAATAATGTGTGCATACTGCATTTTTTAAAATATGCTTAACTATATATATATATCTCTATTAGATCTCTGATGAAGCGCATGTGAGCATGCGGGAAACGCGTCAGATCCAGCCCTGCACACTGTGACTGTGTCTTTCACTTGTCTGCTCATTAAATTATCCACTTTGGAAAAGAGTCTGCAGTTCCTCGTTTTTCTTTCTTCTAACACTATATATATATATATATATATATATATATATATATATATATATATATATATATATATATATATATCAAATAAAAAGTCCAAC
Organism: Bombina bombina; assembly: GCF_027579735.1. NCBI lineage: Eukaryota > Metazoa > Chordata > Amphibia > Anura > Bombinatoridae > Bombina > Bombina bombina. The sequence continues at coordinate 793,448,801 of NC_069499.1, forward strand.
ACTGGTGTTCTAAGCTCAAGCCCGCTCATAAACTCTTCTTTAGATTGCCACAATCAAAAGTATTTAAAGTCTATCAGCGATACATTCATACCAGTGACGTATTTAGGTTTTGTGCTGCCCTAGGCCTTTGTCATGCTATTTCCAAAGAAAATGTTATAATCCACCACTGGAGCTATCTGCTACTGGGATAAAGACTGCTAAAATGTCCAGACACAGACACAATATTGGACAATTTATTAAAAAGTATAATTTTATATAGTGAAAATAATTAGAGACAAAAGCTGTGTTGGCTGGTAAAGTTTTGAGATAGTGAGCACCTAGGCTCCTCTCAAACTCTACACCTGGAAAACCCAACCACTGTACATGCTTCATATTGTAACATGTGCACACAAATTCATATAAACACACATCTCTATACACAATGTCCCCACTAAATTACATTCCCTGGGGCGTGTCTCTGGGCAGCACCTTAAATGGTAGAAAAATTAGTAGCTCTGTGTGGATCACTGATATTTTGCAGATAGCCAGTGAAATAACTGATCATCCAGCCATATTACTCTAATATACAGAATCTACAGGTCACTCTGATTTGGAAGATATCATTTTATTCTATTCTCCACCTTTGCAAGCTAATCTGGAGCGTTGAGGCCTAAGGCAAACTCTTCACTGAGAGGCTCTCAAGAACCCCACCCCACCCCGGTAATACTACAGGCTGGGTAAGCAGTGCACAGACACTGAAAATACAAACTCATCTCCATCCTATAACTTATATGATTATACAGTGCAGCAATTGTTCCATTTGACAGAATAAGAGAAGGATAAGTGTCTTTTCCGCTGTACACGCACTTACTAAAGATAGTGCCTATTGCTAACTCATTACTTGAGGCGGTGACAAACGTATTGACTGAACACCATGAGAAATTACTGCAAGCTTGGTCAGCGGAGTGGGGTAGCGTGTCTGAGCTAGCAAAGCAAGTTGGATCTGGACACATAATACCAAGAGCCTCTTTGGTGATATCTGATAAGGATCCGAGTACCCAGATCTTCACCCCAAGCTCATTGGATCCCTCACCTCAAGTTCAAGCTCCGGCTGAGGACGACCAGACCTGTCACTTGAGAGGCCAGGAGAACAGCTCCGTAGATGTGTACACTTTTTTGGATAAACCTACAGCCTTGAGAGTGCAAAAATTCTTGATCACTGTGAGATAACTAACCGCAAAGGAGGCGACTAGGGCTAAAATCGGTACACGTACCTTGCCTACCAGATCAGAGAGCGCACATCCTATCCAGGGCATCGGTGTCAAGATGAAGTCACCTCCGGTATTTTTGGAGCCCCGGGGCTTAAAAAAGATGACCTGGGAGAAGCAGTCACGGGTGAAACTTATTCACCATGCAGAACACAATGAGGAAGTAATACAGAATATGGCTACAGATCTCCACTCTGCACATCAATATCCCACTTTGTGCAGTATGATATTGAATGGCAGAGACTTGGCTTTTGACAAACCTGAAAGCAGCTTGTGCCAGCTTTTTGATCCGGGGGGTCCAGGCTGAGGATTGGGGTGGTCAGATCCCACTGCATAGGTCCGGTCAGATGAGCTATGTTTTCCCCTTCATTAGTCCGGCCCCAATTCAGTTTTAAACTTTTACCTTTCGGTAGCTATCCCCTGGATCTAGCTCACGGACTACAATGGAGACTCTTACTGGGACATTGTTTGCAGTGTTAGCTGCGAGGTACTTGCTATGCTACTATTTTACGTTTCACACTGAAGCCCTTCTTATTTTATTATGTAAGTGTCCCTTGCATCAGCTGTCTCAAGGGAGCTTTATTAGTCTGTAAGGTTATGGGCAATGTGTGGTAACATGTGGGGATGTGTATGTAATGATCAGACCTGTAGATGTTAAACTGTACATGTCATTCTTGGGTCAGACCGTCTACATATTGTATATTTATGTAGCTATTGACTGCCTCATTTTATGATGCACAGATAATGATTGGTTAATGCATACCTAGCTGCCACAACTCTGCTAGGTACTTACCCTATACTATACTTGTAGAATTAGCTAATATTGTTAGTTTATGTTCCATAGAGTATCACATCTACATTAGTATCATAAAATTATATAACACTCCACCACAAGTCATATAGACTAATCATCTCCTAAGAGGTCCTTCATTTGTTATATGTATCTTTTTCTAAGTCATAAAGGTATACACCTATATTTCAACATATACCTGCCTAATTTATTCTACTTGGGGTTTTGGATGGCTGCAGGCCACACAATTATGTTGAGACCGGTATTTTATTCCCCCCTAGAGTCTCATAGCGTAAGATGGGCAATTAGATGGTATTTCAATACTAGATTTGATTTTCTACCCCTTACTAAATAGTATGTGCTTTGTGTTATTTATATTTTAGTTTGGCTCTTATTCGGATCTTTAATGTCTGTTTACAAACACCCTATCATGTTGCTTACAGTTCCTCTCCCAACATGTATCACATTAAGTTATTTCAGGTAGATGTGTCATCCATATTCACTCCTACATAGCAGAAACTTAACACTCTTTTGTCTCCCATGTAGTGGTTTCCCTGAATTTGAGTAACCTAGATGTACTAGTTGAGGTTTAAAAGGGTTATCCCTTAACAACCAATCCTTAGACTCCATCTTAATTTATATGTCCTTGCTCAAGGCGGGAACAGACACCCTAGTAAGAAAGGCCTATTAACTCAATTGTGATATTGTCAATAATATTGTCACGGTTATATATTTACTTTGTTTTTACAGTTCAAGGTTAAAATATAAAAGGAGGAAGTCATTTGAGACCCAAAAGCGGTTTCTCTTGTTTAGGAAAGATCTCCTATATTTTGGTTTTATTGCAACTTGGTCCAAAAGTGGCCTTATGTGACATTTAGGAGGTCTAATGAGCATTTGACATTTAGTCAATCCACTGTACCTGGGACAATCTCTTTTAGGAATCTATACTGTATAAAAACTCCATACATTGTAATATCTGTATTCCTTTAATGACAATGTTATATTGCTTTACAGTTCATGTTTGCCCTATGTATGTATGCCTTACTCTATTCCTCAATAAAAAAAAATAAAAAAAAATTATATTCCCTATGCATAATGCAAGTAAAATCCTTTATTTGAAAATTCGTAGATTCTGGTCAATCGTGTCCAGATCCTGGTTTCCATGTTCTGAATGTGTTAGTTTTTCAAATGAAATATTTATTTGCAGTATAAGGCAGTGATTTGCAACCTTTTTTTTGCCGTGGCACACTTTTTTACATTAAAAAATCCTGTGGCACACCACCATCCCAAAATTTTACAAAATCACACATTGTAGCCTAATGCAGGATATATATATATATATATATATATATATATATATATATATATATATATATATATATACATATATATACACATACACACTGTACTGTGCTGTCATGCCATGCCTCCTACAAACTATACATAACATATTGACATTCATTCACAAACAATCATATTGATTGTCTGTGAATGAATATCAATGTCATGGTTGTAAATGATGCCCGATGAGCCTGTCACATACCTCCCAATATTTCAAAATTTGAAAGAGGGACACCCCCGCACTGTTGTCAGTCTGCCGCGGCACACCTGAGGATCTCTCATTGCACACTAGTGTGCCACGGCACACTGGTTGAAAAACACGGGTATAAGGTATCAACTGTTTAATATGGATAGCATGGGAGGGTAACCATTTAGTGCTTCTTGGCTCATACAGTCAGAAGCCTTAGCCATTTTATGATTAGTGAAAAAGGTGATAGAAAAAGGAAAAATAATGCTGAGCGTAGTTGTTAAAACAACACAGCCAGGGAGTGAAAAATGCTCAGAAACCTATACTACTCTACCACAGCATTACTACCATCTACAAAAGAAAACATGTGGACTAGTTTCTCTATTTGTAGCTAGAAAACTTAAAGCATTCCAGGACAATTTCCCTATGAGAAATTGATGGATGAGTTTCCACAGGTTCTAGGTTCTGTGTTCATGTGTTGTCTTGAATTTTTTTGTTGTTTTGTTTTTAAATAGTGTGAATGACAAAAACATTAACTATATAATTGGGATACATTTTCATAAAGTATGTAGACAGACTTGCTTTAGCAATAATAAAACAGAAAAAGTTTTATGTAAAAAAAGGAATACGCCAATCACATTGTAAAACTGTAAATACAGCAGGCACCTCTGGAAGGCAATGGAATCAAGTCTATTAGGCTCATTTGCATGATGTTACCTAGGATGCTTTATGCCTGAGGTAGTCCTGCTATATTAATTTGTGCACTGCTGTTAGTGACAGTGAGTGACCGTGACCCACCTGAGCTCCTCTAAGTGACTCCCCTCCAGTCCACTGATCCATTTTCACTCCCACAGTGCCGCCTGGGAGATCACCTGCACATGTGTAAATGGCTCTGGTGGAAAGCCAGTCATGTGACCATTTGACAGTAAGCCTCCCCGTCCGACAAAATATTTTTTTTTATAGCCACTTCCACACAGTCAGTACCCAGCACTCTATACTGCTCTCTGTCCCTCTCTCCCCAGCACCCCCCCCCCCCAAATCCTAGGCCTTAATTTGCCTCTGGTTCATACTACCAGGATTAGTAGTGTGTGAACACAGCTAAACAGGACCAGCAAATCGACAAACCCAAACTACTTTTGAAAGTTAGCACTCCCCAGTAAATGGCACCTTCAGACTTGCGGGGCAGCAGCACTGCACAGCTTACCCACCATACGACCCATTCCTCAATGATACTCTGGGCAAGCTATAATGAGCTCTGTTCCTGCATCCACATGCCTCTGGGGTCCATAAGTAAACCCAGTGGTCGTATGTGTTCACTGCGATTCAGCAATGCTGGCCACAGCAGGCTACGTACACTGTTTCTGATTAGAACCTACATTGAAATGCGACTGCTCAGAAAGGGCTATGATAGGTGTATGGATCACACCTGACCATCTTTGGCCAATCCAGGACTGTAAAAGGATCCGTAGTAGTCAAAATGGAGGTGTCAGTTCAGTATTTAAAAATACCAGCACCCTCCTAGACGTTAAAAACAATTCTTGTTTATTGGTCACAATAAAAAACACAAAGGTGCAACAGCCAGAGCACGCCTGACATGTTTCAGCTTGGTAGCCTTAATCATAGATGTGCCTGAAACAGGTGGACATTCGTTATTTAAAATCAAAGCTGTGACTCTATTAGTTAATCGTAAAATACCTGTGACCCACTCTCATTCAATCACAGACAACAAATTAATTTAACCCTGTATGTACTTAATCTTTGCAGAAAGTTCCACAATCAATATACATAGGTAAGTTAGCTATAACAAGACCTAAGGTATTAGAATAACCTGTCCTGTAAAGCTAAAGGGAGAGAACTAAACTGTCATTGCCTGGAAAGTAAATCATATTATGCTCTGTTTCAAGCAAATGTTGTGGCAATATACTTTAAAGTTCAAAATATTTGTGCTATGCTTAGTCGGACAATATGGATTAAGAATTCCTTAGTATCTAAAAAGTGATAAAATTAATTAGCAATTAATTTTCAATTTTATGTGTTCTAAGCTACAAATACATATAGACATTAGGAAACATGCTACCAGAATGATCCATTTGTTCTGCACTCTTTGCACAATAGGCATAATCGATTTCACCACAATAAAAAGTTGACAATGTATGTGTATATATATATATATATATATATATATATATATATATATACATATATATATATATATATATATATATATATATATATATATAAACATAGCAAATAAGCTCATGTCAAACATGTAAGTAAACAGCAATCATAGAGACAATTCCTATTTGCACTTGAATACTTTTGCAAAAGATTCCAATATACACTATGTCCATATTCAATATTTTGTTGGATGATAAACTACTAATGACTTACAATGAACTTAAATACATTGTTGCATCCTTTTAGGGTTTCAATGAATTATTGACGTGTATATCATGTGTGGAATAGAATATTCTATCATTGTTTAGTATATGTATTGATTTAAAAATATTAATGTTACTATGATAGTAGTGAAAGTTGGTGTAATGTACGGTTGGGTAGGAGTGTAAACTATCTTCAACTGTATAAGTGGATCGGTCTCCTTGAAATGTATAACTTAGTATATAACTCTGTTTCACTCCCAATAGTTGATGATGTTATATACACTATTAAACCCTTTTGGGATCCTAGTCGCTAATGTGAATATCCAGAAAGCCTTGCGTTTATGTACCAATTTGGTAATATCACCACCCCTTTTGGTTACTCTTACTTGCTCAATAGCCATCCAATTAAAAGTTGTATTGTCATTATTGTGATCAAGAATAAAACGCCTAGCCTAAAAACTATGCTTAGATCTCTTAATGTCTGAGAGATGTTGGCGAATCCTCTCTCTTACCTCTCGTGTTGTACAATCTACATATTGCTTGTTATTTCAACTGCACCATATCAAATAGACAACATTTTTGCTCCTGCAATTGACACAAGAACTCACCAGATATTCCTTACCCGTGGCAAAGCTTTTAAAACGGATCCTTTTCTTTATGAAACCACAGAGGATACACGGTCCATAGCCACACTTATACATTCCCCTATTCTCAAGCATTAAAATATACAAACGCTGTTCTTCCATTTTAGAAAGACAAGTTAAATAGATTATTATGTATGCATCCTTGATAGCTTATTCCGCTATTTTATATAGATTTGTACAAGGATACAATGCTGTTTGTACATGTTATATTTTAAAATACATTTGTTGCCAGGGTTCTATATAACAATATGTTTTTCAGCTCTTTACTTCTCTTATGACAAGAAAATATTTAAAAAAATGTATCCATTATTTGGTTCCAAGGATGTGTTATTGGTTACAATATAATCAACTACATAAAAATATACTTGTGTATTGTTCACTGAAAAATTATTAATAGTTTTACAATTGCTCTCAGTGACTTTATCATATAAAAAGCAATACTTGCAGAAGTCTGATAAACACATAGCAATCATCAAATATTTGCCTGATATATTGAACTTACTTAAAGGGATACTGAACCCATTTTTTTTCTTTCATGGTTAAGGTAGAGCATGCAATTTTAAGCAACTTTCTCATTTACTCTTATTATCAATTTTTCTTTGTTTTCTTGGTATCTTTATTTGAAAAAGCAGGAATGTAAGCTTATAAGCCGGCACATCTTTGGTTCAACACCCGGGTAGCGCTTACTGATTGGTGTCTAAAATGTAGCCACCAATCAGCAAGCGCTACCCAGGGTCTGAACCAAAAATAGGCTGGCTCCCAAACTTACATTCCTGCTTTTTCAAATAAAGATACCAAGGGAATGAAGACAAATTTATTGTAGGAGTAAATTAGTTGCTTAAAATTGCATGCTCTACCTGAATCATGGAAAAAAAATTGGGTTCAGTATTCCTTTAGAAACAAAAATCTTTTTTGTTTGCTACTTTGAAAATTGTTTTGACCTCATAAATTCCAATCTTTCATTTATTATTCTGTGTTTGTGCAGAACTCTTGTTTAAATTATATACCCTTGCTGAATGGTGTTTCATCAGTACCTATACTAGACATCCATATTAATAAGTTCATAGTTTTTCTTAATATTTCTGACCAGCATTTAACTAATTGGATAATATATACTGTATATCTTGCTGCTGGGTTCTCTTAGTAACATTGATGAAAAGACCAATTATCTGGATGTATTTTATACATTCATTAAATTAGTGACTAGTTATTAAAGCTTAGTACAATACACATTCACCTAGATTATGAGTTTTGAGTGCTATAGGGAAAGTAAAGAATGCCACAAAAGTTGCGTTATTTAACCCCCTATAGCGCTGCCATTACAAGTTTAAAAAAACCTGGCTTGAGCAGGCGATATGGCTGCGTTGAGCTTCATACCGCACACAAAAGCAGCAGTGTTTTGACATGCTCGTGCATGCTTTCCCCATAGACATCAATTGGGAGAGCCGGCAAAAAAAAGAATAACATCTGCGATAGCGGAAACCAAAGCTCCGCAAAGCAGCCCCATTGATGTTTATGGGGAAAAAGAAACTACAGTTTAAACCTACCACCCTAACATAAACCTGAGTCTAAACACCCCTAATCTGCTGCCCCTGACATCGCCGACGCCTGCCTACAGTTATTAACCCCTAATCTGAAGCTCCCGATATCGCCGCCACTATACTAAAGTTATTAACCCCTATTCCGCCACACCCCAACATCGCCGCAACTATATTAAAGTTATTAACCCCTATTCCACTGCACACGATATCGCCGCCACCTAAATAAAGCTATTAACCCCTAAACCTCTGCCCTCCCACATCACTACCACTAAATAAACCTACTAACCCCTAAACCGCCAGCCCCCCCACCTTGAAACAACCTAAATTAAACTATTAACCCCTAAACCTAACGTAACCCTAACGTAACCCTAACCCTAACACCCCCTAACTTTAAAATAATTAAACTAGATCTAAATTAAACTTACAATTATTAACTAAATTAGCCTATTAACCCCTAAACCACCAGCCCCCCACATCGCAACAACCTAAATTAAACTATTAACCCCTAACCCTAAACCTAACCCTAACCCTAACACCCCCTAACTTTAAAATAATTAAAATAGATCTAAATTAAATTTACAATTATTAACTAAATAATACCTAGTTAAAACTAAATACCTGTGAAATAAAACCTAAGCTAGCTACAATATAACTAATAGTTATATTGTAGCTAGCTTAGGTTTTATTTTTATTTCACAGGTAAGTTTTATATATTTTAACTAGGTAGACTAGTTAGTAAATACTTATTAACTATTTACTAACTACCTAATTAAAATAAATACAAACTTACCTGTCAAATAAAACCTAACCTGCCCTACACTAAAACCTAACATTACAACAAATAAAATACCTACCATTACAAAAAATAAAAAACCTACCATTACAAAAAAAACAAAATTATCCAAAAAAATAAAGATTATTCCTATTCTAATACCCTTACAAAAAACACCCCAAAATAAAAAAAAGCCTAATCTAGAATAAACTACCAAGGGCCCTTAAAAAGGGCCTTTTGGGGGGCCCTTAAAAGGGCCTTTTGTAGGGCATCGCCCTGAGATAAACAGCTCTTTTGCTCCAAAAAAAAATACAAACACCCCCTAACACTATACAAACCCCCACGGGCCCCACCCCTAAAACTACCAAGGGCCCTTAAAAATGGCCTTTTGTAGGGCATTGCCCTGAGATAAACAGCTCTTTTGCTCAAAAAAAAATACAAACACTGCCTAACACTATACAAACACCCCCCCAACTACCAAGGGCCCTTAAAAGGGCCTTTTGGGGGGCCTTAAAAAGGGCATTTTGTAGGGCATTGCCCTAAGTTAAACAGCTCTTTTGCTACAAAAAATAAAACACCCCCTAAAAAAATACATTACACAAAATAAAAAACAAAATCATACAAAATAAAAAAGATTTACACCTAATCTAACAGCCCTATCAAAATAAAAAAGCCCACCCAAAATAAAAAAACCTAGCCTACAATAAACTACCAATGGCCCTTAAAAGATTTCAGCTCTTTTACCCCCCCAACAGTAAAACCCACCACCCAACCAACCCCCAAAAATTAAAAAACCTTATTCTAAAAAAAGCTACCCATTGCCCTGAAAAGGGCATTTGTATGGGAATTGCCCTTAAAAGGGCATTTAGCTCTTTTACTGCTCAGAAGAAGCCTAACACTAACCCCCGGACGATTCACTTACAGTTTTTTTAAGTCCTGCTTGAACGATCTTCATCCCGGTGTTGAAGTCCTTTTCCAGGCGGCGAGAAGTCTTCATCCAGGCGGCCTCTTTAATCTTTATCCCGGCGGTGACGTCCAGATCTAAGTGGCGAGAAGTCTTCATCCTGGAGGCCACTTCAATCTTTATCCCGGCGGTGACGTCCAGATCTAAGTGGCGAGAAGTCTTCATCCAGGCGGCCTCTTCAACCTTCATACAGGCGGCATCTTCTATCTTGATCTATCTTTTGTATATGATGAATCAGCCAATAGAATGAGAGTTGCTTAAATCCTATTGGTTGTTCAAACCAGCCAATAGGATTTAAGCAGCTCTCATTCTATTGGCTGATTAATCATCCAATAGAATTAGAGCTGCTTAAATCCTATTGGCTGACTTGAACAGCCAATAAGATTTTAGCAGCTCTAATTCCTATTGGCTGATTTAATTTTTTCAGCCAATAGGAATGCAAGGGACGCCATCTTGGATGTTGTCCCTTGAATTGAAGATTCAGTGTACAGCAGCGACCGTATGAAGAGGATGCTCTTCACCAGATGTCTTCAGGATGGACCCGCTCCGCGCCTCTGGGATCAAGACAGAAGATGCTGCCTGCATGAAGATTGAAGCGGCCGCCTGGATGAAGACATCTTGAAGCTTGAATCAGGACGTCGCCGCCGGGATAAAGATTGATGAGGCCGTCTGGATGAAGACTTCTTGCCGTATGGATCAGGACTTCAACTCTGGGATGAAGATCGATCAAGCAGGACTTTAAAAACTGTAAGTGGATCGTCAGGGGGTTAGTGTTAGGCTTTTTCAAGGTTTTTTTTTGGGTGGGTTTTTTGTTTAGTTTAGGGTCTGGGCAGTAAAAGAGCTAAATTCCCTTTTAAGGGCAATGCCCATAAAATTGCTCTTTTCAGGCAATGGGTAGCTTAGGTATTTTTAGAATTATGTTTTTTATTTTGGTGGGTTAGTTGGGTGGTGGGTTTTACTGTTGTGGGGACCTTGTGTTTTTTTTACAGGTAAAAGAGCTGATATCTTTGGGGCAATGCCCCACAAAAGGCCCATTTAAGGGCCATTGATAGTTTATTGTAGGCTAGGTTTTTTTTATTTTGGGTGGACTTTTTTATATTAATAGGGCTATTAAAATAGCTGTAATTCTTTTTTATTTTGTATAATTTCGTTGTTTTTTTTTTGTAATTTAGTGTTTGTTATTTTTTGTAACTTAGTCATTTTTATTTTTTGTAATTAGATACTTTTGTAATTTTTAGAGTAGTGTTAGGATTTTTTTAAATGTGTAGTTTATTTTTAATTAATTGGTAGTTTAATTTTAGTTTTATAATTAAATTAGTTGAATTGTTAGTTTAAACTTAGTTTTTTTAATTTGACAGGTAAATTTTAATTTAATTTAAGCTAGGGAAATTGTAATTTTAATATAAAGTTAGGGGTTGTTAGGTTTAGGGGTAAATAGTTAAATTTAGTATATTTCGTTGTGGGGGGGGGGGCTTGCGGTTTAGGGGTTAATTGGTTTAGTATAGTGGCGGTGTTGTAGGGCTTAATAACTTTTGATATAGGGGAGGTGATGTGGGCGGACGGCGGATTAGGGGTCAATTATATTTAAATAGTGTTTGCAATGCAGGAGGGCTGCGGTTTAGGGGTTATTAAGTTTAATATAGTGGTGACGATGTCGAGGAGCAGAATAGGGGTTAAATTTTTTTTTAAGTGGTGGCAATATCGTGAGCGGCAGATTAGGGGTTAATAAATGTATTATAGCGTTTGCGATGTGGGAGGGCCTCGATTTAGGGGTTAATAGGTAGTTTATGGGTGTTAGTGTACTTTTTAACACTTTAGTTATGAGTTTTATGTTACAACTTTGTAGCGTAACACTCATAACTACTGACTTTAGATAGCTGTACAGATCTTGTCATTTTAGGCTGTAATGCTCGCTTTTAGCCTCACCACAAAACTCGTAATACCGGCACTATGGGAATCCCATTGAAAAACATCATTTTTAGGAGTGAGGAACTGACGTTGCGGTACAGGCTAAAAGGCTTGCGGTACAGCTATACCGACAAGACTTGTAATGGGGGCGTTAGGGAAAATGATGTGTTATGGGCCACAACGCTGCTATTTGACGCATAACACAAGACTCATAATCTAAGTGATTGTTAATTATCCTCAAACTAGAAAATACAATTTGTAAAAACAATAAAGAAAATGTATATATATATAATATATATATATATATATATATATATATATATATAGTTAATGCGTCAAGTGTGACAGCACCACAATACAACATGTTTGTTCAAAGGTGAAAAATTCTTTCTTTATTTGGATATAACAACCTTAAAAACAGCGATTTTTCGGACCTACATGGTCCTTAATCATGCATAGTTAAAAACAACTGAACATACACTTTAAGAAAGGGTATCTGGACCAATCAGATTCCAGCCTGTATTATTAATTGAATTAACTCATACCTATCCAGGTTTCTAGGGAATCCCATTAAATAGTGACCTCTAGTGGCACCAGAATACATACCTAACAAAATCTTTAAAAACAATTACAAAACATAATCTCTATTCAGTAAATAAGGGTGTAATGTATTTAAACGTTTAATCCACCAAACTTCTTTTTCTCTCAATTTTAATTCCCTGTTACCCCCTCTCCTATGTATGGGAATATGATCTATTACTTGAAATCGGAGCTGACTTACCGTATGCCCCATCTGTGTGAAGTGAGCGGAAACTGGTAAAGACATATCCTTTGATTTAAAGGGACAGTCAACACCAGAATTTTTGTTGTTTAAAAAGATAGATAATCCCTTTATTACCCATTCCCCAGTTTTGCATAACCAACACGGTTATATTAATACACTTTTTACTGCTGTGACTATCTTGTATCTAAGCATCTTCTGACCACCCCTAATCACATGACTTTTAGTTATTATCTATTGACTTACATTTTAGCCAATTAGTGCAGTGTCTGCCACAATCCACGGGCATGCTCACAATGTTATCTATAGGGTTTACCTGAACTAGCTCTCCCCTGCTGTGAAAAGCAAATACAAAGCATGTGATTAGAGGAGGTCTTCAAGGGCTTAGAAATTATCATATGAGCCTTCCTAGGTCTAGTTTCAACTAAGAATACCAAGAGAACAAAGCAAAATTGTTGATAAAAGTAAATTGGAAAGTTGTTTAAAATTGCATGCCCTATTTGAAAAATAAAAGTTTTTTTTGGACTTGACTGTCCCTTTAATAGATACTTTGCGTTGACTGAATCTATCCCTGGCAGCCTGAATCTATCCCTGTGTTTGAAATTGGTTCTATCATGCCCATGCACAATTACCTAAATAACAGATATGGTGTAGCACACATAAAATCACATAATCGAGTAATATGGAAACAGTTGCACTCACATCTGTTTTGGGACAGATAATGCAGTAAAAATGGTCTGTTACATTAGAGCTTCCCAGGACGCTACCCTCTGGATGCTGGAGCTTCACCAAATACTGGGTTCTGCCTCCCCCTGGGGTAAACACTTTGATTTTTCTGGAGCTACACTGTAATGCGCTTAACAGTACTAATGCTCCTGAGGGTACTCCTGCTGGTCCTCCATGGTGTCTGGACTTCTCCATATTGGTGCAACATTATTTCTCTTCCCTACAAACTACAGCAACAGTGATGAGTACCTAGACTACTGCAGAGGTTGCAAAAGCACTCCACCTAGTGGCAGCAATGCAGCATTGGACAAACAGTATTGCACAAGAGATGTGAGAGATTTAAAGCCAACCACATTCCTTACCAGCTGTCACACATTTAGCAACCCTATAAAGCACTGCTGTTCAGTGAACTCAGTGCTCAGTTATTAAAGAGCTATCCTTGAGTTAAGTCCTGTGTATGAATCTTGATTACCTGAACTTTTTGCCTTGTTTCCCCATTAATGAACTATTGCTGCCTGCCCTGACCTCTTGTTTGTTATACCATTTATGAACTATTGCTGCTTGCCCTGACCTCTTGCTTTTATACAGTTTATGAGCTTTTGCTGCCTACCCTGACCTCAGAAGTTTAACCTTGCTTTTGGACATTCCTTCTAAGCCACATACCCTTTTTTGTGTAGAGGTCATGCTGGCTATACTGGGCTCCTATTCTTTATCATTACTGACAAACCAAGACCTTACAATTGCCGGAAACAAAAGTCCCAGTATGGCAGAAGCTCATAAGGCCAGAAACAAAAGGAGCTAGTACTGGCGCTAAAGCAAGGGTAAAAACTATTTAAGGATGTATAAAGAGAGAATATTCTAGATATATGTGAGGAGAGAGATATCCCAATCAACAAACTTTCAAAAAAATATTAGAAGACATACATTTTAATTAATATTAGACATATATAAAAAATTAACCCAATGACTATATAAAAAATAAAAAAATAAATATATATATATATATATATATATATATATATATATATATATATTTAAAAATAATTGTGAGTGGATGGAAAAAATTGCAATAGGCCAAGTGTTGAAAGTGATGAGTGTACTCAAACACTTTTCAAATTAGGAAAATATTTTCTTTATTAATATCAGTATTGGTGCAGACCCATTTAGTACTATTAACCACAATAATAAAGAAGATAAATTACATAAAATAATGACATTTTTAAAGACTGGGAATACAGCACTCTTTTAAAAAACAACAAAACACTTGTAGAAATTTACTGATGAAAAGGTAGTTTATTGTGCAGCCAGTAGCCCCAGACCAGGCTAGATCCAACTATACAAAAAGCATATAGATGTAAACCAAAACAAAATATTGTGGCAACTTCAAAACTTAAATCAAAAAAATAATAACATAAAAAGGGCCGGCCCATGTGAACCCATGCAGGTAAGGAGCAAAATTGATGGCTAGATCAAGTGCTGCAGAGGGGAAGGTTATTCACTAATGTACATCAGACCTGAACGGTTTTAGTGAAAACTGAGACATTAAAAAAGTGAATACCTAACATTCCCAAATGCAGTCCTTGTCCTGTATAGACATGTGAGCATCAAACTTAAGACAAGGAAACAGTTTGTTGCACAGAAATGACCATCATATATAATAAGTAATCAAGCACATTTGACAAATGTATGTTCCTTTAAGAGACATATGATGTTATAAAGTCCCCAAATTGAAGCAAGTAGAACTAATACAAAGTCCCAAGGTAGAAAGCAAAATAATTCAAGGTAAACAATTGCCATGGATGTGCAGATGTGAACACATGATGAAATGAGGCAGTTAGTTATAGATGAATGAACACAGCCAGAATGTTAGCGTGCATAAAGCAGTCAAGCGTGTTAGTGCAGCAACAGGTATCGGGAGATACAAAGCAAGCAAGCCAGATTGAAAAGGGAGTAGTGGGGATGCAGGAGGATACAGACTTATCAAACAGTACCCCTCTGTCGACTGCACCCTTCCACTACGGTCGTCTTTGAGATTTATAGGCTTGTCAGATTTCCCGATCACATAGGAACCAATCTTGGAACGAGAAACATTCATCCGCTGTGTTCAAAGTAACATTGGTTTTACCTTTGTGGCATGCTCATCTGCTTTCCATTAGAGTCTCCAAGACATACAGGTGATTGCCAATGGTACACGGAACTTGAAAACTTTGCAAGGTTCAGCAGCAAGCTCTGACAGCTCCAACAACCAGCATGGATGCTACGTGGGTCGGTTACGCAAAGACGCCAACACGTGTTTCACCCCACGTCATTAGAAAAACGGGGCTTCCTCAGGGCATGTGACTTAGCACGTCATAGGTGCTAATTTAAATATTTGAATCTCCCTCACATCCGAAGGTTCAGTTTTTTGACTGTTACAAACAAAGCTTCCAGCATACCTGGTTTTGTGGCATAATTAGTGTTCTACTGTATCTATGTGTTTATAGTTAATTTCTCTTACACTTATTACATTTTGTATATGCATCGTTGTTTTTTTCACCTCCAAATATGGGCGTTACTTTATTTCGCTATAAATTAGCACCTATGACGTGCTAAGTCACATGCCCTGAGGAAGCCCCGTTTTTCTAATGACGTGGGGTGAAACACGTGTTGGCGTCTTTGCGTAGCCGACCCACGTAGCATCCATGATGGTTGTTGGTGCTGTCGGAGGTTGCTGCTGAACCTTGCAGTGCGACAAAGTTTTCAAGTTCCGTGTACCATTGGCAATCACCTGTATGTCTTGGAGACTCTAATGGAAAGCAGATGAGCATGCCACAAAGGTAAAACCGATGTTACTTTGAACACAGCGGATGAATGTTTCTCGTTCCAAGATTGGTGCCTATGTGATCGGGAAATCTGACAAGCCTATAAGTCTCAACGACAACCGTAGTGGAAGGGTTCAGTCGACAGAGGGGTACTGTTTGATAAGTCTGTATCCTCCTGCATCCCCACTACTCCCTTTTCAACCTGGCTTGCTTGCTTTGTATCTCCCGATACCTGTTGCTGCACTAACACGCTTGACTGCTTTATGCACGCTAACATTCTGGCTGTGTTCATTCATCTATAACTAACTGCCTCATTTCATCATGTGTTCACATCTGCACATCCATGGCAATTGTTTACCTTGAATTATTTTGCTCTCTACCTTGGGACTTTGTATTACTTTTACTTGCTTCAATTTGGGGACTTTATAACATCATATGTCTCTTAAAGGAACATACATTTGTCAAATGTGCTTGATTACTTATTATATATGATGGTCATTTCTGTGCAACAAACTGTTTCCTTGTCTTAAGTTTGATGCTCACATGTCTATACAGGACAAGGACTGCATTTGGGAATGTTAGGTATTCACTTTTTTAATGTCTCAGTTTTCGCTAAAACCGTTCAGGTCTGATGTACATTAGTGAATAACCTTCCCCTCTGCAGCACTTGATCTAGCCATCAATTTTGCTACTTACCTGCATGGGTTCACATGGGCCGGCCCTTTTTATGTTATTATTTTTTTTATTTAAGTTTTGAGGTTGCCACAATATTTTGTTTTGGTTTACATCTATATGCTTTGTGTATAGTTGGATCTAGCCTGGTCTGGGGCTACTGGCTGCACAATAAACCACCTTTTCATCAGTAAATTTCTACAAGTGTTTTTTTTTTTTTTTAAAAGAGTGCTGTATTCCCAGTCTTTAAAAATGTCATTATTTTATGTCATTTCTCTTCTTTATTATTGTTGTTAATAGTACTAAATGGGTCTGCACCAATACTGATATTAATAAAGAAAATATTTTCCTAATTTGAAAAGTGTTTGAGTACACTCATCACTTTCAACACTTGGCCTATTGCAATTTTTTCCATCCACTCACAATTATTTTTAAGTTTTTTACTACTAATTACCAGTTACTTGGACTCAGGTCCCTAGAAATGGTACTCTGGTGGATGAAGTACAGCATTAACTTCTAAAGTCTTAAACAGCTTGTGATTACTGTGGTTGCTGTGTATTTGGTCGTTCCATTAAACCAGGTCTAGTTTTTCTAACTATACAATGGCATATGAACTTTCGGATGAGACTTGGGAGGCAGATCTAATTGCAACCTTGTCGGTGCCTGGAACCCTCGATAATAAAAACGGTGAAATAAATCCGTTAAATATTTTTACTGCTTTCAAATAATATAAGAAATTGCTTGTCAAACAGATTAAATTAAGAGCAGAGACAGCAAGCTTAGAAAATTATGTAAAGAATGGCATTATCCCAAGAGGGTTAAGATTGATGAGGGAGGATGAAGGAGGTGATGTCTTTTTGGAAGACTGGAATTCCAGTCTTACAGATTGTTCAATCATTCTTATGAAGAAAATGATAAAAAGAAATAGAGGTTTGAGAAAACAAAGCTACCGGTAGAGGAGGCACTTAAAGTAGTGAACACTTTCGAACAAAACACTAATTTTGAGAAGCTAAACAGAGAAATATAAGAGCAACTAGTTAGACTTCAGTCAGACATCAAATCTAGGAAGAGCAGGAAATTAGCAAGAGATAACGACGACTATTTAAAGAATAGGATTTATAACTATCAAACAGTTAGAGGATCGTATGATTCAGGTACTGACAGCTCTGATGTAGAAACTGATAAACAGCTGTCAAAAAACGATTCACAGTCAGTCAGAACTGGGATAGAAGAAGGAGAGGGGGCAGGAAGAGACACAGGAGGAGGGAATACTCTTTCAGAAGGGAGGAGATATCCTTCCAGACAGAACAGACAAGGGGATTACAGCCAGGAGAGGGGACGCAGGGGTCGTCCACGGAGGTTTCGCAGCAGAAGGGGCTATTGATGCCCCCTGACAAAGATCTACAGGTGGTGAATCTGTCCTCATTCCAGTTGAACCAAGCACACATGAGTGTCCTTAAAAAAGGTTTATCCTTTTGCCCTACAAATGGGCATAACAAATTTGTATTTATCAAAGATTTGCATTACTTTGCAAGACGCCTTGTCCTTTCCCAAATGTTTAAGGGCAAAGGCAATAGACACTTAGTTGATTTGGCTCTTGGAAAGGAGGACAGATTGGCACTTGCGGATCTTGAGGAGTTACTTATGGAAAAAGTTGAAACCCCTACTTTGGATCCTACTCCTGTAGGTACTCAAATAAGAGTGCAATCAGGCCTTAGAGCCAAATCTAAATATATGCCCCAGCTTTCCTCTATTCCTTCCGTTAACCTATTTGTAAAACTAGTCGAAAAAGATATTAATAACTTGATAACTACAGGGATTGCTAAGGACAATCTGTCTAAAGCAGAAAGGAAGGCTCTTAACGAATTAATGTTTGCAGAAGATATGGTGATTAAATCTGCCGATAAGGGTGGTAAAGTGGTTCTCTGGGACGTCAAATGTTATGTCCTAGAGGTGAAAAGACAACTTTTGGATAAAAATCAATATTTGCGCCTCAGAGAACCCCATCCCCTTTTTGAAAAATGAATTGTTTACATTTTTGAACGATGCAAAATCTAGGGGCACCATCACTCTATCTGAATTTAAATACCTGTTTAATGACTTTCCAGTTATGCCGGTGTTCTATTGTTTACCCAAAATTCACAAGAATCTCACAAACCCTCCGGGCCGCCCTATCATCTCAGGGATAGGTAGCCTTACCGAGAATTTGGGTAATTATGTGGATTGTTTTCTCAAACCTTTCTTGGAAACTATGCCCTCCTATGTAATCGATACTCCTGATCTACTAAGGAAGATAGATGGTATAACCTTACCAAGTGGAGTCATCCTAGTTTCCCTGGATGTGGAAGGTCTTTACTCCTCTATTTCACATATAGTAGGAATAAGGGCAGCAAAACACTTCCTGGACCATAGAGGACCATCTTACTCTCAACACACAGATTTTGTTGTCAAACTGTTAACCTTTGTTCTTGAGAATAAAATTTTTTCATTTGACAATAAACTGTACAAACAGAACAGGGGGACAGCGATGGGGGCAACCTGTGCCCCTACTTATGCATGACTACAACTGGGATTGTGGGAGATGGAAGAAGTTTTCCAAAAACAAGCTTTCAATGAACATGCACAACTTTGGTTGTGCTATGTGGATGATGTCCTACTAATTTGGGATGGTTCAGAAAATGAATTACGGAGTTTTGTTTCAGAACTCAATGTAAACAATAGGAATATTGTTCTGACTCTCAATTTTAGTAGGACAGAATTATCCTTTCTTGATGTCCAAATAAAAATTGAAAAAGATACTCTTATAACTGAGAATTTCAGAAAAGAAACTGCTACCAATAGCCTTCTTGAGGCACAAAGCCATCACCCTGAGCACCTCAAGAGAGGCATTCCAAAAGGTCAGTTCCTGCATTTATGCAGGAATTGTTCTTCAACCACAAAATTTAATGAACATGCATCCTTAATGGAGAAACGCTTTAGAGTGAGAGGCTACTCGAAAAGGGTTGTGTCCAATGCTAGAAGTTTTGCACAGAAGTCAGTAAGAAGGGAGTTACTACTCCCCAAAATAAGGGAGAAAGACACCAAAATTAGAATCATCACGGAATTTAACTGTCATTGGGATCATTTAAGAGGTATACTCAAAAAGAATTGGAGTGTCCTCTTAAATGATGAAAACATTGCCCAAGAGATAGGAGAGACACCAATGATTACAGCAAGACGAGCTTCTAATTTAAAAGATAAATTAGTGAATAGTAAATTTGTCTCCCCCCCAAAAGAATTGGTTGTCAAGACAAAAACAGGTGGGCAACTACCCTTGCAAAAGATGTGTGGCGTGCAGGTTTATGTTGCAGACTAAAGTTTTCTCAGTGAATACAGACAAAATCTACAAATTGAAATACTTTTTTAATTGTAACACAGAAGGTGTTGTTTACCTTCTTTCTTGCTCGTGTCCTTGTTTCTATGTTGGCAAAACGAGACGGATTCTGAAAGATAGAATCCTGAAACACAGGGACGACATCAAGAATAGGATACAAACCAGTAGTGTCGCTAGACACTTTGAAAGTCACCATAATAGCATACCTGATGGTATGAGGGTGACAGGCATCGACAAGGGCATTACCAATGGGAGTGGGGGAAATAATGATAAAATCCTCCTGCAGAAAGAATGCAGGTGGATCTATAACCTCTCAACCACTGGGCAAAATTGTCTAAATGAGAAATTGGATATGGGAAGCTTTCTTTAAAGCCTCTCTTGTTCATATATGTCCATCTATCTATTTAAAATATTTGAATCTCCCTCACATCCGAAGGTTCAGTTTTTTGACTGTTACAAACCAAGCTTCCAGCATACCTGGTTTTGTGGCATATTGAGTGTTCTACTGTATCTATGTGTTTATAGTTAATTTCTCTTACACTTATTACATTTTGTATATGCATCATTGGTTTTTTCACCTCCAAATATGGGCGTTACTTCATTTCGCTATAAATTAGCATCTATGACGTGCTAAGTCACATGCCCTGAGGAAGCCCCATTTTTCTAATGACGTGGGGTGAAACACGTGTTGGCGTCTTTGCGTAGCCGACCCACGTAGCATCCATGCTGGTTGTTGGAGCTGTCGGAGCTTGCTGCTGAACCTTGCAGCGCAACAAAGTTTTCAAGTTCCGTGTACCATTGGCAATCACCTGTATGTCTTGGAAACTCTAATGGAAAGCAGATGAGCATGCCAAAAAGGTAAAACCGATGTTACTTTGAACACAGCGGATGAATGTTTCTCGTTCCAAGATTGGTGCCTATGTGATCGAGAAATCTGACAAGCCTATAAGTCTCAACGACAACCGTAGTGGAAGGGTGCAGTCGACAGAGGGGTACTGTTTGATAAGTCTGTATCCTCCTGCATCCCCACTACTCCCTTTTCAACCTGGCTTGCTTGCTTTGTATCTCCCGATACCTGTTGCTGCACTAACACGCTTGACTGCTTTATGCACGCTAACATTCTGGCTGTGTTCATTCATCTATAACTAACTGCCTCATTTCATCATGTGTTCACATCTGCACATCCATGGCAATTGTTTACCTTGAATTATTTTGCTCTCTACCTTGGGACTTTGTATTAGTTCTACTTGCTTCAATTTGGGCACTTTATAACATCATATGTCTCTTAAAGGAACATACGTTTGTCAAATGTGCTTGATTACTTATTATATATGATGGTCATTTCTGTGCAACAAACTGTTTCCTTGTCTTAAGTTTGATGCTCACATGTCTATACAGGACAAGGACTGCATTTGGGAATGTTAGGTATTCACTTTTTTAATGTCTCAGTTTTCACTAAAACCGTTCAGGTCTGATGTACATTAGTGAATAACCTTCCCCTCTGCAGCACTTGATCTAGCCATCAATTTTGCTCCTTACCTGCATGGGTTCACATGAGCCGGCCCTTTTTATGTTATTATTTTTTTTATTTAAGTTTTGAGGTTGCCACAATATTTTGTTTTGGTTTACATCTATATGCTTTGTGTATAGTTGGATCTAGTCTGGTCTGGGGCTACTGGCTGCACAATAAACCACCTTTTCATCAGTAAATTTCTACAAGTGTTTTGTTGTATTTTTAAAAGAGTGCTGTATTCCCAGTCTTTAAAAATGTCATTATTTTATGTCATTTCTCTTCTTTATTATTGTTGTTAATAGTACTAAATGGGTCTGCACCAATACTGATATTAATAAAGAAAATATTTTCCTAATTTGAAAAGTGTTTGAGTACACTCATCACTTTCAACACTTGGCCTATTGCAATTTTTTCCATCCACTCACAATTATTTTTAAGTTTTTTACTACTAATTACCAGTTACTTGGACTCAGGTCCCTAGAAATGGTACTCTGGTGGATGAAGTACAGCATTAACTTCTAAAGTCTTAAACAGCTTGTGATTACTGTGGTTGCTGTGTATTTGGTCGTTCCATTAAACCAGGTCTAGTTTTTCTAACTATACAATGGCATATGAACTTTCGGATGAGACTTGGGAGGCAGATCTAATGCAACCTTGTCGGTGCCTGGCACCCTCGATAATAAAAACGGTGAAATAAATCCGTTAAATATTTTTACTGCTTTCAAATAATATAAGAAATTGCTTGTCAAACAGATTAAATTAAGAGCAGAGACAGCAAGCTTAGAAAATTATGTAAAGAATGGCATTATCCCAAGAGGGTTAAGATTGATGAGGGAGGATGAAGGAGGTGATGTCTTTTTGGAAGACTGGAATTCCAGTCTTACAGATTGTTCAATCATTCTTATGAAGAAAATGATAAAAAGAAATAGAGGTTTGAGAAAACAAAGCTACCGGTAGAGGAGGCACTTAAAGTAGTGAACACTTTCGAACAAAACACTAATTTTGAGAAGCTAAACAGAGAAATATAAGAGCAACTAGTTAGACTTCAGTCAGACATCAAATCTAGGAAGAGCAGGAAATTAGCAAGAGATAACGACGACTATTTAAAGAATAGGATTTATAACTATCAAACAGTTAGAGGATCGTATGATTCAGGTACTGACAGCTCTGATGTAGAAACTGATAAACAGCTGTCAAAAAACGATTCACAGTCAGTCAGAACTGGGATAGAAGAAGGAGAGGGGGCAGGAAGAGACACAGGAGGAGGGAATACTCTTTCAGAAGGGAGGAGATATCCTTCCAGACAGAACAGACAAGGGGATTACAGCCAGGAGAGGGGACGCAGGGGTCGTCCACGGAGGTTTCGCAGCAGAAGGGGCTATTGATGCCCCCTGACAAAGATCTACAGGTGGTGAATCTGTCCTCATTCCAGTTGAACCAAGCACACATGAGTGTCCTTAAAAAAGGTTTATCCTTTTGCCCTACAAATGGGCATAACAAATTTGTATTTATCAAAGATTTGCATTACTTTGCAAGACGCCTTGTCCTTTCCCAAATGTTTAAGGGCAAAGGCAATAGACACTTAGTTGATTTGGCTCTTGGAAAGGAGGACAGATTGGCACTTGCGGATCTTGAGGAGTTACTTATGGAAAAAGTTGAAACCCCTACTTTGGATCCTACTCCTGTAGGTACTCAAATAAGAGTGCAATCAGGCCTTAGAGCCAAATCTAAATATATGCCCCAGCTTTCCTCTATTCCTTCCGTTAACCTATTTGTAAATCTAGTCGAAAAAGATATTAATAACTTGATAACTACAGGGATTGCTAAGGACAATCTGTCTAAAGCAGAAAGGAAGGCTCTTAACGAATTAATGTTTGCAGAAGATATGGTGATTAAATCTGCCGATAAGGGTGGTAAAGTGGTTCTCTGGGACGTCAAATGTTATGTCCTAGAGGTGAAAAGACAACTTTTGGATAAAAATCAATATTTGCGCCTCAGAGAACCCCATCCCCTTTTTGAAAAATGAATTGTTTAAATTTTTGAACGATGCAAAATCTAGGGGCACCATCACTCTATCTGAATTTAAATACCTGTTTAATGACTTTCCAGTTATGCCGGTGTTCTATTGTTTACCCAAAATTCACAAGAATCTCACAAACCCTCCGGGCCGCCCTATCATCTCAGGGATAGGTAGCCTTACCGAGAATTTGGGTAATTATGTGGATTGTTTTCTCAAACCTTTCTTGGAAACTATGCCCTCCTATGTAATCGATACTCCTGATCTACTAAGGAAGATAGATGGTATAACCTTACCAAGTGGAGTCATCCTAGTTTCCCTGGATGTGGAAGGTCTTTACTCCTCTATTTCACATATAGTAGGAATAAGGGCAGCAAAACACTTCCTGGACCATAGAGGACCATCTTACTCTCAACACACAGATTTTGTTGTCAAACTGTTAACCTTTGTTCTTGAGAATAAAATTTTTTCATTTGACAATAAACTGTACAAACAGAACAGGGGGACAGCGATGGGGGCAACCTGTGCCCCTACTTATGCATGACTACAACTGGGATTGTGGGAGATGGAAGAAGTTTTCCAAAAACAAGCTTTCAATGAACATGCACAACTTTGGTTGCGCTATGTGGATGATGTCCTACTAATTTGGGATGGTTCAGAAAATGAATTACGGAGTTTTGTTTCAGAACTCAATGTAAACAATAGGAATATTGTTCTGACTCTCAATTTTAGTAGGACAGAATTATCCTTTCTTGATGTCCAAATAAAAATTGAAAAAGATACTCTTATAACTGAGAATTTCAGAAAAGAAACTGCTACCAATAGCCTTCTTGAGGCACAAAGCCATCACCCTGAGCACTTCAAGAGAGGCATTCCAAAAGGTCAGTTCCTGCATTTATGCAGGAATTGTTCTTCAACCACAAAATTTAATGAACATGCATCCTTAATGGAGAAACGCTTTAGAGTGAGAGGCTACTCGAAAAGGGTTGTGTCCAATGCTAGAAGTTTTGCACAGAAGTCAGTAAGAAGGGAGTTACTACTCCCCAAAATAAGGGAGAAAGACACCAAAATTAGAATCATCACGGAATTTAACTGTCATTGGGATCATTTAAGAGGTATACTCAAAAAGAATTGGAGTGTCCTCTTAAATGATGAAAACATTGCCCAAGAGATAGGAGAGACACCAATGATTACAGCAAGACGAGCTTCTAATTTAAAAGATAAATTAGTGAATAGTAAATTTGTCTCCCCCCAAAAGAATTGGTTGTCAAGACAAAAACAGGTGGGCAACTACCCTTGCAAAAGATGTGTGGCGTGCAGGTTTATGTTGCAGACTAAAGTTTTCTCAGTGAATACAGACAAAATCTACAAATTGAAATACTTTTTTAATTGTAACACAGAAGGTGTTGTTTACCTTCTTTCTTGCTCGTGTCCTTGTTTCTATGTTGGCAAAACTAGACGGATTCTGAAAGATAGAATCCTAAAACACAGGGACGACATCAAGAATAGGATACAAACCAGTAGTGTCGCTAGACACTTTGAAAGTCACCATAATAGCATACCTGATGGTATGAGGGTGACAGGCATCGACAAGGGCATTACCAATGGGAGAGGGGGAAATAATGATAAAATCCTCCTGCAGAAAGAATGCAGGTGGATCTATAACCTCTCAACCACTGGGCAAAATTGTCTAAATAAGAAATTGGATATGGGAAGCTTTCTTTAAAGCCTCTCTTGTTCATATATGTCCATTTATCTATTTAAAATATTTGAATCTCCCTCACATCCGAAGGTTCAGTTTTTTGACTGTTACAAACCAAGCTTCCAGCATACCTGGTTTTGTGGCATATTGAGTGTTCTACTGTATCTATGTGTTTATAGTTAATTTCTCTTACACTTATTACATTTTGTATATGCATCATTGGTTTTTTCACCTCCAAATATGGGCGTTACTTCATTTCGCTATAAATTAGCATCTATGACGTGCTAAGTCACATGCCCTGAGGAAGCCCCATTTTTCTAATGACGTGGGGTGAAACACGTGTTGGCGTCTTTGCGTAGCCGACCCACGTAGCATCCATGCTGGTTGTTGGAGCTGTCGGAGCTTGCTGCTGAACCTTGCAGCGCAACAAAGTTTTCAAGTTCCGTGTACCATTGGCAATCACCTGTATGTCTTGGAGACTCTAATGGAAAGCAGATGAGCATGCCAAAAAGGTAAAACCGATGTTACTTTGAACACAGCGGATGAATGTTTCTCGTTCCAAGATTGGTGCCTATGTGATCGAGAAATCTGACAAGCCTATAAGTCTCAACGACGACCGTAGTGGAAGGGTGCAGTCGACAGAGGGGTACTGTTTGATAAGTCTGTATCCTCCTGCATCCCCACTACTCCCTTTTCAACCTGGCTTGCTTGCTTTGTATCTCCCGATACCTGTTGCTGCACTAACACGCTTGACTGCTTTATGTACGCTAACATTCTGGCTGTGTTCATTCATCTATAACTAACTGCCTCATTTCATCATGTGTTCACATCTGCACATCCATGGCAATTGTTTACCTTGAATTATTTTGCTCTCTACCTTGGGACTTTGTATTACTTTTACTTGCTTCAATTTGGGGACTTTATAACATCATATGTCTCTTAAAGGAACATACATTTGTCAAATGTGCTTGATTACTTATTATATATGATGGTCATTTCTGTGCAACAAACTGTTTCCTTGTCTTAAGTTTGATGCTCACATGTCTATACAGGACAAGGACTGCATTTGGGAATGTTAGGTATTCACTTTTTTAATGTCTCAGTTTTCACTAAAACCGTTCAGGTCTGATGTACATTAGTGAATAACCTTCCCCTCTGCAGCACTTGATCTAGCCATCAATTTTGCTACTTACCTGCATGGGTTCACATGGGCTGGCCCTTTTTATGTTATTATTTTTTTGATTTAAGTTTTGAGGTTGCCACAATATTTTGTTTTGGTTTACATCTATATGCTTTTTGTATAGTTGGATCTAGCCTGGTCTGGGGCTACTGGCTGCACAATAAACTACCTTTTCATTAGTAAATTTCTACAAGTGTTTTGTTGTTTTTTAAAAGAGTGCTGTATTCCCAGTCTTTAAAAATGTCATTATTTTATGTGATTTCTCTTCTTAATTATTGTTGTTTATATATATCTAAGGCACTAGAGATTAGCTCGATATAAAGCAGATTACAGAAGAGTAATAGGTTTTAAAATATATCCAGGGGTTAACAAGAGTAATCAAAAGACTAAAATGTTAATACCAATATAGATACAAATATGTAAAAGTTTAAATCGTTATTACAATGATAAGCAATAAGATATATAAGTATAAATGCAGGATCCTTGACGTCCAGTTAGGTTATTAATAGGTTATCCAATAAGTAATCCAATACAGACAATTAAAATAGGCTAACAAATATGGATATTAGAAAATATATAACCACTAATGAGAGCGGGACTGTTACATAAAGATATATTGTGCACTTAAGTGATACTCTCGTATGCAGACGATCGTGCTCAAGGAGTATTTGATCGATCTTGTTAGTACATATGAGAGTGGTACCTTAACCTTAACTCTATTAGGATTATCGGCTGTATTACAGGACTTCCTTGTTAGGTGGAGGATATGTGGTCTCAGAATAGTGTCCACTTGTCCGATTTAAGACCAAACGGCTTCACCAGTTCCTAGATTCTTGTTCTGTGGTCAGCATCTGGGCTGATGCTGTGAGTACTTGCTCTCGCAGTTACATCCACCTACGTTAGTAGCTGACGTAGTATCTGATGTTCACAGCTGATATCGGCACTTGTCAGAATTTCTTCTTTCATGTGCATATTGTGCACTTAAGTGATACTCTCGTATGCAGACGATCGTGCTCAAGGAGTATTTGATCGATCTTGTTAGTACATATGAGAGTGGTACCTTAACCTTAACTCTATTAGGATTATCGGCTGTATTACAGGACTTCCTTGTTAGGTGGAGGATATGTGGTCTCAGAATAGTGTCCACTTGTCCGATTTAAGACCAAACGGCTTCACCAGTTCCTAGATTCTTGTTATGTGGTCAACATCTGGGCTGATGCTGTGAGTACTTGCTCTCGCAGTTACATCCACCTACGTTAGTAGCTGACGCAGTATCTGATGTTCACAGCTGATATCGGCACTTGTCAGAATTTCTTCTTTCTTCTTATCAGAAATTCTTCTTTCCTCTGCTTAGCTGGAGAGTTGTAAATTTAGCCAGTCTTGCTTTTGCCCGGTAGCTGTATGTATCCAATCTTTTCAAACTGCCAGGTGGTGAAAGGTCTTGCTTTCCTTAACTTTGTTTCAATAGGCTTTAGTTAGCCAGACTGTTCAGGAATAGTCTAAGTGAAAGAAATTATCTCCAAATCACTTCTCTGAGTTAAACACAATTAACGCGTGTCTCCCCTCTCTCTGGGCTTTTCAAGATGTGTTTCCAATTCGTTGGGCTTCTCATATACCCCTTCCCTTGTCTCTCATTGGTTATTTATTGGGGGGTGTTACTACAAAGTTTTTAAGGTGGTATACACCGGTCTTTTATAGCTCATTTTAATGACCACCTTGAGAGGTAGTTTAGATGGAGTTAATCCAGATAAGGTCATATATAATAACAGTTATGAGAGTTAAACAGAAAAGAATAATAATAAAATTAAAATAAAAGATAAAAAATAGATAAATATAGTCCCTCATTCATACATAAATGGTGTTACATCGAGTTCAGAGGTAAGACCTAGAGGGTGTAGGATTCTCATACTATATATTAATTCAGCTTCATTTTTAAGCAACTTTGTTTTGAATTTTCCTCCCCTCCATTCTGGTCTTACTTTAACTTTATCCCAGAAAGAAAAATCTTTTAATTTATTATTATGGATTTCCCTGAAGTGCTTATATAGGTGCGTGTCCTTATTACCTTTTTCAATTAAGCATAAATGTTATCTTATTCTCTCTCGTAAGGTCCTTGAGGTCTCGCCTAAATATTGCTTTTGGCAACTACATTGTATTAGGTAAATGACGCCTTTATCTGTGCATCTAATCGTGTCATTGATGAGGAACGTTTCCCCTGTCTGGGTGGATGTATATTGTTTAATCTTATTACTATAGTTACAAGACCTACAACAGTGGCAGGGAAAAAAATCATTTGACTATATTTCCCAGAAGATCACATTGTTTTGACTGTGAGTTAGCTTTCAGTTCACTTGGTGCTAGCATACTCTTTAGGTCTTTTGATTTTCTATAGATAAACTTAGGGTAATAGAGATTTTATCCCCTATAATAGGGTCTTCTCTAATGATATGCCAATGTTTTTTAATGATTCATTCAATTGTCTTGTACTCCCCATTGTAGTTAGTATAAATTGTTCTGATATATCTTGTGTCTCATTGATTATAGGGTCTCTTTTTTTGTCTTTATACTTGAGCAGACTTTTCATTTCTACTTCTTTAATTTCTAGATACTTCTATGAAGAAGTCAGTAAAGGTTTTTTCATCTCCCTTTCAGACAATCAGGATATTGTCGATGTACCGCTTATAGGTCACCAGATGTTGCACCAAGCTACTAGCACCCAGAAAGTCTGATTTCCAGTCTCCCATGAATAGGTTTGCGTAGCTTGGTGCGAATCTGGTGCCCATAGCAGTACCTTTAATCTGCACACACATTTTTTGATTAAAGGAGAAAGTGTTGTTTTCTAGAATGAATCTGATGCTTTCTAGTAAGAACTCTCTTTGTTCTTTGTTGAAAGTATCATCTTTTAGTAGAAAATTTGAAACTGCTTTTATGCTTAGATCATGTGCAATATTCATGTATAACTGCGTTACTTTGCATGTGGCTAAAATTATATCATCCTCAATTCTTATGTTATCTAATATTTGCAGTACTTGAGTGGAATCTTTTAGGTAGGATGGCAGTTGTTTGACATATTTTTGGAGATATCTATCAATATATTGGGACAGGTTGGAGATGAGAGAATTTATACCCAAGATTATTGGGCGGCCTGGAAGATTTTCTAAATTCTTATGCATTTTAAGCAGGAAATAAAAATTCTGGGGAATTCTGGATTTAGATAGTTGTATTCTTTTATATTTAAGATCCCCTTATTTCTAGCTGCCTCTAAATTTATTCTTAATAGAATCAGATCGGCCCTAGTGGGGTCCATTTTTAATTCTTTATAGGTAGTAGTATCTTTCAGGAGTCTTTCAGCTTCTTGTAGGTAGTAATCCTTATCCATTATAAAAACACCACCCCCTTTATCAGTGGGCTTTATGATGATGTCTTTGTTCTCTTTTAACTTTTTGAGAGCTTCATTTTCTGTTTTTTTTTCAAGTTTAGGGGTAGTCTTTTATTAGTCTCATATTTTTCTATGTCTCTAAGTACTAGTTTTTCAAATAGTTCTAAATTTTTACCCTTATCTTGTGTGGGGTAAAATTTTGACTTAGGTTTAAGTTCGGTGTGTACATACTTAGCGCCCTCTGTATTATGTGTGAGAATAATATGTTCTACTGGATGTTTAAGAAAATATCTCTTTAGTGTTAGTTTTCTAATAAATTGGGTCACATAAATATGGGTTTCGAATTTATTTTGTTTGGAAGTTGGTGCGAAGGAAAGTCCTAGAACCTTTTTTTTCTTCATCATTTAGATTCATCTTGCTAATATTAAATATTCCCTGATTTATGGGCTCTACCATATCTCTTTTCTTTCTCTCGGTTTCTTTATTATTTCTGCCCCCTCCTCCTCTCTTTCCTCTAAACCTCTTTTTCTTTGATTCATTAATGGGGCTAATTGTACTTTTTCTATAATACTTCCTCTTGAGGTTTCTGCCCTTGGGCTGTCCCCTAAAAAATGTACCCCTTGATGTGTCTCCCTTCTATCTTTTGATTGATCTTTTTCTATTTTTTTATTTATTTATATTTTTATTGAGGTTGAAAACATACAATCGGATTATGACAACAATGGCATTAAAGAGTTATATAAATGCATCATAACGTACAATAGTCATGGGTAATATTTCCAGAACCTCCTTTTTTCTATACATTGTATAATTAAAATCCCAAAGGAGCACAACTGAATAATAGACAATTTCCCTCAGTTATTAATTGTGGTCTCTCTTGGACCACCTAATAAGGCATAGGAAATAACGGGAAAACTAAGGGATATCTAAAACAGAAAGAGACCACTTTTCGGTCTCAACTTGTTGCCTGCTTTAAACTAAGAATAAAAAATAAGGGGGAAAAGGGAATGGAAAGAAAAAGGAAAGAAGGGAAGTCGCCACATTGTAGTGAGGGGACCATGGCTGACAATAAATCTCTGCTATCTGCTTTCCACAGACATTGTTGTCGAGTACAAATGTGCTGCCTCTTTCTCTTGGTTTGGGTCTATGCTACAAGTATGAAGTGTAGTGTGAGCGACCTCATGGTCTCTCCATATGTGGTAGTATGTTTCGTTCACTAATGGAATAACAGTGAAGGCTAGTAGCATAGTAGGAAGTGGAAAACCAGAGAGGGAGTGAGGCAAGGTGGAAGAAAGCAGATTATTGCAGTCTTAGCTATCATCTGGGTAGGAGTTTTCACCCTAAGTCACACACTCATCAAATAAATTATAATTGGGGCTCTAAGAAGGAACATAGACTGAATATACTTTGCTGTGCATTGATAGGAGAACTACCCAACCATCCTACATAGTGTCAATATGCGTAAAAGTCAATAGGGCTGACTGCCTCAAGCTGACCAAAAGTCAGGTCCGCATTGGGTTAATGCATATATAGGATGAGCTTGGTATTAACTAACAATGAAAACAGCTCAAACAACCTGCAAAAAGTGAAAAACTTAGTGTACAATATTACAATGTTATGTGAAAGGTGGCCAGCTACCACTGCTGGCTGCAGCGAGAGAAGTCAGTTATTATATTAACTAGCAGTAGAATCTATGAACAGTATAAATTTATATAACAATAATTTTTAGCAAACTTCTGAGACTAGGAGTAACAGCAGGGTCAGTATGGAATCCCCTCAGAGTCCCATGAGTTTCTTTATGTGAGAAGCGATAACAATAAGTTGCTTTAGCCTATTCCACTTCTCTGGAAGGGGCATGTTTTATTAACAGTCAGGTCTGCATAGGGTTAGTACATATATAGGATGAGCCTGGTACTGGCTAATAATGAGAACAGCTCAAACAACCTGCAATAAGTGAAAAACCTAGCGTACAATATTACCATGTTATGTGAAAGGCAGCTAGCTACTACTGCTGACATCACCGAGAGAAGTCAATTATTATATTAATTAGCAGTAAAAACTATGAACAGAATAAATTTTGTAACGGTATGATTATAACAATAATTACTAGCAAACTTCTGAGACTAGGAGTAACAGCAGAATAGATATGAAATCCCCTCAGAGTCCCATGAGTGTCTTTACGTGAAGATCAATAAAGTTAGATTGAGTGCTTTAGCATACTCCACTTCTCTGGAAGGAGCATACATTATTAACAAATCTCCCGAGGCAGGGGTTCCACAAAACCTTGGATTCTTTCAACTCATGTGCTGAGGTTGAAGCTTCTGGGGTCTCAGCAAATCTAACTATTTGCATCCCTACCTCGGCAGTGTGAAGCAGAAGTATCTTGCCGTACAAGGCTCTCCTCAGTTCCAAGTCCCATGGGGGAGAGATTGCCGTCCTCCGTTCACATTCTGTAGCAGCCAAATCTCGCTGATCCGTTTGCAAGCTGTTCCTCCTATCCGAGGTGTGGAGTATCCTCGGGAACAAAACTACCTTCAGAGGAGCTTGTTGGTAAGCAGGGGCACACACCTCCTGTATGGGGGTTATAGTAGGCATCAATTGTATGGAAGCGCCTAGAACTGCTTCCGATATTAATCCGTCTCCAGAGTTAGTTGCGCTTGGTGTGTCTGCTTTCTGTAGGGTCCGTGGGGAGAACAGTGGTCTCAGGACCTTGCTCAGATCCTGTTCCAACTTTTCAAAGTGTGTCTTGAGGAGAGATTTAATCTCCCATTCCCACCGATCAACAGCAGCCATAGCCAACTCCATGATGTGGCGGTGTCAGGAAAATATCAATTACTTTCAAATTACAGGTTGTAGCCGTCTCAGCAGTTCAATTGGAGACTTCCCTTAGTTATTATCCTATAATAAGGATATCGTAACCCCGGAGTTCGGGGGGGGGGGGGTTATAGCACTGCAGCCCCAGACCTACGATTCAAAACCTATACAGGATCCTCTTCCCATAAGTTGCTGCGTAGTTGCAAAATGGCTTCATTCCTAGTAAAAGGCCTGATCCGTAGCTGCCTCAGAGAACATAAGCAGGAGCTCCATCTAAACATCAACTCCAAGAAAGTCTCTATTCACCTTGCTAAATAATCGATGAATATCCATTTCTGAGCAAAATATATGGAAGGTTACTGTATTAAACTTGTAAGAATAGCTTCAGATTCAGAGAGCTTCACTGAGATGCGTCCTGCCGCAGAGAGTGTAGGCTCCGTCCCCCCCTGTTTCTATTTTTTTGTGTCAGAGGTAAGAATCTATTCCTAAGTGGTATCCTCCAATTCTTTTCTTCTTTCTTATATTGTATGTTATAAGCTTTCTATGTATGAGCCCCCTCTGTATATCTATCATCTCTCTATTATGGTGGTTCAAATATTTCCTATCATAAAGAGGATCATTTCTATATTGATTATCTTTACACTTTTATGTGGTTCGTCTTGCCATCTAGCTCATAGGGCAACATGCCAATTAATGTAAATATAAAAATGAGAATAAAGTTAAAAAATAAGCAATGCTTCTCTTGACTTTAATAATGTCGTTTCATAAGGTTTTATCAGTCAGAACCCTGTGAATTGCTTCCATATACTGTATTTCAAGTCTTTCAAACCTTGACTAGGGTATCTCTGAAAGTTAAATGAAGCCATCACCCTGAACAAGTATTGCAACTCATCAAATGTCTCAGGTCATTTAACCTTTTTAGGGTCCATGCTTTCCTCACTCAGATCCTTCTGTGCACTAAAATAAAACATTATTGAAGCTTGCTGTATCTTTTTTTAAACTATTTGCCTTTAAATAAACATGCAAAGAATGAACAATTCATAGATACAATTCACTAGAAGCCCCATAAGTACAAGAAACACCCTGCTCCCCCCCTTGGATGTCTGACCAACCAGCAACCCCTTTCACATGCAGAACATCTGCTTTTGCCATTTTCACATAACTGTGATAGACAGTGTATAAAGAAAGGCTAGTCACTAGTTCCCAATGGTATGCAGTGTCCAGCAACCACTGCTATCAATGTAAAGGGCTTAGCTAACATGGGTGGCACTGCTGCATCTGAAGATACTAAATCAGCAGAAAATAATGCTGCTCCTACAGACCTCTACACATCCAAGACATTGCAAGAAACCTCTGAAGACCCTACAGCAGACCTGGAGGAAGCAGATATTTCTATGGAGTGAAAGGGTAACCAGTGTAAGACAGACAAAATCATGGGAACCCCTATCACCACCACCTCTTTACTATTACAATACTAACTAGAATAAGTGAAAGATTGCTTGACCTATGTGTGCTACCCTGTCTTGACTGCCTAACCTGCATATCTGATATGCCAGCTATTGTTAAAATGAGTGCTGACTAGCCCTTCTATCTGCAGTACTTACTGCCATATTTTATATACCAGATAAGATCCTAGAAAAGGAGAATTCTTATCATTAAGTGAATTCGGTAAATGTATGTGGTCCCCATTATCAGAATATATTACCAACCTGCTAAACAACATACATTTGTGATTCACTGTCCACATGAGCCATTTGCTGAGCCAGCATACAGAAATGGAGTCCTCATCCACAATATATGACCCTTGAGGCAACCACCTTCTTTGCTGTAATTTTTGCTGCCACCATCTTTTTGAATACCTAAGCAAGTCACCAACTAAAGCACACATTTCTTGCATTCTGCTGCTGGAGATGAGGGCAATCTGAACAAATGAACCTCCACATGATGACTGAAGAGCCAGAACAATGTCATCAGAAGGAAAAGAACCTCACATCAAACTATGAAGGACAGTCAACTGCACAAGAAGTCCTACAGACATCGCTCAAAGTTCATCACCAAGAAGCCCTATATAGACCACCAGGCAACTGACCATGGAAATACCATATAAAGCCTTGCTTAGGCCTGTTACTGACAATGGAACATCCACAGAACCCAACAAAACACCCATCAACCACCAAGGGAGCAAAGATGGCAGGCATTGGAGAGTGAAAAAGGGATCACTCAGAAGGCCCAAGGCCAAACCAACGTGAACCACAGTCAGATCAGACTTGCTAGCACTCTCTTTTACTAGTTAGTGCCAGAGAAGATGTAGGGATCTTCATTACTGGAACCCTTAATAGAGAAAAGAGTGGGAGAGAAGAATAGAAAGAAAAGGTAGAGGGTTTTTGAAAACAGACATTGGACAAGCACTGGGAGTTTAAGAAACAGAGCTAGCTCTAAAGTTTAAGAAACAGACTCAGTCTCCCTGATAGTTAAAGCATCTCTGGCAGGTCCTCCACACCAGAACAAGAACCCAGGGATTAGTCTCAGAACCATTTTGAGAGGACAGAGTTATGTTTAGAAAGATCCATGGCAAGCAGAAAAGATCAATATAATTCTTCAACAGCAGCTTTTAAACAGGTAAGAAAAGACTTCCCTACCAAATACATCATTTTTGCCAGGGACTCATCCACACTATCTTCCTATCTCTTACTAGATCTTAGCTCTCCACTATCATTTTTTTATTTTATGTATTTAATGTAATGATTTCTGCCTCGTTATTTGATACATTCTGACTGTGCTGTTCTAATATAGAAGGAACCTAAGAACTGACAACCTCATTTTTCTACTGATCAGTCTAATTAAGCTTTATATTTTACAAATAGGTACTTTAATTAGATGCTACTATACAACTTTTTTGCAATAGCTAGTTCTTTGCTTTCTGTGTGCGTCTGTTTTATATTGTTTATTTTCTCATAACATTTTTCAAGGACAATAAATAAATATGCCTGTGTTTTAGCTCTTTTGCTAAATGACAGAAATAAAGTTCATAACAAAACTATTTACCCTGCAGCATTACTTTACAACAAGCTGAGAACTACATAATAGGAATTATTGAGCGCTCCTAGATATGTTTTTATTAGTACCTCCTTCTACTTAATTTGTTTTGCTTCCAAGTGATCTAGTATCTGAGTGGACTCTGCCATTTACAAAACTAATTGCAATTTGTCTTGTCCTAGTCAAAATCCGACAGCAATTGCTAAAGCCACAACATGATATCTGCTAATAATTGTCTCATCGTTTTTCTCAGCCAAATAGCATAATGCAGAATATGAATTACATTTTGTAACACATATCTCTT